>NW_022170249.1:48635630-48825529 GCF_008802855.1 Photinus pyralis
CAAAAACCAGTCAACCAAATAATGCGGTGGCTTTCTGTCTTACGTCCAAAATAGGTTAGACGTGGCATTCCGCAAAAAGGGAGAAAAAAAACCGGAGAGATCGAACGGGGGAAAAACGGGCAACCCTTCGCAGCAAACTGAACGTAGCAATTTTTACTGGTACGTGTCGTGCATTTTGAGCGGCGACGACTTCTTGAAAATCGAAATGTCGACAACGGTACAGAACATTTGTGATATTATAACTAGATTGTAGTCGAAAGCGTACGAGAATGAATATAACGAGCAAATAAGAAATTTAATAACGCGTACTCAATTTTCTTTTGCGTGCGGGGGCACGTAACGCGAACTTTTTACTTCAATTTTTTCAATTTAAACGCCCTTATAGAGGGCTAATCCCTTACATTGTTAGAGGTATTACTTAGGATCGTAGTAGATTATCAACGCAGACGGAGATTAATCGATTGTAGATTAGATCACACTGTCTAAACGTTGTATCCTTTCATCTGGAGAATTCCTGGAAGTGTTTTTCCATCCTCTTTGAAAATTTGACCGCCTTCTTGCTATAACGGTTCTAAAATGCAACACAAATCCCAAAATCCATGTTACGTAAAGGTATTTTTCAGAGCATTACATTTGTCTTCCCATCAGAATTTGTAGGACTATTTCTAGGAGAAAACGGTTCCTAAGTAGATCTTTTAAAATGCTTCAAAAGATTCCCTAACAAGTATTTCAAGATTTCAATGGATTTTGAGGAAGTATTTAGTAAGAATTCTGAAGAAGGTTATTAAGATTTATATCTAAGTAAAAACGGCTAATAAAAAGATTCTTTAAAATGTTGCTAAAGAAGAATAGTAGAAAAATTCCTAGCAAGAAATATCTTAGATCCATAAAAAAATAAAAAAAAATTTTAAGAAAGTGTTCAGGAAGAGTTTCAAACCAAGGCGAGTTCGTCACAAACTTAGGCAGAGTAAAAGTGTGATCTATTCTCCCTAGGATTTTACCGAGCGAGCTTTTAGAACTGCCACTTTTGCATATCTTCGGCACTTTCCACATTGAAATAGGCCTGTTACTAAACTTCCACGTAAAAGTGAAACTCCGGATCGCTCGCCACAAAACTAGACACAGTTGACTTACTCCTCCGAACCTTTACTCTATTTTGAACTCTTCATGGAAACTTTCTTAAAATCGTTCTTCGAAATCTAGGCAGAGTAAAGGTCTGAGGGGGTAATAGTTCGGGAAATAAGAGACTGAAAATGGGCCATTTCCTGCAAAACGAGAAGTAGTTCCAATTATTTTTTTGCATGTTATGGAGGAATATCTGATGGTGAAAAATCCAAGTTTTCGATCTCCCACTCCTTATGCTTCCCCCGTACCACCCCTAAAATCAAAGAAATTTGGTTGGTTTTTTAGTTTTTCAATCATATCTTTTTATAGGTTCACTTTACAGAAAAATATTCTTATTAGAAATTGTAAACAATCAAATTTTACACTTATATACTTTCGTAAGTTTTTTATTTCAAAGTTGTCTTTATTTTAAAGATTACGAAATTTCTATGTATGTACAGGGTGAGTCAACGATTGCGCGGAGTAACTTAATGCCTTGAAGATAAGATTTTTCGATAGAGTGCTTTGGATATGGTTGAATATTCTCCACATTTTAAAAATATTTGGAATTATACAGGGCGAGCCCACAAAGTAGGGCGCCCAAATGGTACATTTTTTAAAATAGTTTTTGGACTTAAAATAAATTGTTTGAAAAATAAATCAATCGATATGATTTTCGTTTTGGACGATAGATAAAAATTGCCTTTTTTTATCGTGACCACCTCACTATTATGTAAATTACATATAACTTATTTAAGATTAGAAGATAAAAACCAGGAAACCCAAGATATTTCGAAAACTATCAGAGATAGGTATAGGACATTATTATCAAAAGTTGAAGGTTTTTGGAGGAGCTAAGTGATGACAGAAAAATATACAGGGTGTTCCATTTAAAAAAAGTGAGATTTTTTAATATGAAGTTTTGTAACTTTGGATCAAAAAAACACCCTGTAAGCTATTTTTTTAATGTTTCATAGTAGATGTATTTATTTGACTTTTACTTAACCCAAGATAAAAGATATAAAACCTGGAATAAAAATTTAAGTAATAATTTTGACAATATAAACTGACGCTTGCAAACGCCCAATTTTTCTTAAAAATCGAATTATCTTTTAAAACTACTAGCTTTTCGGATATTAACCATATAATAAAAAAGACGTACAATTACACGTAGAATTCAAAAATGCATTCAAATACAGGGGTTCTATTTCAAAAATGTACCATTTGGGTGCCCTACTTTGTGGGCGCATCCTGTATAATTCCAAATATTTTTAAAATGTGGAGAATATTCCACCATATCATAATACAAAAGCACTCCATCGAAAAATCTTATCTTCAAGGCATTAAGTTACTCCGCGCAATCGTTGACTCACCCTGTACATATTTCAACGAAATTACGTACCCTGCACCCCTATCAAAGAGGATGATAGCACTTCAACCCCTTGGTCATAGTAGGAATTCATCACTGTGTGATTATGATGCTTTCGAGTACGATTATCAAATAAGAAAAATGGTCTTAATTCATTTTAACCCTTTCCATCACCTACAAAAAGGGATGATTATTTCAACCCCCTATAGTAGTGATTGTCCTACTATCTATGATTATACCGCTTTCGAACATAATTTACAAATCATTATTTTATATGAACATGAATAGTAAATGTCTTTAGCGCCTTTTTGAAAAAAAGTAGCGTTTACAGAACAACATAAGGGTAAACCACTCATTTCAGTAGGGGGTAAACTGGAACTCTGACTAACTTATCAATCGCCACAAGTGATTCAAATATCTCGAGAAAGTTGAATTATTATTCATTCCCTTTGGTAAGGGTGCAGGATAGGGGGGCTTTAGACCACGGTAGGTTCAAGATATTTTCTCATAAAATTCTTAATTATAAGTATAAATTTTGGTTAAAACATCTACATAGAAATTTCAGAATTCTTAAAAGCAAACTTTGAAGCTCTGTATCTCTTTTAATAAACATTTCACAAAAAAGTAGCGTATATAAAAGTTGTGTAGATTTTATGGTCTACAATTTCAATTTTTTCTAAAGTGAACCATTAAAAAGATATGATTGAAAAACTAAGAAACCAACCAATTTCAGAGGTTTTGGGGGTGGTACGGGGGAAGCACAAGGGGTGGGAGGTCGAAAACTTAGATTCTTAACCACCAAATGACTGTCTATGACATGCAAAAGAAGCTACTTCTCATTTTGCAAGTTTAAACCCTCTATTCCCTGGACTATGTCATACTTCTACTAACTGCCTAGGTTTGTGCTTTAAAAAATATCACTTTTGCATACCTTCGGCTCTTTCGTCGTTGAAATGTGGCTGCTATTAGATTTCCACGCAAAAGTGATAGAATTAACATCAGTGCCGAGCGAGCCGGGGGCGAGTGCGGTACAAACCTACGCAGGGTAGAGGTATAACTTACCCCACCAGATCTTCTATTTTAAAATCTTCCTGAACACTTTCTTAAAATTTTTCATCAATATTTACGCAAAGTCATGATCTAATGGGGTAGGTCATACCTCTACTCTACTCTGCCTAGGTTTGTGTCGAACTCACCTTCGACTCGCTCGGCAATGCTTTTAAAGCTATCACTTTTGCATACATTCCGCTCTTTAGGCATTGAAACGTGCCTGTTATTGAATTTCCACGAACATAAAATAAAATAAAAGAAGGATAATAAATAAATAATACATAATATTATAGTGCCGAGCGAGCCAAAGCCTAGGCAGAATAGAGGTATAACTTACCCCACCAGACCTTTACTCTTCCTGGAAACTTTCTTAAAATCTTTCTTTAATATCTAGGCAGAGTAATCATCTCATGGGGTAGGTCATACCTCTACTTTGCCTACAGTTATGCCGAACTCGCCTTCGGCTCGCTCGGCATTGGAATAGGCCTGTTATTAAACTTCCACGTCAAAGTGATGCTGTAAAAACCAGTGCCGAGCGAATTGCAGCCTAGGCAAAGTGCGCCGGGCGAGCGGGAAACAGCCTCTAGGAAGATCTCCATAAAAGATTTGTACGAAGATTAAACTACAAAGAAGAATGTTCCTAAAAAGGTTCTAAAGAAGATTACCAGTCATATTCCTAAGAATGGATCTCAAAGTTCCCTAATAAACGATTAAGAAGGATGGTTCCAGGAACAACTCCGGGGAAGGTTTAGAAGAATATAATAAAGATGTTTCCGTTACAGGGGTTTTTAGTAATATCTGTAGGAGAAAATGGCCCATAAGAAAAATTACTCAAAATTCCTAGGAAGAAATTTATAAGATACCTAATAGAGGCACTTTAATATATAATAAAATATAATGGATTCTTCCGCGATTTCTAATAAAATGTCAAGGAGAAAAGGGTTCCTTTAAAATGTTCTCCCGAAACTTCAATTTTTTTCCGAGAAAATTCAACATGGAGATAGAGGTGTAAAGCTCAAACGGAAGAAAAAACCACCTCCTTCTCAAATATTGTGTGTAAATAAAATGCCTTTGGGTACACTTCTCAAATTTTTACACAATAGTGATAGGGTATTATATCTGCCACTTGGATGAGTCCATAGAATTGACGAAAATATTTCAAAACTATTATTTAGGCACAACGGCGAAGTCACAACTGTTTATGCGCTAAATTTGGTTGAGAAACCGTTCAAACGCATTAGATCGACCAAAATTGAATTTCATGCCAGACTGGCTGGTTGCTACCGGTTTTTTTGGGCGGGCGAAATACAAATATCTAAAGCAATTTGTAACGGACCACCCGCTTTTCGCTTTCACGTGTGCCCGTTTTAGGGATCACTATGTATCTAGAAGCGTTTTAAGTTGGGCGCTTAAGTGTCATGTCAAAAGTATTTGTGCTGGTTCTAGGAGTTGAAGATGGAAGGTATATGTACTCAATTTAATTTCTAGAGTTGTGTTTTAGCCGCTGCTACGGTAACCAAAAGCTGTAATTAATCAAGATATTTTTGTTACATCCCAAACCTCTTATTTGGAAGACGAGTGCAAATTAATATCTTAGAATTTCAGTTCCGTTAAACTATTATTAGTAGGTTTTTGTTTCCTATGGTAAATTAAAACGAACATTAAAACTACAAGGCCATGCAGGTTTGATAAGTGACCATGCCGACCCGAGGAATGCCAATAAACAATGAGCCGTACTAGACTAACGATTTTAGAAATTTCAATCCGACCAATTAAGTAGGTGCAATTAACAGTAGCTAAATAAATATGTTGTCGTAAACGTTATCAAAACCAGTCGTGTGAGATATCCCTTTTTCTAGATGTTTGTAAGTTGTCCCCGATTTTTATGATGGCCAGAGAAGCCGAAAAATAAATTTTAAAAATCTTTTTGTATCTACACAAGTTACGTTTCGTAAGTATCGTAATTTTCCGTAAATTTATTTTGCATTCATACCGTTCAATTTTTGCTTTTACATTACATTTTCCGCACCGTATCTACAGCTTTTACTTTTTTGTACAGTCATTTTTACCACTCTGTTTAATTTCAAGATTTCAAAAAAACAGTTTAAAATCTCTTAAACACTAATAAAATTCTGAAATAATCCAAAAAACGATTTGTGTAGGTACTTCATCATAAAGACTTGCTGAGAATATTTGGAATTCTTAGACTTTTAAGGTCTAATAAAAGCTCTTAAAAGCCTGGTAACATTCTTAAATCCTATTCAAGGCTTAAGCTCTCATAAGAGCTTTTAATAATATTTTTCAAGTAACTCTCCTTTAAACACTTATAAAGCTTCTAAAATGCCCTTGTAGTGTCAAATAAAGGTTTTGAGTGCTATACAGCGTCTTACAAATGTTTCAAGTTACAAGAAAATTCCGAAAGACTACTCTTGATGACTGGAAATCTTAAGGTTTGTTGAGAAATATTAAAACTTCTTGAAAGCCTTTTAAAAATGTTACATTATTGCATTTCTTTATATGTAGCCTATGGCACAAACCTCCTTCACGCAAACAAACTGGCTTGAAGTGTCGAGCTGTCAAACCACAAGTGTCAATTATTAGGCGTTAAGGTTCAATTTCAAATTCAAGCGTAAACTTTCAAACACCAAATTATAATTTTTTCTGACTTAAACTGTCATTAAGTGTCAATTTTTAACTGTCAAATGTCAACTTTTAAGTCAACAAAAGGAGAATGAAGAATTAAATGTATACTCACCCAACTGTAATCCAAGGCAGAAAATGGCAGGTGTTGCCATTTCAAAACGCTCCAGCCATACTTAATGGAACTCTGAAAACAGAAGAAACTCAAATGAATTACGAATCTTTAGCATCGCGTAGGTACGTAGTTTTTCTTCCAATACGTCTCCTTTAAGATCGTTTGACGGAGTAGGAAAAGCAAACTTGCAAACTCGGCGGTTTGCGGTTTTCGGTTTTCGGGGGGATTACCACAAAGTCCGACCCTTCACAAAGGAAACTGTAACACCTTGAGAAAACGCCTCCTATACGCCTTTATTACAAACCCTAACCGAGAAATTATTGCTACAATTATTGAGGCGACTCTTCGATATTAACAGACCTTTCCGCCACCGACCCGCGCGTAATTAGCCGATTTTTTTCTCCTCTATATACACTCCCCCCAGTCCGAAAAGAGAAACATTTTCGCCCAGTAATTTATTTAGTGTTTCATGAATTAATCATACGATTTTACTTTATTAGATGTGAAAAAAGCTTGTTCTATTTTTGCTTGTAGCTTTTAGAATATTAAATGGATTCGCGAGCGGCACAAAGAGCTTCATTTTCGCCAAACAAACGCGGCCGTATCTTTTTAAAGGGAAATATACTACACACATATAATAAACCTTGACATTCTGACGTGGTCAATTTAAATCTAGGTCTCATCAACGCTTAAGCGACGAGAATTAAAATTTAATCTTGATTTTAGCATAGGTTTTACCATGACTCATTGATTGGTCTGATTAGAAGGAAGGGATCTCAGTATGCATATGAGAAGACTATGAAGGATTTAGAACGTTGACATTAAAAAATACCAGACATTTTTTCCTAAAACGTTCCGAATGTTTTAAAAATATCAGTATCGGAAAATTCTAAAGATTTTAGAAAGTTAAAATTCCATGAGTGGTTCTTTCCTTTCAGCGAACTTATATAATTTACTAGCGGTTTGCGTAATTACCCAATTTAATTACATTTCCAATTACAAAAATTGATAGCCGATCGCCACCATTTGTCGCATTTGTTCATATCAGACCACATACTGATTTATATAGTATTATAGCTACTACTTATAGCAAATATTATGTCTCTAATTCAATTAATGAATATTAATTGAAAATAATTTACCTTGTATTCCGATAGTAGGTTCGCACTGAAGAAAATTAGCAAATGCTTCTAAACCGCACATTTCTACATCTTTCCCCTATCAACGGAGGTATGCTTGACTACCTCCCGAGCGCTTTCTTTGCAAGTTAAATATCAATCCTTTAATAATAACATAAACAATTACTTAGGCCTGCTAGAAACGTAAATGTTTCGCCTTATGTGTCTATGATCGTAAGCGATAACTCTCGTTTTATTAAAAAAAAACTAGTTTCTCCACACATATTAGTAATAACAAATGTCTAACATAAAGGGGCGTGTTAAATAACTTTCGTCTATGAAGTTACAAATCGCGCACGTATTAGTTATTTATTAGAAATTCCAGTTGAAGATTCTTAGTGCTTAATTATTAATTAACAAGTATCCATAAAGTGGTCCAATTTAATACTTTTTATGAAAAAAATTTGGAGTTTCTCTAATAAGGATTTTCACAGCACCTCAAAATAAGGATGGAATATTTTATTATTAAAAAGATTCTTTTTTCGTTTTTGAAAAAAAAATATTTGAGTATAATTTAATTATTTTTTATTTTTTTATTTTATTTTTATTTTGCCTTTATTTTTGAGTGGGCGGGGTTTCAGCCAAGGCTGCTCTACCAACCCAACCCACTATACATTTACAAATATCCATGCCCGAACCCGGATTCGAACCAGGGACCCTAGCACCACAGTCCAGCTTCAACTGAACTGCGCCACACGGGCCGGCTTTAGATATTGCATGAAAAGTTTACTAAACAATGTCAAATATTTTGGAGATGTTTAGGAAATTTGGAGACACTTTGGAAAAGCTGGAAAAGTTTCAAAAATATACAACGATATTGTTTAAATTCTTCTCCACAAGCTGTTGTTCGTATTTTGCGATATCAATAAAATTTGCCACGGTGCATCGGCGAACCAGAGAAAAAAACTTGAGCAAAACTTAATAGAAAATTGAAGGATACGTGAGGGAATCTGATGGAAAATTTAAAGCGAAACGTGAGAGAAGTCGGGAATTTTAGAGAAACTTGGTGAGATGTTGGGATGAATTTGATAATAAGTTTGGGGACATGGAAAGAACCTTCAGGGACATATGAAAGGAATTTGAGGAAACCTCTGATAGGAACTTGACGCGAGTTTCAGGAAAATTTAATGGAAAATTGAGTGAGATGAATTTGGAATTTTAGGGAAACTTGAGAAGGCCTTGAGAAAGAAGAAGGAAGAAATGAAGCATAGAAGGAAAAAATTCAAAGTGACTTATGCGGAAACTGAGAAACATGAGAAGAAATTGAAATTTGTGGAAAATTTGAGAATTTGATAGAAATTTGAAAAGAATTTCAGGAAAATTTAAATGAAGGATATATGAAGAGGACTTAAGGAGAATAAAGAATTTTAGGGAAACTTGATGAAAGCTTGAGAGGGATTTGATGTGAGAATTTGAACACTCCATGAAAAAAGTGTCAGTTCATAAATTATTGCAAGACTTACTCATCTCTCTTTTCAAACGTATGGTACATGCAATCGTTTTTGTTACAAAGGAAGGTGTCTGTCATGTACTATTATCTTACGGGTGTCGTAAAGGGTTTTGCATTTCCACTTTGCAAATCAATAGAAAACGGTTTTTCATTATCTTGATCTGCAAACTTGAAATATAAAACGCTTTTCATCCGATGTCGACGTGTTTACTTAATTGGAGCAGTTTTAAACAAATATTTGCGCAACGTTTAAAAACTCGCAATTTCCTTCTACGGTAGAATTTTATTAAAAGAAAACTGTGCGCTGTCCCAATGGCGTTAATTTAGGCAGAAGCGGCTCAAGGTTTCCTTTCGAGTATTTTACAAGAAAAAAGATGTTAACAGATTAATCAAGTGGCGGCGTCTACAATAGAAAAATCGAGCAACAAAAATATTTTGGCAATAGTGCCAGGACGGTAGTAATCTGAGACGTTCGCAAGCCTGGCAGACGAACAGACATGCGATAAATTAAACATAATGTTATGGTATGGGTGTGACGTCAGCGCATGTAGCGTGCTGTGAATTCGGGAATCGGAAGAAATTTAACTAAACCCCCCGCGAATGTAGTGCTGAAACGAACCGAACATATTTTCAGTCCAAGATTCGGTTATCAATAATAGATTTTCGAGAGGTCCTTAAATTTTATACGCCACCTGCTTTGTTTTTCGCGATAAATATTGATGGCACGAGGATGCATGCGGCAGGAGGGTGGGTGGCGATATTAATGTTTAAATCGGGAGAGAAAAACGATTTTAATGGGACTTAGACGTCGGGGCATTCCACATATTGAAGCGGTTAAATAAAATATTAAAGGAGTCAGCAAAGAGTTCAAGATGTCGAAATTTAGCCGATGTATTAGTCAGGGATTTCGAAATCATAAAGGGCTTCCGCTATGAAGTGCTTTAAGGATTTAATTCGAACATCACTTTCTGTCAGCATTCTCTTTCTACTACCCTTATCGAATTTTTGCGTCACGTCGCTAACCTGCAAGCAGACAATATCCGTCATTCTCCCTCTTTTATGAATATCTAGCGTAATGTTTTGAGTCAATATCCTGATCGCATTTAAAAGATAGGTGTCATGGCGGTATTTGAATTTAACGAGGGATGATTTGTGCGAGAGGATGCAAATTGGCTATTTCTACTTTAAATACCAGATTTGATACTTTTCGAATATGAATTACGATTCTCTTTCGAATTTTTCGATTCCTTTTAAGTCATTTACGCCATTACGTTTGAGCTACATTTAGTGGCACTAATTCTTTAGAGAACTTCAACCACGTCGAGAACGCAGCTGTTGCCAGTACAATCCTCCGTCACTTTTGACATTTGGACTGCCACATCAGCAAATGGACTTCGTATGCCCACAGCTATCAATCAATATAATGACAAAAAGAGAGTAAAATTTTGAGCCTTTTACGAAACAGTTTGTTTTACGTAAAGCGTGGTTGAAGTCTGTAAAAAGGAGGTAGCAGGTACCTGAAAGAGTAGGTACAAATGGCTCAAAATTGGTACATACGCCATCAATATTGGCTTCTTATATTTCTGGCATGCCTTTTCCGATTGTTTTAAACATTGCAAAATGATGACGTGCCCCTAAATTAGGGGATTTTATTTACATATTTATTTAATTTATTTATTTATATTTGCAGAATGGGGACGCGCCCCTAAATATGGGTGCGATTCACAGATTTTGATCCATGCAACATATGACATCGTTGTCTTTTGGTCTTGGACGAGTTTTGTAACTTTGAACCCATATACGAAAACATAAACATTTCCAATGTTAAAATTCTAATGAAATCTTGGAGGAACGTGGTAACACACCAAAACTGTGGGTGTAGTATTTCAGGATTGTGTCCTGCGTATACAAATGATTTCGCGAATTAGGAATTATATCTGAACAGTGTCAGAAACCTGATTCTGTATTTCCATGCCAACAACAAAAAACAAACTTGAGAAGAAACTAACTCCTCCTGAGTATAGACAGTTCGTGGTAAAAGGTTAGTTCAAAAGCAATTTGTTGAAATATGGTCCGATATAAAAATCGAGCAAACGGACATGAGAACAATTTCTTCTTGCGGAGAAGGCGAGAGTGATCGCTAATATACCAGAGGCTTATAAATAAGTTATGGAGAAGGACCTAAAATGCTTTGAAAAGCCAAACAGCCTGTAAAAGGTTCTGCAAAGAAGTCCGAAATGCTCTATAAAGCAATTCAAAAATCACGTGTATCTCTTATGAGTTCCTTACACACAATTACAATCATCGAAAAAAAAGTTATAAATACCAGGGTTGTCCAGAAAGTCTCATGCGGCGGATGTATACAAAGTTGGAGTCGAAACACTTGTAGCACGCCATGATAAGTGCCTCAATATGAATGGTGACTATGTTAAAAAATAGCCTAAGAGTGTACCTTCCACATGTATAATATAATAAAAGTTGTTTGGTACATTTTCTTAATTTTTTATTTCAAAACGTCTGTTACTTTTTGGATAGCCCTCGTACATCACAAAAGTTACAACCACCCCCGTAAGAGGTTGGTATGTGAAAGAAAATTTACCTAAAAAAATTCATACTTTGAAAACAGCCAAGGGTTGTACCTGCAGGAATACCCCGCTAAAGGGTTTCTTATGAGCCTCCTTTCGCATAAACAATCGACGAATGCACAACTAAAGTTACAACCCCTCTCATTGAGTAGTTTCAATGTGAGAATTTCCTTAAAAAATTCCTACTTTAAAAACAGCGGGAGGGGGAGGTGGGGTGCATTTGTGTGCGAAGTTTAGGGTTTCTTATGAGCCAATTTCGCATAATCAATCAACGAAACAAAAATATTTAATGCGCCACTAAAGTTACAACCCCTCTCAGTGAGAAGTTTCAATTTCCTTAAAAAACTCATACTTTGTAAACAGCGGGAGGGGAAGGGGGGTGCATTGGTGTGCGAATTTATAGGGTTTCTTATGAGCCCATTACGCATAATCAATCAACGAAACAAAAAATATTTAATGCGCCACTAAAGTTACAACCCCCTCAGTAAGAAGTTTCAATCTCCTTAAAAAACTACTTTGTAAACAGCGGGAGGGGGATGGGGTGCATTTGTGTGAGAATTTATAGGGTTTCTTGTGAGCCAATTTCGCCTAATCAATCAACGAAACAAAAATATTTAATGCGCCACTAAAGTTACAACCCCCCTCAGTAAGTAGTTTCAATCTCCTTAAAAACGCATACTTTATAAACAGCAGGAGGGGGATGGGGTGCATTTGTGTGCGAATTTATAGGGTTTCTTATGAGCCAATTTCGCATAATCAATCAACGAAACAAAAATATTTACTGCGCCACTAAAGTTACAACCCCTCTCAGTGAGAAGTGTCAATTTCCTTAACACTGCGTCGGTGGCGTTCGCTTTCCACTCACGAGTGGTGGCGTGGGATACTGTATACCCCATCATTGAAAATATGTATTTCTCGGGTATAAACACAATAAAACGTTATATGTTCATAATTAACGTAGTTATATTCGAACAAAAAAAGTAGTAGGTAATTATATAAAGCATTAAACAATAATCGTAATAATAGAAATATCCTTTATTCAAATAAATTTACTAGCACAAACAGGAATACGAAGCATACGTTCTTGTAACATTAGTAGATTAACTAATACTGTACTATGTAAACTGGAGACAAAACTAATCTATTCTATCTAAAAAAAAAAGAACAAGACTCTATTTTATTCATCCCCTTGCTCGCTACTCTCGCCACTGTCGTTTTTATAACATCTAGCGCATATAGCATGTTGATGATTTTTGCAGACAAAATTTCGACATTCGCCACATCTCACTGTGGTCTTTTTGTCGTCTTTTCGGGGACATATAATGCAGCGACCTGTTTTTCTCTCTCGAACGTTTTCGTCTTGATTATTAGGAGCTTCTTGTATTCCTAGCATATTCCGTGCCTTCTGGCGAATAGGTCTTGGTACATTCTTATTGTAAATTCTGCGAATTATGCAAGGCCTAACAAGTTCTAATGATAGGCATTTCAAAAAATTTCGTCTAGCCAGCTTTTGAAGTTTACCATTAGTCACATATAAATTCAAAGCATTTATTCCTGCTATGTTGAGTATGTCGAAAAAGACTGTCAAAGGCCATCTTCTAGTAGTTCTAGTCACATTGTACATAACACACATTTTATCCACCACATCGACGCCATACTTTGTGTGATTATAATCTACAATCATGGCTGGCTTATTGGTATCTTTGTCGATTTCATCTGAATGATGCATCGTTGAAAGCATCAGAACATTTTTGTTTTTTTTTGGTACAAAAGACACAAGCGTGCATTCTGTCCGGAAAGCAAACATCGAACTTTCTAATGCTCTTCCTTTTGTAGGTATTAGGCATGGTGGAATTTCCCGTTTATTAGCTTTTATGGTTCCAAGTACAGTTAGTTTAAATTCTGTGAGGAGGTCCATGGCCAAAGGAAAACTGGTAAACCATCTGTCCATTGTGACATTTCTGTTAGTGTTTTTTATCGGTTGAACAAGTCTTTTGACAACGTCACTAGGCGAATTCGATACCATGTAGGGACCAGCTGGCTGTTTACCACAGTAAACTTCGAGATTGATAGTCGTCATCGTTTTCGGATCCACAAGCAAAAAAAGCTTTATGCCGTATTTGGCTGGTTTGGACGGTAAGTATTGTCTAAATGGGCATTTCCCTCTAAATGCGATGAGTTGTTCGTCAACAGTGAGAAAACTGCTTGGCATATATGACGAAGAGCAATTGTTCACAAAGAATTCAAACAGCTCTCGTATAGGCGCTAGTTTGTCCAATTCGCGTCTTTCAGGCCTGTCACGGATGTCGTCAAATCGAATAGAACGATATAAAAATTTGAATCTAGCACGGCACATTGTGCAATAAACGAGTTCTACCCCAGTCCCATCATTACTCCAAATATCTTCAGTATTTAGTCTACCTTCTTTTAGAACACCTGTTATGTATAAAATTCCAAGAAATGCTTCCATTTCGCATTCATCTGTAGGTTTAGCATTTCTTGCACGTGTATACTTTTCTTGGAGTGTCCGAATCTTTATATTGGTATAGTTTGTGATGAAACCTATCATAGGATTGCTCACGTAAACATGAAAACATTCCAATACTGTTTTGGCGTTTCTGGCAGCTCCGAGAGGACCGGGTACTTTCACGACTATATTGTGAAGTCTAGTGCGTGACGTAGCAGGCACCATACTATCCCACCTACTTTTACCGTCTTTACCTATGTAATAAGGTCCAGAACGTGTTGCCTCATGCAGTCGTTCATTCTGTATTTCGCTTCTTTCAGATTCTTGTTCGATGTTATGCTCTTCTGGAATATCATCCGTTTCTTGTTCTGTGTCAGACTCATGAATTTCTTGTTCCACCTCATCTATTTCTTCGTCTTCTGAGCTAGATTCTGACCATTCATTAGCAACTTCCTCCTGTTCGATTTCCTCCAACCACTTCGCCCACTGGTTTGGATCTCTACTAGTTTTTTCATATGCCATTGTCTAGCCCAGTAAATACAACAATTATAATCTCTAGGATACGTAAAATGAATTGAAGAAAACTCACCAGAGAAATAAAATCGAGAAACACAAGTATCGCGCAAGTGGTGGCACGGGGTACTGCGTAACCCCACTGTGACTTTTCTCGTGAATTACAATCACTCTATCGCAAACAAAAATACCTCCACTATACTAGCACGTTATACACACTACTGTCAAAGATTACCTGAATGTGGGTAGACATAACCATCCCCACTCCAGAGCTATGAGCAATGAAACCTATAGTGGGGAACTGTATGCCCCGCGCCACCGATGCAGTGTTAAACGGTGGGTTATGGACTTCGTAAACAAAATCAAACAAGGAAACAAGAAATACAGAACTCACAATATACGAATCGTTATGTACAAGGGAGTTTTTATTTGAAAAAATTCTAATTTTTTAACCGGAGACCAAACTAGGAAACAAAAATGTTTCAAGTATATTAGAGAAAAATTACAACCCTCGCAATAGACGGATCGTTATGGTAAGAGGATTGAATCAATTTTTCACTCAACGGTAAAAGTGATTTTTTACAAAAAATTCTAACTTTTGAGACGGGGGAACTATACTTTTATGTGCACTTAAAGGGGGGCTTTTAAATGAATCGAGAAATTAGTACAAAAATAAAACAGAATAAAAAATTATTTGTAAATTAATAATTATGCAGATAGATGGAAATCCATAGTTACTTTGGATAATAATCTTTTTCTGGAAAAGACCTGCCACCCCTGCTATACTTTATCCCGGTTACGGGGTTTACCATTTGTCTGTCGGTTCGTGATACTGATATACCTATACCCTATTAAATAGCTCGCGGTTTCCAAGTACTTTCAGCGCACCTATAAGGGATTACGAAAATCAAATTGACAGGTGAACGCAGCGCCAGTTTGCAAGATTTACTTTATAGTATGTGTTAACCTATTTTGCTAGGTTTTTCTCATATACCTTTCATGTTCTTATTCATTGAAGCTTCTAAATTAGAATAGATGCATATTGGTCAGTTAGGCGCATGTGTATCGCCTATTTCAACTGTGTTTTGATTTTTATTTATTATTTGAGAGGTTTCGACACCAAAGTGCCTTGCAATTGATCACATATAATACAATAATCTCAATAAGTAAGTACAACAAGCGATGCGATTAAACTAATTCAATAAAACACACACTTTACACTGTTTTATTTGACACCTATCTTTTCTTCTATCTCGCACAAATACCACATTTGAAGCTTTTGTTAATTATTTTGCACGTAGTAGCCAAAGTCATTACATCTGCTAAATCACCAAGGTGAACATACGAATCCTTTCAGGTTAAACAAAATTGGGAAAAATCCAAATTTAGTTGCGCATAAAGAAGAAGATCTGGGAAGTGAAAGTAAGACAATTAATGCGGTCGTAAATGCGCTCGCCGCGGAGGCAGATCACGTGAATGGTTCCGATGAGTCCGTGGCTAGGCTGCACGTTAGTGATCGAAGTTTACACGAATTAGGAAGAACGTTAAAGAGATTAACCCTTCCAAGGCCTAAATCCGAAAATAATTTTGCATCGCAAGATATTCCTTTACAGCGAGGTAGTGAAAATAATGGCCGACCATCCTTCCATAAATCAGATACATTTCATAAAGAATCCACTTTTCAATGACGTCACTCCACGCACTAGTGCTCTGTGCTTACTGACTGTCTGTGCCAACTGCTGATGATTATGAAACTAATTATTGACAAGTCTAACAGTTAGCACAGATCACTAATGACTAGAAACCGACACCAAATTGGAGTGCTAGTGCGTGCTGCTTCGCTGTGTCTTTCTACAAGCAATACGTGCAAAGGACACTGCGCTACAATTGTGCAATATTAGTAATTACATTAAGTTAGCTTGAAACATTAGGTGCTCAATTAGTTATCTAATTACCTGAAAATTACAGGTCTGATTTTTGGTTTGTTTCAATTCAGAAAACCTTGTCAGTCGGAATTTTTTATTACCTACAAATGATTGTTCACTTAATTGTATACATAATCAAAAAATGGCAATACTATGCTTAAAGAAAATATATAACTATTTTTAAATCGATCTTATATTTTGCCATATTTTGTACCCATCATATAAATGTGATATCTGTAACATACGCCCAGTCCTAAATACAAACGTCAGTTCACGGAGTACTTACAACAAAGGCTTAGTCGAAACATTTGTCAACAAAAAATTTATATCTATCATAAGTACGCACAATTGTATTTTCATTACGAACGTGGTTAATAGAACTTTTTTTCGTTTGCTGAGAAAATAAAACCAAAAATCAGTCTTAAAGTAGCACACAGGATCACCTGATACTAAGTCCTTTGCAAATTAGTATCGGTAGAAAATCAGGAGTAATAGCCAAGTAGTTCCAACTTATAGGCCTAAATAAAGAAAGAAAATAGGAAATGACAATGTTTTCCCCTCCCTACTAAGGAACTAGCCAGTTTAATCGAGACTCCCGAGCGACTTATTTTATTTTTCAGTTTATTTAGGTGTGATTTTCCAAAGTAATAATTTAGACATTTGTATGTAATTTATTTTCTAGCGTTTTATACAGGTAATAACAGAAAAACGAACGTTTTATTTAGATTTAATGTATATTTACCGTTGATGTTTCTTTATTTAATTTAGAGGTCTGGAACTTTTTATTTTGGAGACACGTTTTGTACATTATGTAAATATTAAATAAACGTCAGTGTGGCTAGATCCTAGTCAGTTAAATTTATTGATATAAGAGAGACTCCAGACATTGTTAGCTGTGATCTTACTAAGTGAATGTCTTATCATTATAATGGAGATCTATGTTCGAGCGATTTATGCGTTTATAGATTTAGTTGTTTACTTTCTTCTATTTATTTTTTTACTGTATAAGAAACGGAACTCATGCAATGTGCTTGCAATATTTTCTCTGTAAGTGGTCTACCTATACTTAAGTACAATTTCTCCATGCCATCAAACTATATTAATAAATCAAATTCTACTTTCTTAAAATCGACACGTTTGGATTAATTTCGACCGAAGAAAAATAAAATGTTTCACAAAATATCAAAAAATGGATTTTCATACTACTCTAGTGATATTTACTTTTTAAATATGTACAGTAATTATAAGTGTAGATGACTGATATCAATATTAACGTGTTATTTAGTAGAGTTACTGCTATAAATTCATATGTGCACTAATTTTCTGCTTTAATTTTGAAAAACAAGTTACAATTAAAAATAATATTCAGTAAACCGTTTATTTTATAAGTGGAACTCTCATTTAAAGTCTATTGGAACGTTTCTTGGTTAAATTTATATGCACATTGTTTCGGGCAGTAACACGAAAACCATAGACAAATTTTATGATAAGTAGATAATATAAACGATATCAATTATATCATAATTTATGTTAAAATTAGTTCTTCTAATTCTTGCCATAAAAGAAATTCTAGCCTAGACTGAAGTTATATATGCTTTGTTAAATACGTATGTAGTTTATAATATAGATTTTTTTGTTAAATCGTGAATAAGTAGTCACTACGTATGAAAAACACTGCAGAGCTAAAGAATTTACTACTTGATATTTTTTACCAAAAGTGCTCATGCTGTTATCAAATAATCTAGAGAATATATTTGATTGGAGATGATACTTTTCGATACAGTGTTTTGTTTCCCTATTTTTCTCCTTGTTATTCATTGTAACCGATTTACGATAAAGCTCTCCATTCATATTTACATGTTACATTTTTCAATATTGTTTATGTTAATTTTCGTATTTATTTGAAAACATGTAAATAATGTAGAAAAGTGCCTCTTTTAAATTGCGCATAGCTATACTCTCTTGGTCAACTATTAGAGTAAATTATTTAAGTGTTTTAACTGTTGTTATAATTTGGTTTATAAGTGAATAAAGCTGCATTTTTACAGTTTACAGTTCATTTACAATTTAACGGTTACGGTCCGGTTTCGGTTCTAAAAAAAATAACGGTTCGGTTCTGCGCATTTTTTCGGTCCATAACGGTGCTTTTCGGTCTTAAGTCTTTTAGAAAGTATGGCATTCAAAAAACTCATTATAACAACGTGATTTGTTAATTAATAGGTGTGAAAATGAAAAAGTAATGAATACCAAAATGTGAGCTAATTTACAACAACAAGGGGAATAAAGGAGGAAGAGAGGAATATGTATTTAAACTTAATTTGTTAATAAAACACAGAAAAAATACACAAAAAGTTATAGAAAAAAATTTTGTTAAACCGAACCCTAAAAAACCGAAAAAAATAAGGGTTCCGATTCTCAATAAGTTTCCATTTCTGAAGGAATAACGGTTTCGGCTCGGTTTTTGGTACTAAAAAAATTCCGGTTTCGGTCTGGTTTTCGATTCTTTTACAGTCCGGTCCGGGTCCCTGGTACCTATACACATTAAATCTTTACCGCACGTCTCTTATTACGCCAAATCAATGTACCAAATAACAGTCGTTACAATTATTACTTTTACTTATTATTGTTTTTAGTTTTTATTACTTACAGTGTCCCAGGTTGGGTGGCAATGCATGGTTAACTCACGGTTCGTATAGGGACCGTGTGGGTAACTTTGTTATTATTGGCAGTTTCGCGTACCTACTCTTCATTGCCAAAAAATAAATTTTTCATACGTAGGTAGCTAGGTACTTACATCAAATATTCCATTTCACTAATCATATTTAAACAGCGAAGTATATTGTTTCGTTGCTAAAAGCAGAGCAGCTTCTCCGCTTCTTTTGATTTCTTATCTGTATTGACTAACCCGTTTGTATACAACCAGTCCAGCATACTAATAAAACATTATCGAAGGGACTTCAGCGCATTTTTGTGTGGCAGATCAGTATTCTATTAGCCAGTTTGGCCCCACCATCAGTAAGAAGATCTTGTCGAACGCTACACATTCCCTTTATCTCTACTCACTTCCGACTTCCAGTTAATCTACAATTCGCATTTTGGCGGATTACGCTAAAAACCCTTCATAAAAACAGTACTTACCTACTCAATTATTGGGGCACTCATACCTCCAGCTTCTATTGGAGCCAATAGAAAGAGAGACCGCGATTCGAGCTCTAGGAAACTTTTGGGCGCCCAAACTCCCAAAGTCGACTACTCAAAGACGATCGCCTTGCAAAAAGTGGTTAATTACGTCCCTAGGAAAAAAAACAAAATTCCGTCATGCGATTAAAAGCTACCTTTTTACCGCATGTTTGCAAATTTATTTGTAAAAAGGTAGCTTTTACCACAGACTTATATTTAAATCTCTGCTTTTACTTTCGCTTTGGCCAGTCGACTGGCTGGTAGCCAATGCGAGCCTGCAAAAGTAACGCATGTATAGAAATACAAGAAGTGCACATACCTACTGGGTCCTATAATTAACAACTTTAGAGCGATATGACCCCGATGGGGCTACACGATGTGGGGTTCACGAGATCTGTGCGTCATCTCCGAGAGTGTCATACAACTTGGTGCTTTTTCAGTTTTTTCCTATCTTCTTCTACATTTTTGGTCCGATTGTTTTCAAATTGGATTCGTCAATTCGAAAGACCGAATGGTTTCAAAAATCGACGATGACAGTGCATTTAAAAGCACTAAGGGAAGGTACCACTAAAAAGATCGCAATCTCCGCACGGAGCCCAGCCAGAGCGATCCCTAAAAGACAAAATACCGCACGGTATCATATTACATTTCTCTTCATACTCCCCTTTCGTAGATGAGGGCTAAGAAAATCCTACTAATTTGCATTTTTTCACCAATCAAATGCTGTATTCTACGTATTCTCATCCTGTCAGGCTGTCAACGCGTTTTACCACCCACCAACATGCGAACATGTCTGATTTTTTATGAACCCTTCAATTCTAGTCTCATATCTAGACGAACGCCGGGAGTTCCCGCAGAAACACCCATATATCCTCATATAAGACAGAACACATGGAAGAGGTAGGGTGACTTCGTATCGTAATCAATTCACCTTATCCTCCTATGTGCTCACGTCACTGTCTGTGTATATGTCTTTACAGTGGAGTTCTCATGGATATCATGAGGATCTTATTTCCATGAAAATTACCCAAGTGGTTCAGACACCTCGCGATTACCACCGTGTCTGGACAAAGCCTTATGAAGATGATTGATGTACCTATACCTATCTATGCAATGCAATACCGGGATCGCGGGATCCCGTAATACCGCCGGGATCCCGCAGCATTTTTGCGGGTTTAATCCCGCACATAAATGGAGCGGGATTTGCGGGACTGAGGAATTTGTCGACCAAGAGGACGACTCTGTTTACTTTGTTAATGAAACGCATACCCAACGGAGAAGTTATTTTTTAAGTTAAACTTTTTTCGTTAAAAATGTACTATGATTTTTGAGGTACTTTAGAAGTTCACCTTTTTGTGCTTTACAGGTGAGGTTTTTTTGAGTTCTAAGTTAGGCTGAATGTACTTTTTTGTTAAATATTGTGATAATTAGCGATTTATTCGAATACAGAAGTTAACCTCACAGAATTGCTTATTTGCCAATTTATTTAAAGTTTTGCAGGATCCCGCGGGATTAACATCTTACAATCCCGCAAATACCGGGATTGAGATTTTGCTGCGGGATTGCATTCCCTACTATGTATATATTAACAGCAAAATGGGTTTTATTACAAATCCCTGTGGGACACCTTCCCTGATCTAGTTGACAGCTTTGTTCCAGTTAACTTACTATAAAATTGAAAGTAAGAATAGGCAGTTTAAAACAAAAACTGCACCAACAATATCATATTTAGCAGGTCTTCCTGATCTTTCTTGCTTTAGTTGTAGGTAAGTATGCCACTTTCTACTAAAAGTGGATAAACTAAAGAATTGATAAACTCACAATTCCACAATAAATATTTATATTAAATAAATTACATTTTTACATATGAACAAATTTATAAAGCAACACACAACATCAACAAAGCAAAACCCAGACGTTCGTATCTATTCATCACAAGGGCAACCAGACTAAATTTTACAGCCGACTTTAGGACTCTTGTATTCCAAAATATTGTTATAAACTTTAACCAAACGTCGCATTCTCTTCGCAGAAATGTCTTCTCTTCTTGTACCGCTGTATTGATTTCTAGAGGTGATTTTGGTTTGAATGTGGCAATTCGCCTTTTTCTAAGGCAAACGTTTCCATAGTTATCAATGTATAAAAAATCCATCACGGCATTATTAATTTAATTATTAATTTACGATGTGAATTAGATAATAAACAAAAAGTGAGGTTGTGTTCATGTGTTGTTTTAGGAATTTGGGTGTGGTTCCCGTACAAGTAGTAGTGAGAGTCATAATGTACCTCAGTGCGTCAAAAAGTTTTGGCCCACACATCTACATTAGGTATTTTTGTAGGTATTTACGAAAATTCAGACAGGTCAGTAAAAATTAGGATGGAAACAATTATGACAATAAATGTTGTCCTAGCAAAATCAACACCAAGTTAAAAGAAGTTGCAGTTGAGCAACAGTGCCATATTATATCAACCGTACATGAGAGAAAATTGGAATATTAAGAGTAAACTATTATTGCTCAAAAAAAATTGCTAATAAAGTTTTTGCGTTGGTCTCCTTTGAAGATGGTAGCATCTTGTTAAAAACTTTTTTTAGTAGTTCATATTTTAGCCTATTCTCTAGAACTCCTTTTTATTTATTTATTTATTTATTTTGCCTTTATTTTTGAGTGGGCGGAGTTTCAGCCAAGGCTGCTGCCTTCGTACATGCATGAAGAGAAATCAATGAATAAGCTCTCAAATAATTGTGTTATTAGTAATTTTCACATGAATATGTTTGATTGTCTAGTTCACTTGTTTAAAGGTGTTCAAATGTTATGTTTTAGAAGATTCCCCAATGAAGCTCGAATTTACCTTTACCTTTAATAGACTGTAAAAGGAATACGAATATCGAAATAAAACATGATAATAAATATGTGTAACACTAAATTATTTTGTTTTTTATGCCTGGTGGATTCTTCTGATTGCGTCCCTGGAAATTGTTGTTTCACCTATTCCTGCCCTGACCTCGTTTGTTTTTGTTGTGGCTGTGCCTGCCATCCCATACAACAAAATTGATTCGACAATATAACCTAACCTCACAATCGTAATCAAAACAAGAAGAAACGAAGGTGGTATCGCAATTCGTGTTGTTAAAAACCTATAATGACTACTTTAACATTACAGATAACTTAATTACTTGTGCATAAGTACTTCAGCTTGAAAATACTCGAACATGGCTTCTATCCAAGAGCGCTTGCAAATAAAACGTGAACCATTGGACAAATGGTCACTCCGTGAACAATTATGCTTAGCTTCAGCTGTAGCTAAGAGTGGCGATCAGAATTGGATGTCTGTAAGCAGGCAGTTGAAACCATTTGGTGAACCGAATCGACCCTCTGATTGGTTTCATCAAAAGAATTGTGCCTCACAATACGGATCGTTGTTAGAAAATGTGGATACACCTAAACGCAAAAAGAGATTGTCTGGCTCAGAACCCGTTATTGAAACACCAATTGAGACGATTTTACGTAAACTGACCAAAGATAGAGTGGCAGAAATAGAAAAGTGTTTGGCTGAGGAACGTGCTGAATATTTAAAACTTCAAGAGGACATGGTTCTACTGCAATCCGGGAATGTTACTGAGGAATTGCTGGACAAGTGGTGTAAAGAAATTGACGAAGAAGAAAATCAAAAGGAAGAGGAAGCTATCGCTCACACCCAATGGTTACAAGAGCGTGAAATACGAAAGCAGGAAATTGAACGGGCATGGCGGCCAATGGGCAAGCCTGCAGTGAACTTACCCCAGAAACGTAAATTACCCGACAAACTTGATACATTAGTAGATCTGGAATTGGCCGAGGAGAACCAACAGAATCAACATCAGGAAACAGCGAAACCTGCACTGTCACCCTTACTCACCAGCCTATTGAAATCTCCATCGCAAGTGCCCAATGTAACGAGCTCCTCCATTTTGCACACGGTAATGACTAGTCAGCCTCAGCGCAACACCTCGTCATCAATTGCAAACCTCCTAAATACTCAGCCCAGCTCGACTACAACCGTTGACTACCCACAGCCTGTTACCCAAGAGCAAGCTTCCAATTACGTTGCCATCACTCATGATATCCTGGAGGACGCTGTCGATTCTATACCACATATTAAAGTCGAAGACCTGGAAAGTTCAATACTTTCGTCGGATGATCCTCTGCCCGAAATGAAAAATGAAGAGGTTGAG
Organism: Photinus pyralis; assembly: GCF_008802855.1. Lineage (NCBI taxonomy): Eukaryota > Metazoa > Arthropoda > Insecta > Coleoptera > Lampyridae > Photinus > Photinus pyralis. The sequence continues at coordinate 48,659,420 of NW_022170249.1, forward strand.
GTGATCATATCGGATTTGATCCAAAATGCCGATGTTGTTTCGGATCCTGAGCAACATCTGCAGTTGGATGACCACGAGGACATCATTACAAACTTGGATAACGAACTGCAAGAGTTATGTAATGAAGAAGAGGCTGCGGCTGCTAAAGAGGCTGCTGCTGTTAAAGAGGCAGCTGAAGCTAAAGTGGTGGAGGTTGAACAAGAGCCTGAAGTTGTAAAAACAATTCCTGGTAAGGATGTAATCTGTTGCACTTTCATTGTTACGGAGTCTGTGACATGTTCAAGCTCCAAGTTAACTCACACCATAATCGAATATCATACAAAAATGGCATGTTGTTAAATTTAAATAGACATCATTCACTTTTCTTTAAATCCTGTGTGTTGAGTTTGATAAAATTATTCCTATAACATCATTTGTTAGTGTTTATCACTGTTAATGGAATCGGGAATACCAAGGGAGGATTATTTCGAGGGGTGGGACACTCCTTAAATAGGTCTACCCTCAAATAAATACCATTCAATAAATAAGTGCAATCCCTCAGACACTTATAGAGGTTCTTCGTAATTTTTGTGCTATCAAAAAAGTTTCTATATAGGCGTCATATGCTCTTTTTGGGTCAAACTTAAAAGGCACAATCAATATTTGACAATATTCGCTCGCTTAAGGGAAATTAAAAAAATACCCTGCATTTTCATAGTTTGCGAAAAAATGTGTATTAAAAATGTAGGTACTTGCTGAATGAGTAATCTCCGTTTTCAAAATAAGGCTATGATATACTTATGTCAGTTAAAAAAGTTACAGGACCTTATCTCCTTTTTTTAAATAGAACACTCTGTATATTTTAATCTAAAAACATAGCATATTAAATTCTCTTTTTGAAAATATTATAATTATAAAAAAATTCAAAAAGATTAAAAAAAGAATTAAAAAAATTAAGAAAGGTTCAAGCTCGGGTTCAAGTGATTTAAAAAAATACAAAAAATTGAATATTTTTGAAAAATCTGGAATCTGAACTAATATTCAATTTTTTTTAAATTTCTTTAGTGTTATATTTTGAACAGAAAATTTAAAATGCTTTTTTTATGCTAATATTTTTTTGGAATAAAATACACAGGGTGTTCCACTAAAAAAATTGGGTTAGGTGGGATAACTTTTTAACCTGACCCTCGACCTGACCTCATATATTTATTTAGAAAACGGCAGATTATTCATTCCCTAAAGATCCAATATGGCGCCCATAAGAAATAAGAAAGTAGGCCCGCGTAGCTTCTACATCTAGCGAGACATTTAGGGTGTTATAGAAATTCTGGTAAAAAAAATTTTTAATTCTTAAAAAATGCGCTAAAAACTCCATTGATTTTTTCAATTTTCTAATTATTTTTATTTATTTAAATGTGTTGAATTGGCATTTATAACAAGAATTTTTCAACAGAAGTTGCAAAAAACTCACCTGAAAAAGAAGAAGCGAATCCACCCAAGCGCGACCCTTTTGAGTTTGAGGAGGATCCGGAAATCTGCGAGTTAACCAAACCCAGCGCGTCAATTTTGAAATATCAAGAAGCGATCGATAAGCGTGACCAAGAGGAAAAAACTGTTGAAGTTGTTCCCCAAGAGGAAGAGGCGAAGTCTGAGAATGACCAACAGGGAGTGTCTCAAAATTCCGGTTCAGTTGAAATAGTGGAAGTCGTTGTACTCGAAGAGGAGGAAATTGATAAGCAACTTAATAAGACTCAAATTCAAGATATTGTCCATTCCTTTACTACAGAAGTGGATCATTCTCCCACCAAACCAGAACCGGAAATGCAAACTACGGATCTAGAAACGAAAGAAGAACCGGTTCAGGAAGCAGTACAACCTACTATCATCAATTTTGACGAATGCTCAATTGACACAGACGCGAAGTCTTCCGATACGGAAATAAAAAACTTAGCGGAAGATTCCAATAAGACAACTTTAGATGATAACTTGACCGACAATGAGTTTACCGGTTCGTTTTTTGACGATCTTAACATGGAGGTTAATAAATTGGACCATAAGGCAAAACGCGATTATTCGCGTACTAAAAAAAGGGAGTCTGAAAAAGAGTTTGACATCCTTCTCGCGGTCGAAAAGGCGGTTAATGCGCAACTCGAAAGTAGGGACATCATAGAGGAAAATTCCATGGACAAAAATGAGGAAGTCGATAAAAAATCGGACAGTAGTTTGTCTGCTAAACCGAAGATTAAAGTGGAATTGGACCGGTCTTGTAGCCCGTGGACTGAAGATGACGAGTTGTTGTGTTTGCGTAGCAAACGAAGATATTCGACACCGAGCGATTCCATTCCGAATTCTCCAGCATCCAGCTCGGTCTACTACGAAGACGACCGTGATTACAGAAATTGGAAGAAATCTGTCATGTTGGTCTACAGCAGGTTGACAACGCATAAGTTTGCGTCGCTCTTCCTGAAACCCATTACAAATGAGCAAGCGCCGGGATACCACAGCGTCGTTTACAGACCTATGGATTTACAAACGATTCGCAAGAACATTGAGAATGGTAGTATAAGGACGACGTTGGAGTTGCAAAGGGATGTGCTATTAATGTTTACCAACGCAATCATGTACAATAAGATGAACGATTTGATTTATAAAATGGCGCTGCAAATGCAACAGGAAAGTATGCAGCAGCTGGACATTTTATTGCAAGCGCAAATGGGAGATTTTCCTCAACGACGGGAAACGCGAACGAGTGAACCTTCCAGTAAACGCAAGCGGTCACATGAGGATAACAGGGGCAAGAAAAGAAAGGAAGATTAGATGGACGGTAGTGAAACTGAGGGTGTAATTAGCTCACATTATCTTCCTAGTGGTAGGGTTTAGAATAATAAGTGTGATCTGTAGTATAATAATTTAATTTAATTTTCATTAGGACAGTACTTTATATACTATGCACAAGCTAAATTATATAAACGAATATATTGACTTGCAGTTTAATCTATATTTTCGGCAGACATCAGTATTCTTCAGCTATGGAACCATGGGATTTTTATTTGTGTAAGATAAATTTATCAGAGCGCTAACTCTGCGTGCTATAAGCCCTAATCCAGTAGACGGGTCGGAAGTTAATAAACCATTGGGATGTTGTTCAGGGATGGTAACATTTTCTCAAGTTTTGGAACTCTAGGACCCTGTGCCAAAAGAAGAGGGGTGGGGGCACTTCAAAATTTTTTAACATTTTTCCGATTTTTACGCAATATTTTCCCCCAGAAAATTTCTACCTTTTTTTGTGCAACGTTAAATTTCCAATAATTCAAACATGTTTTTATTTCATTTCGTTACCAAAATATGGTACTTCCAAAAAATGTTGGCACCTTCAGCTTGCAGCTCGTATGACGTGGAATAGATAAAGCAGCGTCTTTGGCACCGCAGTACGCGCACCACCCAAAAAGTTGTCCTGCATCGGAGAATACCTACTCAACTGTGTTGAACCCAGTGGGGCGGAGATCTTCCAAGATTACCCTTCCAGCTGCTTTGACCTCTTTCTGCCTTGCGTCTCTTTTCCTTTTGGTGGAGTATCAGTTATCCTACAGCATTTTGTCCCCACCCCGCTTCAGACTGATAACAGGTCTGTCCTTGATTCTGACGTGAGGTTTATTGGTCTCTACATTTCGTCTGAAGACGACTTCTCACAATTTTGCTGTGTGGTCGACTGTCTTTTTCAATCGGCTGGTGAATGAAAAACTGGAATTCATCACTGATTTCTTTGATGTATGAAAATATCCCCTGCATGACCTCGCCAACACGTTCTTTTCTGCGACATTCGTCGATGGCCAAACACTTGCACTTTTTGGTGTTACTCGTTGACGGCGACTAAGTCAGTATTCAAATTGGGCAACTAGATTACGCGTTCTTCTAGGTCTATGTCCCACTCGTTTTTATTCAAGTCAAATTTTAAGCTATTATATGCTAACTTCTGCCCAAACGGACATCACAGCACTATCCTAACCTCTCGGATTTTTGGTGACGTTATGGGTGTTTTCCGTAAAGTGGGTGTCCCATACGTAAAACACTCCTACCAAGAGTTAGTTACTCTATATCTGCCACTGTTCGCACAGCGTGCATCCTTCTAACTTGTTCCAACTCCCAAACTTGATCCATCCCAAGGTTAGTCTGCTTGATCACGTCAAGCAGGGCAGTTAGTGGGTCACTTTCTTCTTCCCACTCGTCTCCACGCATCCTCCTTTTCTATAATTTTATCAGCCATTTCGAGTAGCTTTGACAGGAGTTTTGCACCTTTCCAATTTCCCCCACCTCCTCTATTCGCACAGGGTCCTCGAGGTCCAAAGCTTGAGAAAATGTTAATTAACCATCCCTGAACAACATTCCAAGGTTCACTTCCGACCTTTTTCTAGCTGAAACAACCTGTCGACTGCAGTTATAGTGACGGCTTGATCAATGGAAAATTCTAATTCGAAAGCGAAAGTTAACAGTGAATTAACAGTTTCGGGGTGTAAAATTGAACAGGCATTTTTTTCTCTTATCACAATTTAAATTTTCAGAGCGGAACGCGATTTGATAGCAGCGACTATATCATTTTTATTTATTTTATACGATCATTTTCATACGACGAGGGAGTCGTAAATAATATCCAGAAAATTTCATCAATTAAGTCTTCAGGAGAGCCCATTTTCGTTTGTATATTGTCCAGATTTTACGCACCACTTTTTCCAGAAGGGCCTTTTGTACCATATGGAAAACATAGATTCTAGGAAGCGGTATAATTAAGGTAACGTAAATTTTTTATTTGAAGAGAAATACCGATCGTCGGTTCTCTTGCGTTAAATTTTATTGAACACATTCAGAAAATTCTTAAATGAATCGATCTATGTAAATTGACTGCATGGAACACATTTGTATGGCATTTAATAACTATACTTGTTTTGGAGCTAGTCGTCGGTTTATAATTTGTGAAATCGTGCGCACTTGACGATGCTTCAACCACATCCTGATGCCATTGCAGGGCGTACAAGAAAATGAGTTTCATTCAAGAAGCAAATCTTTTTGGAGCAGTGTTTGGCGCGACCAAATTTTAAACTCTGTCCCCAACTTTTGAATATCTCAATCACACATGCTTACCTACTACCTATAGATAGGATGATTCAAACAGATCAGATCCTTCTGTTTTACACGCAGGAAGCTGCTGCGAACATCTTAACATCTTATGTATCTAAAAAATCATGCTATGAAATCCGCAGAAGAAGGTTCCACCTCTCGCCATTGTTTCCTCTTTAGCCGATTTTTTTTTGCGGTAGCCTAAATTAGGCATTCTGACTTCTTCCCCAGGTATTTATATTTATTTAAATAAGATTCTGAAGTACACTAAACAAAAGTTCATTGGGTATATATTTATTTACACATGCGACGTGATTTAAATTTGATAGTATTCCCCTGTGGGTTCGGGGACAGAATTGGCCCACTCCCGTTCTGGAGATCGTAAAAGGCGATCAATGGGCACTAAAAGCCAGACACAGCCGTTGAGTTGTCTAAAGTCATGCACATTGCACGTGCGGTCATAAACGCGCGTGCAACAACGTCTGTCTGTAGCTGAAAAAAAAGTCCAAAAAAGTGCTTGTTAAAAATGTCTGTATGTACATATGGGTGTACGTGTGGTATGATTCTTGCAAACAATTAAGGTTCATCCGAAACTACCCGACCGATTTCGTTGAAATTTCAAACAGATGTTCACTTAAGTGCTTAAGTATCTAGTCTCAAAAGCTGAACAACTTTTGGAAACGATTCTAAAATGGCAAATGCCTTTTTGGTAATAAAATTGATACTTATAGCTGAGAGGAAATGAAAAACACCGTTTAGACTTTGGTGCTCACGTCCAAGCCCAGATAAGATTATATTAAAGATTCGTCGGACCCACGTAGGTACTGGCCGTGAGTAAAGGTTTTAACCTACGGAATCGGGATTACATCATCTCTTATGAAGTAGTTATAAGGGATGCCAGGAATCCAAAGAATTTGAAGGACCGAGTGAATAAGTCTTAACAATAAAGGAATTCGCATGATTTGTAGAACACACGATTGCAAAATATACGAAAATTTCCATGACTTGAAATTGGATAAATGCATCTTAAGATTCAGAGAATGCAAACCCGAGGTCTTTTAAAAATCCGACAAGGTCGAAGGAAATCAGCAGTAGGGATTCCGAAGTATATCAACAAATTCAATGCAAACGAAAACGATGAGTGTAAAGAATCCGGTAACCTTCCAGGAATTCAAACCATCTGAAGAATTTGAGGAGCATTAAGAATTGGAATGAAACCCGAAAAATGCAATTATGTAAGGGGTACAAGTAATACGGTGAAAATCCCAAAAAAATGCAAAAGGTCAAATGAAAATCCTAAAAATTCTACTAATCCGAAGGGATTATGGAATTTATTAATCGTATTAATCACTTTCTTTCACAGAAGGTCAGATATGCAAGGAATACCAAGGATTTGGGGAATCGCTCAGTAAATTGGCGAATGAGAAGTATACGAGGAATCCGTACAATTGGAAAAAGTATGTGTTTTTAAAGGCTCGATCCTTAAATGTGTGTTTAGAGCTCTTAGCGATCCTTCAGTACCCTTTAAGGCTTTTTAAAGTTTAAAAGACACAAAATATTTTAAGGGCTCGGTTTTAAATAGGGAAGCTCGAAAGGACAATCGACCCTTAGACATCGTTCGAAGTCCTAAAAGCTCATGGAGACTGTTCGAGATCCTTAAATGGTAACAACTTCCATTAAAAGTTTTAAAATCCCATTGGACACTTTTGAAAAGGTTTGGAGACTAAAAAATTAATAAATACTTATAAAGACTCGACCCTTAAAGGACCTTAACTGTTTTTGAATGCTCTTCGACTCAGTAAGTAATTTCAAGCGCTTGAATTGTGTCTTATAAAAGCTCCTTAATTCTCAATAATAAAATGTTTATTAACCGTTCAAAAAACCTCTTGCATACCTGAAAAGAATATTTTTAACGACTCACGTAGATGAATATACCTTACCTGCGGGAACAGCTCATAGTTATAGGGATAGTAGTCATAAAAAAGGTGAATTTGAAAGAAAAACTACAGGGAATATCAAAAAATGGTTATTCAAAGTTTACGAAACATCTGCAATCGGTAGAACAAAATTGTCCTTGGTAAGAGCAAATGAAGATATCTAGAGTTGAGTATAAGGGACAGTCCTTTACCCAACTGCAGCCTTGGTGCTCTTCATACCCACGGGAACCTGTGTGCATAAACCCTAAACACAGATCCGTCCCTGCTATTTGCATATAAAAATAGTAGCTAATGAGTCTTTCCAGGATTTCCATGATTCAGCACCGCATTTTCCACAATGAAATAGTTCCCACAGCATGGGAATACAACGCAGATGTTTACGAAGACATACACATATGAATAATATTAATTCTTTATGTTAAAATTGTGGTTGGTTAACAAGGAACCACGACCGGTATTAAATCTTACGTAATTTACGTTTCCAGCTTCTTTTTTCGCACATATCATAACAAAGACTACTAATAACTAGTATAATTGCTTACGAAACGTGACGTGCAAAAAATCTTAATGAAAACAGCGAATTTCCTAGATTACATCTTTTATGCACGTTTATTATAACCAGCAAGAAACAATGCTCGTGCTAGTAGAATTAATACACAATAATTAATATGAAGATATCTTACGTTTACTATGTCCAACTGTTCGCGTGGTTTGCGTATTGTGATGAAGAACATTATCCAACGAAGTACGACTCAATCGATTTTATGGAAGTGTTGGAAAACGACAGACTAATAATCTTATACTTGCAGTGCATATTGAGTGAAGGACCTTGTCCACCACTTGGACGATTAATGAAAGGTATGCAATTTTCTCAATCAAGTATATCATTGAGCTTCTTAAAATTTTCTTTAAAATAAAATAGGTAGCAACCTTTTTGTCTCATCATTTTTCAGAATATACATGTTGCGAGCAATTCTCTTCGGCACTAGTACTATATTTATCAAAAACATCCAGTACATAGTTCACGAGCATAATGTGACTGACTATTGTTTTTCGTAATTGTGTGAATTAAACTACAAGGTAGTTTTATTTATGATAAACTTAACTCCTCTTAGGTGAGTCATGATTTTGAATGTACAAAAATTCCTTGTAATTATAACCTAATTACCTATAAGTATCTTTTCACCAAAACGTAACGAGGTACCTATTATTGTAAATGGCATAGGTACACAATTATCTCTGTTATATGTAGATGTGTTCTATGGGTTCAAGGGAAAAACTTTGTATCTAAATGTAAATGACGTATTTACTTGTGTTTACTAGTAATAGATACAATATAATTATATACTTTGTTTTAGAAATATTGTATGTGCTATTAATATTGAAGCGCATTTAATTAGGGACTTTCGCTAATCGCTTAAATCATTACCTACCAATGGACCGTAATAAAAGAAGAGGACCAACAATTTCTGTGTTGACTAACTGGATCGCCTGAAATCCGAAAATATTGTGTACTAGACTTTACTGCCTTGATATTACTCTCTCGGAATTTGCCTTGTAACAACTCAATTATCAAATCAGACTACTTTACAAATTAGCATATACACGTTTTTCTATTGCATGTACTACACATTCTGTTTTTGAGGTAATCTAAGTCAAGGATCTTTTGCTTTTCAGAAATCCTACCAGAAGCAGTCGCAACAAACTGCAGAAAATGTTCGAGCATCCAAAAACGTCTAATAAGAATGTCGTCTGTCGTCCTAAGAGAAAGGTTCCCTGAATACTGGGAGAAGCTCTCAGATAAATTCGATCCGGATAGGATTTACCTTAAATCGTTTCTTGCATTTTTGGACTCGGACGATTAATCACTTCGTGGAAATGTTTTAGTTGTACTTTGTAATGTTTTTTTAAGTGGCAGTACACGAAGGTTGAATGTAAATTATAAGATATATGTAAGTAAGTACACTATTCCACAACATTAAACAATTTTATGGATCAACCGCTTGCCTTGAATTTGCAAAATTATGCAATATACGAGTACTACCACTTGTTACAATTTATGCCTGCAATGAACTAGAACCGAAAACCTTCTGGGATCAAATACAGCAATATCTAATAGTGATTCAGGGTTCTTAGGTCTACTACACTCACGGAATGACACAATTATTTATTTTATAAATTTAATGGTTGGTCATTTTTGTCGATTGTCGCATAAAGTAGGTAGTTAAGAAACGGAAAATAGATATAGAGTCACTGATGAAAATCACCTTTGAAACTTTTAAACAAAATCTACATACAAACTAAATCCCTTCATTATAAAAGTGAAAGTGGAACCAGTTTTTTAACGACCACCACAGATCTTAAAAGCAACGGGACATCCAAAGAATCGACATATCTGAATGGGCTTTAAAAGTCTTAAGGTTCCTAGAGACACTTGGAAAATGATCCTAATTAAGTAAAGACTGATAAAAAATTAAATTCTCTGATGCTCTGTTCTAGACTAAATATCTATTAAAACATCTAAAAGCCTCTTGGAATTTTTGGAGACTCTTAAACCTGTTTAAAGGTTCGGCCCATAAAGGTTCTTGAATGAGTTCGAAGGTAGTAAATATGCTGAAGAGTCTAAAGACCCTTTAACTACCACAAGCTCTCTAAACCTCTTAAAAGGTATCCGGCGGTGTACTTTATTGCCGTTTTCATCCTCAATGAATGCACGTATATGAAGACTGTTTATTACCGCAGGAATTAAGTAGGTCTGTTTTTAATGAACGTCTTGGGCCACCGCCAGCAAAGCAGGTACGTTCTAGTTCTCAGCGTTCCGGATTCCAGCTCGATTCCCGTTTCAGTTGATGGTGGTTTTCTTGACCAAATTTACCAGAACTCCCTAGGTTCTGCGTAGTCCAGTCCTGTCGTTGTGAAAGGGTATACCATATTTACGACGTACCAGATTTCTTGCTCGCAGTATTCAGTATTTTCACCTCATGGGAATGTGAGTTGGATCCCACCATGAAGGAATCTGGCTCTTAGTAGTCTCATTGCATCCATTGTTAACAGCTTGGCCGATCTCCGTAGGGGTTTCTTCAACTTCACCTGGGCCACCTTAGATTTTGCCATTCACCTGGAAGTATTTATTTGTCGATTTCCGCACAATTCTTCTCGTATTTTTGGACTAGTTAGCATCATCTCGTTCTGGCTTTTTCCACCGTAATGTTGTGGTGGAGCTTTACTCTTTTAACACCACATGGCAAGGAATGTAGTATTTTGCAGGTGCCTCCCCTGCATTTCGAGGTACCTTGTGTCTTAGCTCGTAATACTCTGACAGGAAAACTTGGAACGTGGATTCCGAATGTAGAAGCCGAGCGGTTGCCTTTTCCAATTCCTCAGCTTCTCCTTTCAGCGACAGGCTTACGGTATAGGTGTGTCTACATTCCGTGTTGTTGTCTCTTGATACCTTCTCTCGCATCGTTCTTCTTCCTGCGATAGTACTGCCTCTTGGTTTTTTGGACTTCTTACATTTTCCAAAACTTCGTCAGCGGGCTCTCGACCGTGATGGAGACCAGGATTTATATGGGCTTACATTTTTTCTTCGGTAACGAAGGACATTTGGGAGCCGCTGACGAATAGTGCCCTAGCGTAACACATTCCTATTTCTTTTGCTTATTTTTTACTACGATGATGCAGTGGCTAGTAATATTTCAATAGCATTCTCTCCGCTTATGGAGAGGTTGCTCGCCAGTTCTATTTTTCGACGGTTCTGGTCCTTGCTTTCGATATTAAGCATACTATGGTGTTGGCGTCTGCAACTTCTACAAGAATGACCCCATAGTAGTCACCACTAGGGCATTAGATAGATCAGAAACATTCCATTCTTTCCGGTAAATACGATGACGCGAATTCGTCACGGTATACATTTGCCCCACAAAAACATACGTCCTCAAGAAAAATGCAGCCCAGGTAATTAAATGAATATTACGGCGGGGTCAACTTTCATTAGTGGAATTTTTTTGAAACTGGAAATTTTTGGGCCGGACTTTGTCCATGTTGCAATATACCTACATACCTAGCATCTTGCTTTAATTTTAATTGGTCGAACTATGCTTTTGATAGTTGTTGAAAAGTAGTAAATGGTTACATGATAAAAATCAACCTTTCCTCCAGTCCAGTTTGCTACTGTGCATCTTCAATTATCAATCTTATGGCAGTGACGGAGTTAAGGCCATTACTACAAATATTAAAATTGCAGTAATCTTTTTTTTTATTTTCAATTGATATTCCTGATTTAAATTCCGTTTATGTAACTTTTTGATTCTTACTTTCGTGTATATTCAATCTTTATCTTTGCAATCCAGAGTTTTTTTACTCAATTCTTTGTTTTGCCGTTAGTCATTCAAGTGTTGTAGATCTCTTATTACAATAGTTCTTTGTTTCGCCGTCAGAGGGCGTTGATATCCCTCTTCTTGAATTCGGTATTGCGTGCAGTTGTATTTTTTTCGTTCCTTTCGCACAGTAAAGATTCTGACATCGTTTTGGTTACATACAAATTTTCTCTTCTTAAGCTCAACAAGTCCATTGCGACTTGTAGTTCAAAATGTAATTTTTGAAATTCTCGTCGACGCCTATGATTGATTACGTACTGGTTTTCGATACAATCGAATTTTTATTACTACATTTGTTGACGTAACGATTATAGCTCCGTTGTTTTCTACTGAGTTCCATTTTGATATTAATACTTTCTCCGGCTACATGTTGATCCCCTTTTTACTAAAAATGAATTTAAATTTAAATGTTGGCATTTCAGATCTACAAAGTGTCTTATTCGTTATTTGTAATATTTTGGAGCTCTTTTATTAAATCACCCTCGATTGTGACGTCAATTATTGTTACAAGTATTATTTCTTTAACTATTGTCAAGACCAGAACAAGGATCTCTTAGTCTGCCTTGTTTCCACCATTTGGTAAGTATTTTCCCCTAGTAGTAGTTTGAAAAAGACTAATGGCGCCTATGTTTGTTACTTTTACTACATTTCGCTTTCTGCTTCCTTTGTTAGTGTACCAGAACCCCAATATTCACCCCGACCCACCTCTACTTTGCCTGAGCGTACCATGTGCTCTTAATACAGTTCTGTTAAGTGAACGTAAAAATCTTTATAATATCACTGCGTTTTCGTGTATTCTTCTTATAAAAATCAATTTGCCTAGGTTTTTGGGTATGCCCTAGGGTATGTCCTTTCTGATTAACAAAAATTTCCCAAAAATACCTACCCAAACGAGAGCGTAGGCAAAATGCAGAGAATGCACAAAACACACGCTATTGCAAAAGTAATTCACTTTAATACTCAATGAACCGCAAGAGACTTATTTTTATTTAAATGTTACACCCTGTATATGAGATCGTTGCTTCATTTGAAATTTAAGTCATTATTATAAAGGAAGGCCACGCGGCACTTGGGATTTCCTAGCACAGTTCTCAAAGTTAAAAAGAATTGCTTAAAATGTACCTATGTGTAAATACCCCTCCCATAAATTATTTCATGAGAATTTTTTGATAGAAGCGACCATTTTCGTCAAACCTTGTAAACTTTCCCAGTTCAAAATTATATAATTCTAATCTGTTTTGCTTAGTGATTTTTGTCCGTCGTGTTGATAATTGACGCTTATAAATCTAGATTTATCGAAGAACGATTTTGACCACATGCCTACCTACAATAAAATAAAAAATTTTTCGACCAACCTTGTATAAATTACCGAAAAGGACGTAAAATTGTTTGCACAATTAGAAAATGTAAAAATATACGAGATGTACCGTCTGGCGAAATCTGCCCAAAACTCTCCCCAAGTTTCTATTATGTTCATATTAAACTTGTTTTATTTTATACTTAAACGTCTTTCAAGTTCCTTTAAACATCCTAACAAGACTATCTCAAATTTGTGCCAAATGGTTTTAAAGTTATTTGCAACTATGATGCCTTGAAGTATTTCTGAAGTTTTGAAATTCTCATATCATCATTTGCTTTTTTAGCGATCCTCTCAGATTTATTTCAAGTTTGCGCCAGGCAAGTTTCCCTCTACCTTCCTTCAAGTGAATTTTAAATTTATCTCAAGTTTCCCTAAGGTTCTTGCTTCTTTTACATTCTTTATTGTGGCCGTTGGCGAGCTTGGATCGGAATGTACCATCATGGATTCAATTATGGGAATTGGGGGTATTTTCCGGCATGTTCGGTGAAAAATGTATAAAATTTATAAATTGTTTCATTTATTTAAACTATAGTGAAAACGGTTCAATCAAGAGTAACTTTTTTATTTCCCGACGGATATGGATGCAAATGCAAATTCAATTCAGTAGAACATACGAAATGGTAATAATGTCACGTTGCTGAAAATATTTATTGCTAACTTTACTAAAAATGAACTTTCGTGAACTGTAACTTTCTGGACCCAACATTTTGTACCTTCAGTTTATTTGGGAAAATGTTTCCTTTGTTTTTTTTACATCTATTATTTTATATATGTTAATTTTAGTAAATAATATAAAATCACTAAAAAGTTTTTTTAAATTATACTACCCCCAGTTGGATTCTGATGATTAGCTAGATCTAATTGACTCCTTCCAGTAACCTTGATGTTTACTATTGTGAGTGGATGCATGGAGCTTGAGGTGCAGCGCCTCCACGCGGTAAGCTCTGGGTTGATTTGATATTTTTACAAAAACAACAGGTTCTAAAATGTCAAATCATGCGAAACGCTGCACATTTGCCTTTGGGTTTATGTGGCGCGGCTTAGATTTAAAATGTTATGCTCAATTGAAAATGTGGAATATAAACAAATTAAAACTATAAAACTACAGATTTGAATATGGACCTATGTTATATACAGAATAGACATGTCTTTTTTTACGCGAGTACTTAATTTTAGGAAAAAATTCGACCCAACCTACTGTCCTTATCCGGTTTGAAGAAAGATTATCGTATCGACAACCTCATCCAATCCAAGCGTTTGATCGTTTTCAAATGGTAACTGATACAATGTCATACATTTTTGTCCAATGAAAGGATAGTTTAATTCCCATATCAATCAGGGTGGCGTTCTTCCCTTTCGCAAAGTCACAATTGTCTGCAATATCAAGACTTTGAGTCAATAAAATCGGAAATGAAATAATTTTAAATGATCAGCACATACCTTTAAGAGTCCTTTAATCTGTTGATCACTCAGCGCAGGTCATACTCAAAACGGCATCCACTTGTTCTTTGAAAGTATTTCCAAATCTTTAAATTTATTCCAGTCCACTTCTTAACCTCTGGTAATCTTGTAGCTGTTAAGTACATTATTTCAAGTGGATTGATCTCACTCATAGTACTTCTACAATGAATCAAATTATCTTATTTTTATATTTTATTTTTATTATTTTATATCTTACTTTTATATTTTTAAACAACAGAAATATAACGATTTAACAGACAGATTAAATTATAAAAATGATAAAAGATGTCAACGATTCTTAGTCACTAGAGCAAGTAGGAAGAAATTAATTACCTATCATTGTTTTCGCTAAGGTTAACTTTTCTACATACAATTTGTTGGACAACCCAGTAATAATTAGTGTAATTGTTTGAATTGCAACATTCAAAATTATATGGCAATATTTTGTACTCATGTAATTGTAAACGTCTACTTGCTAATTTTTTTTATATAAATGGGAAGCGCGTTTTGAAATTCGTATAATGAAATTCTACAGCACCGGGTCAACATGAATAACTCTGTTATTTTATTGTTCTTGGTGGCATTGTTAAGGGCTACTTCTGGTGATACCATTGCAGACGAATTTGATAACATTGATATCGACGAGATTTTGTCGAGCAAACGGCTTGTAGATAATTACATACATTGCTTCAAAACTGGACAGAAATGTACTCCTGACGGACAAAAATTCCGAGGTCGGTATTTTTTGTAGGTGCGGGTGCTTAATTTCCTGTTTAGACGTTTTACCTAAGGCTATGAAGTCGAAGTGTGAGGATTGTTCGCCGGCTCAGAGGGAAAAGGTTTTTAAAGTTGTAGAATGGGCGGCACAAAATCGTCCCGATGATTTTTTGGAGCTGGAAAATATATACGACTCGCAACACGAGTACAGGCGGGAGTTTGAGGCCGAATTGAAGCAACGCAATATTGCGCTTCCTCCGTTGAGAAACTAGCCGAGGTGAATTTATTGTAAAGGTTAATAATAAAGTTTTTCAAATCATCCAGAAATGTTTGTGAAGTGACAGTACACGTTGGTCTAGGTTTGATTGGGGTACTCTGTTGTTGGTTAGAAAAACTCGTACAATTACCAAATTATCAACTTGATAGGACCGATATAGCTTGGCAAAATGCTTCGGGTTATAAGACTCCCTTTCTTTGGGTGTGAGAAATCTAATCACTCAAAATGGTACTTATTGAACCTCCTCGCTCAATTGGGAGAGCGCGTTTGAAATCTCTGAAGAGAAATGCTAATCGAGATACGTCAAACACTCTTGCCCTACCTTTATCCGTTAGAGAACTTTTCCGCTAAAACCATTTTCCTTACAGGCGATAAAAATCTTTGCAGTGACACACATTTGTTTCATTGCTACCATCTTGTATGTTACGAGGTTCAAACCAAACCCCTTCCAAGACCCGTGGGCCTGGCAGTTTTTGAGGCCCCGTCATCTGGGATCCTTTGGCTACATTGACCCAATTAAATTAATCCACCAAAGAAACTCTTCTTGGGCCATGAATAAATTTCGGTTATTTTTAAATTATATTGCAGGTATAAAAAACAAGTATAAATTGTGCACAACTTTTGTGCAGATAAAGCGCATTTTTTAAACGAAATAGTTTTTGTTTTGTCATCACCAATGGATATATTTCTTGCAGACGTCTCAATCGCCCTTTGTGAGTCCCCCTTCCGACAGTCAGTTCTTGAGGTATAAGGGAATATACCCGATCACGATAAGAGGTCGAGGAGGAGGGCTATGGTTGGTAGAATTTAATTCCTTTCGTTGAGACCTTTCATTAGAGTACCATGAAGGATAAAACTAGCCCCCCCCCCCGCCCACTCCGTACTTTGATAAGAGGATAGAAAGAAGAAGGGCAGTAGTTGGTAGAAACCTTCAATTAGAATACAATGAGAGATAAAATTAATTTGTAACCCCCCTGAGGGGGGCTCAGGCCCCGTCGCTCACTGATCTCGAAAAGGAGTCACACGGGAAAGTTATACTTTGTATAAATCAATTTATTTCGATGAGACCTTTCATTAGAATACCATGAAAGGTAGAACACGTGTTAACCCCCCATTTTCTCTTCAAGTTTAACTTTGCACCACTAAAGGCATGCATATGCAAAATCTGAGACCAATTGGTTGTCGTATGTAAAAGTTATGCACGTTTTACTTTCAAAAACAGCATCTCAGGAAATTATTCGTGGGGGGAGCCCCCATTTTAGACAGCAAAATTTGATGGCCGTCTGGCACACCTATAAGGTATAGGTTCCCTACTGCAAAAAATTCCAGGACTGCAGGACCATTCCCCTAGAAGTAGTTCGAAACGGTAGAAGTGGGTCCGGTCGGACGGACGGACAAAACATAAACAATAGCACATTTTTGTAATTCTTAAAAAATGCGCTAAAAATACTATAAGAAACGCGCGGTCTTTAAAGCAACGTTTATAGTGATTCCGTTACGCGTTGCGCTTTTAAACTCGTTGCGCGTGCTTTAAAGACTTAATTATACACCTGTTTTTTAATATACTATTTCTACTACTCCCTCAAAAATGATTCATCAAAGTTAGATGGCGTGGAAATGATGTATTTGGTTTACTTATCAACAAATGCGGCCGGCGGCAAAGCAAAACACACAAGCCACAAGCAATTTGTGCTGTCTCGTAAGGATTCCTCCTTTACAAAGATGTAATTTCCACTTATTAATATGACGTAAACATAGTATGCTCCTACTAAATAATTTCTGAAATATTACCATTTGGTAGAAAAAATAGTGTAATTGCTCTCTTGAAAGCGACCTTTTAACGCCCGTTGTATTCATCATAAATACGTAGTTCAGAGATTTGCTATTATAATTTGAAAGTCAAAATTTAATAGGACTCTTACATTTGAATTACGGATTTTCGGAATTTTAACTTTTGGTATTTATTTATGTGTTCGAATGAAAGGGCCACAGCAGTAATTATTTGGTTCCCAACGTGGGGCATTGCATTTATTTTGTATGTGCCCGAATAAACTAGTCACTGCAATATTTAGACATTTATTTGTATTTATCGCTATTAATGCCCGTTTGCACAGACAAATTTAAACGGAGCTTAGCTTAAGCGTAGCTTAAAATCCATGGCAACGATTATTGTGACAATGGTTACCATGGATTTTTAGCTACGCTTAAGCTAAGCTCCGTTTAAATTTGTCGGTGCAAACGGGCATAAGATGCCTAGATGTTTTAGCTCGATTTTTAGTTCGCCGGCAGTCCGTGGACTGTCAGTCAAAATTATTCCGGCCGGCCAATATCGTTAGGCATTTCGCATTTCAGATTAACCACAAGCATATTTCAAAGTCAAAGAAGTGTTCTTGGTGGAAAGCCTAGGCCTGAACCGCTGAAACGATTATCGTGGACGTGGTTGTCGTTTGCAGTTGCTGTTGGTGGCTGAACTTTGTGCTTTTCGCAGACTTTATTTTGGTAAAATGTATTTTCACTGTAAATTTGAGGCTATCCGAGACAAATGTGAAAAACCATAAAGAGGTGCACAGTGGTGGAGAGAGGTTAGTGAAAATCTTTTTTTCAAAAATCGTATCCCACGTAAATGCAACAAAAAAATACGCGCCTCGATGGAAAAAGTCATCTTTTAACCAGTCAAACAAAAATAGAACAATTTATCACTCAAAAATTAACATTGGAAGTACAAGGTTTCTACGCCACGCTTTTTCTCTTAAGATACAAAGTACATATCTACTTTTTTTCCTACTACTGTTGTTCGCCATTATATGTAATGTAAAGCGAGATGTATGATAACATTATATGTATATCCTTTATCCTTACGTATGGTGATGGATTTAATGTCAATGTAAATGTATACATATATGCATAATTTAATATAAATAGTTTGGTTGAAGTAAAAAAATAGCGTATGTAATTTGGATAAATTCGTTAAGGATAAAACACACACGCACTTTTTGATACCGTTCAGGGGATCGTGCGGTCCCCCAACCGCACTTTATATCCCTCAACTCAACTTGTGCGTACCCCGTGAGTTACGAAACGTTTTACCCCTAAAAATGTATTGACATGCTTTTGAAAAAGAACATCGTGATCGCCCAAACTGCTCTGGTGCTTCTGAAATTTGTTTGAATTTCTGTCATACGAGTAGTTTTTGAAACGCCTCTGGTGACTTCCGCGTGCAATTTCGCTCCCTGGCGTCTTGACTATTAAATCTTTCCCATTGTCCATCTAACGAAAATTGTTTTTACCGCAAAAACGTGCATTTTCTACTAGAAACACTTTTACACACTCAACCTCCGGTTTTTCTCTTACCCTCTTCGTTCTACCACTGCGAGTTTTCAAAATGGGAGTAGCGCTAGTCTACCTTCTTACATAACCCGCAGGCAAACGAGTCTGGGTAAAACCCAGACCCGGAGCCGGACTCGGAGGTACCTAAACCCCGGACGCGGATGCGAACTTCATGGGTAAAACCCGGACTCGGACCCGGACTTGGTTGGAGAAAGGTACCTAATTTCTCTTATTATTATTAATGTAATAATTAATTTGACTCTATTTTCTTCGTTGATTTTCAAACTAAGAGGGATCAAAATTCCAAACGAGAAAAGTAAGTCTTGGAACTTCGCCAGGCTTCGATGTTTCGATGCACGAACATATAAAAGAAGAACACCTCCGGGTTTTACCCAGACTTGAAGAGAGATTGCTGTATCCATTCTCAAAGTGAAAAATGTTCTATAAATTAAAAAAAAAGGCAAAAGTAGGTTGAAAAACACGTTCACGTTTAGAAAAAGGTATGTCTATTCTACCCACAAACGCAAAGGTTATTAGTTTTCCGATTTTTCAAATGTTTCTTCCACCCTGTCAAATTGATTCAATTTTTAATTTAAAAGAATGAGAGATGTTCTTTTACGATTTGAGGTAAACTCTAAAGTCCAAACCTCAAATTTGGTCATCACACTGGGCTCGGTTGAATTTCACTTGTGGATATTGTACTTATTAATAACGAAAGCAGTAGCAGTATTTTGAAATATTGTAATGATCAAAAATACAGTTTAAAATATGCAATAACGTGTAATAACATCAATTTAAATGGTTCACATAAAAATATAACTTAATTTTTAGTTATACCTAAAGGAACGACAACAGTCCATTTTCGAGTTAAGGAAACTTTCATAGTTATGACTTTAAGGGTGGCAACACAATGTTGCGACTCTTCAATTCATCCGCAAACTCTCCTCTGTATACGTGCTCTTTATCGTACATAGTTTCGATTTCCAAGAAATCATCGGGCCTGTTTTGGATCATCCATTCGAGTATCTTATAAACTTTTGCCTTCCGTTCTTCACTGCAGTCGGCACATTTGTTTTTGAGTGTTTTTGGCACGAGCTCTAAAAATCAAATTAAATCAAGCAAATTATTTTGGATTTAATACCTCTCAATTTTAGGCCCTCCTTGGTACACGGTGATATTTTTTTGGCACATCCAATGTAATTGTTCACAAGTCTTTCACTTGCTAAAATTTCGTCGACGTCCAATTTATCGAAGTCTTCATCGTCGGCGGGGCGACCCCAAACCGATGCGACGAGGACTAACATACTTACAAGTATTACTTTATTCATCGTTAATTGCGAAGCGAAAGCACTTGACTGATGAATTTTGCTCCTCTCCGTATGTATTTATATTCAACACCTCGAATTAGTTATGCAAATGGGCGTTGCTAAGTGCGAGCGCAAAAAGGTTAAATTATAATTATTATTTGTAATGTGACGTCTCTAATTGCGATCAATGATTCATTTCATATTCACTTCTTACTAAATTAAAAAGTATACGTTAGTTCGTTTTTTAATGCCTTACGTTATAGTTTTTTGCCATTATCCCATTCAAGGGTACTATTCGGGTTTTACAGACGGTGCTCCCCTTAGGATACATACACGGTGGAAGAGTAAAGGATTTTTGGTGGAATAGAATTTGGCATTAGGTTTGCGGTCCAAATCAAATTCGTAGATTTGATAAAACTAAACCAATGTTTCAATTTGTCGTACTAAATTCACATGATTTTATGCTGCATTATGTAAATGTGACTTACTAACATCTATAGTCAAGGATTAACATGGGATAACGTAAAACTATTTTTTAACCGACATTGTCGCGCAATGATTTTTTTAATGCATTTAGTTAGCAAAAGGGAGTGCTGTACGCAAGTATGAAATAAGCTTTAAACGGTTAAGTTCCTTGAATGTAACTCCATGCTTTAGAAAATAAATTAGATATAGGTACATCGTAATCCCTTTAAATCGCTAATTTTATTTGGATATATATACAATCTGTTCCAGTTTAAAGTACTGCAGTGTCGTGGAGTTTCGTGAATGTAAGAATGGTGCAATCATTACAGCCTCTTTTCATCAGATTAAAAGCAATAGGTACTCTCCGTTCGGCCATTAAGAACTTATGAGTTAACTTCGAAGCGCCCAGGTTAATTTCGTATGGCGTTTGGGCCTTTGCTTGTGTAAACTCGTTAATATGTCTTACTTGATAGGTTTTTTTTGAGGTGCTCTTGTGTTCCCTCCAGGCGTTCAACGGAATTTTACAGAGTTATGGAAGCATATGGCAATGAAGAGCAAGGTACACACATTTGAATTGTAAGTTAGTGAAAATAATTATATAACATGCATGTGAACGGCCGTGAAACTTGTAATTCTGGATAAGAATTGGTAAGCATAGGGGTCAAGGGGATACCCACAATTAGTAAGGTAAGTAACATCAGGTGCCTACCTAATTTCAATTACAAAGCTTTCCGCTTTAAATATAACGCAATTAATTAAAGTGAGAGTACTCAAAATCGGAAAGTAGACATGGTAAGGATCGATCCACATCAATCAAAATAGTTTTTGTCCCATATTAAAATTTGTAAAGAGACAGCTTATGAGCCTAAAGGGGGAGCAACCCTAGATAGGTACACCTACACGTACTAAGTATTAAGACTTTAAATAGGTTTGGGTTTGGATCCTCAATCTGCACGGTATGATAAATCTGATTGGAATAGGATACTGAAGTTCAACTTTCTCACCCGCGATGATTATTATTAATCTTGTTACTATTGAATAATTCCAAACCTCACCCTTGAGGGTTTATGTATCCTAAGTTGCCCCAACAATGTTGGTATCTACGGATTTCCCTGAACAAACGTCAATAGTATATTATATACCGCGGGACTGAAGTAGTACTTTTAATCCCGAAGGTAAAGTTTATGGCCCGACCGAAGGGAGGGCCATAATTTACCTGAGGGATTAAGACCACTACTTCAGTCGCAAGGTATATACGATATTTTTCGTACTTCCGAAACTGAAACACTTAATATGTATGGAGTTAGAGAACGCGTTCTTTCAAAAAATCGCTGCTTAACAAGTTACCATAGGAACGTTGCGTTGGTATGACAATCCCTATTCTATGGCAACAAAAATAATTTGGAAACTGTCATTGCTAGTGTCATAATTTTGGTGGTGGGTGACAAAGGTGTATTTGATATTGATAAAAAGCAACCAAACTACTAGGTAATGAATTGATACCACCGAAATCCAAAAAACTATATGAGCAGCAGTACGATGCGTTCAAGAAGTAGTGCCGCATACAAAATGTGGAACAACCTACTGAAATTGCCTTGTTAGTAATTTCATTCTTCCGGGATTTTCGTCCAAATTTAATCCCGGCGGGACAAAAAGTGACACTTTAGTACTTGTCATAATGGAGTGAAGTTGTCACTTTAGTCTCGGAAGTACGAAAAAGGTATTTTTTGGTGTTTGATAATTCGATTACGAACGATTATCGGAAGGGCTTTTCAGAGGACTATTGGGCAAAAGAAGTAAAACAATATTTCGTAGGGCGATATTCCGAAATCTCTGGGGTGGACTTAATTGTAATTGACGCAAATTTCCCATGAACCACTATTCCATGAGCGGGGCGAAAATTCCGGAAATGATAATATTGTCACATCAACAGAAAAAAGCTTTTGAATTGGCGACAAATGATTCGAATTGATAAATGATCTCATTATTTGTGCCTACTGATAGTTTTTTTTAAAATCTGATTGCGTTTTTAATTAACACCAAGAAAGAGTTTTTTTGGCATGGAATAGTTATGAATGAGTAATTTATGACGCAAGTTATTATAATGATGCGTAAATGTATAATTTAATGGTTTTTAATCACTAATGCGTCCATTGAGTCTCACGTAACAGTTCATTGTAGATCAAACTACAAAGATCATAATTAGATTTATTTATACAATCGCTATAATCTGTATATGACTATGACTATATGGAGCATACTTATTGTTATTACTTATACGTTTTGTAAATTTAAAATGGTAGGTGATAAGATCTGCACATGTCTTAATTACTAACGAAGGCCGTTGAGCTTCGTTGCAACAAAAAAGTTTAGTTAATATTCTTGCAAATTCACTTACACTAATTGTGTTTCTAAATAGTTACAGAAACTAACCTTGTAGGTCCATACAAAAGCAATGAATCGCAAATTAGGTAAACTGGTAAATTAAACTTTTTGTCCATGTACTAAGAAAGCAAAAATATTCACCTACAGGTTTTTTTTATCATTCGCTACTAGGAAGTAATTTTCTTACAAAAAACAATAGCTTTGTTACTTGGACAGATTTACTACACCCAATTAGTTGCAACCACAAAATAGTGTGATCTACATAATTAATTATTAATTTGCTTATGAGATTAAAAACAATGCAGTGAACAGTAAATTTTATTTTTAAAGCCTCTAATTATGGTTAATTCTGGTTGGTTTATTTTATTTGCGCATCAATCGCGTAGGGTTATATGCGCTAATATGCTTCTATAATTTTATGACTATAATTGGTGTATGGATACTAATTGATTTTAAAAAGTTTGTAATGTTTCCGAAGTTGCACTTCTTCCCTAATATTTCTCGGTGTACAAACAGGGATATTTTGAAGAATCGCGTAGTCTAAATTTTGTGCCAATATGAAAAAATTTTTACTTCTCGTTGCTCTATCAGAAAATTTTATTTTTAATTTCACTGACTAAGTACCTATTTGTTTTATTTAGGGCGTTCTTTTTTAATTTTTTTCCTGCTTAACCGTGAAGAAAAGCGTGCTAAGCTTCAACAAAATTTATTTTTTTACGTAACTACCATCCCCAGTAGCACATTTACTCCAGCTTTCCTTCAGCTGTTTCATTTCATAAAAAAAACATTTGATTTAAAAAAACGACGCAATTGCGCCTTTCAGGTCATTATCGGAGGTAAATTTGCGACACCTGAAGATTTTTTTGCATGTTTACCAAAAAGAAGTCGCATGGTGCTCAATCTGAGCTGTAGGGTGAATGCGGCAAGATTGTGAATTGCGATAATGGGCTGAAGATGGCCAGTTCGATAGGCCCTGCAATTGTCGTGCAACAGCGCAGTATTTCTTCGTTTGGTTGTTTTGCTTTAAGTGTCTTCTCAGGCGTTTAATCGTGCTTCCATTAACTTTATCGTTAATTGTGGTCTCTTTTGCCATGCCCCAGAAAAATTCACCATCCATTTTCCATGCAAAGGCTGGGTGTGGCCTTTTTTTGGGGTTGGAGAATTGCACTGGTTCCTGTTTTGTGAGAGGGTCCTACTGAAATACCCACGTTTAGTCGCATGTGAAAACCCGCCAAAAATTCTCCTAATAAATTTCTTTCCTCGTCAATTTCTGCTCGGACTGCGGTAGAGGAATGCATCAAGCAGTCACTTCTTTCATGCATAAATTTTCGCATATCAAGTAAATGAAAATAGTAAATACATCTTCCGTGGGTCTTTCCCCATTCTGGTGATTTTTGTATAACCCTTGGTTTCGAAAGGGGTTAGAAAATTGCAATTTGAAAAATTTCAATTCACACAAGGAATAATGTTTTCGTTTCAAAGGCGATTGTGGACCCTGCACACTAAATCCTTAGAATTTGTTTAGTGCAAGCTGCAATAAAGGCCTTGGTTGCGTTGATTGTTTCAATTTATACGCATGCAATTATGCTTTCTCATAATAAATTATAATAGGTAAACATGTTTTTGTATCTAGTCAAGTAGAGGGTATAATTTGTTATGAAATTATAACTTACAAGATGGATTATGATAGTAATCACTTAATAGATTTTCAAATAATTATATGCTGTAGATACCTAATATTTTATATAAATTTCAGTGGAGATCAAGGAACCAGCTTTCCGTTTCTATGTAGAAAACATGTGCAACGATGAAATAGATGATGATTATGAAGAGGATGCGGGCGAAG
This sequence comes from Photinus pyralis, assembly GCF_008802855.1. Classification (NCBI taxonomy): domain Eukaryota; kingdom Metazoa; phylum Arthropoda; class Insecta; order Coleoptera; family Lampyridae; genus Photinus; species Photinus pyralis. The sequence continues at coordinate 48,683,969 of NW_022170249.1, forward strand.
ATTCAAATTCTGATCACATTGATAATAATATTTTATCTGAAGTAATACACTTTATGGTGGATTTTGTGGACAGTATATAATAAAACCACGGAATAATGAGCGTAATAATAGTCTAGTCTAGAAAGAAACAAGCGCAAGAAGCAAGCAGAAAACGGATTCCGGAAAGGAAGAGTTTGAAAATTAAAGTAAATTACACGTCAATAAAAAGTAAACAGTAGAGGTGAAAAGTCTTTGAAAAGTAATTGCAAATGTTGAAGAAAAGAAGAAGGATTTTCGGAAAATAAGTTTATATCCAGTAATATTCAAGAAATAAAGAAGAAAGAACAAACGCCAAGTACGAAGTAGTAATAGAGTACCTACATTAGAATATCTACTCCGAGAAGCATACGGTAGGAAATTGAAGTCTGGCACATGTTTTTACATCAACACTTGAACTATATAATATTAAAGTAGGTACGGATAATCGTAGAAAAAGAATTAGAGCAATAGAGGGTGATGATGCTAGATTTTAAATTGGTATCGGTGGTTGCATGTAAAAAGGATTGCCATTTATGCGAATGGTGGACATGTAAAGACGCAAAATATGGACAAAACGCGAACAGTAGTTGTACATTTTCTGATTCTCAAAAGTATATTAAAATACTCAAAATCGTCTCAATAATACTATGGAGAAGGAACCGAACTGTAATACAAATATATTATTAATTCCATCTACCTACCCTACACCACCTTGACTTTGATATTTAAAATTGACTTATTATTATTTCACTTGCGATATCATTGCAAATCTCCTAAAAACTGCCTGCCAATGTTGAATCGCAAGGTAGTAGATTGCAATTACAATTTGAAGATGGCGTATGGAGCCAGCGTGCTGCAGAGCATGTGTTGCATGTAACATTATGCTTGTTCGTTTTGATTGGTTTGGTCATTATTTAAAAAAATGTTTATTTTGGACAAACTGACTACTCCACTATCTAAACATTTTATAATAATCAGTTTTTACCTGTGGAACAAACACTATACCGGGTGGCGACTTGAACAACGCACAACAATAGTAATTGTTTCATTTCTGATTATTGACTTCCTTAATTATTTTAGAGATAAAGTCTATTTAGGTTTTTTGTCGAAAAAATAATGAATCCTTGCATACTATAGCTTTTAATTTTTTAAACTCTGAAATCAAGAGATTGGATAACTACAAACTGGCACTTTTAAGAAAATCAGTGGCAATAGTATGTACGGATTCGTACTTTTTGCTTTACAAAAAAACTAAATAGACTTTATTTCTAAAATAATTCGGAGAGCAAATAATCAGAAATTAAAAAATTACTATTGAAACTATGGTGCGTTCGTCAAGTCACCACCCCGTATGCTACTGTAATAATGGCGACACTATCCTGCAATTTTTCTTACAAATGGCAAAATGAGGCTTAATTTCAATACCAAGAAAACTAAATTGTCTTTTTTATAAAGCAGTTTAGTATCTACGTTATCGTAAGAAACATGTAATACAATTTTTTAGATAGGTGCCGGTAGTACAATATTACGGGCGGCCAATTCATCGGCATAGTCCGCTCGGTAGTGATGTTCCGGGTCGTGAATCTTCTCAATTTCGAGAAAATCCTGAGGTCTATTCTGGATGACCCATTCGAACACCCTTTGAATTTTCGCCTTCTGTTCCTCGGAGCATTCCGGACATTTCGATTTTAACGCGCCAGGTACGATTGCTGCAAGCGATTTCGTTATTGACTTACCCAATTGTTTTCTCTTACCTTTCATCTTTTGCGCATCCGTTGAGCACTTTTGACCGGTCTTCGCACATTTTATATAATTATCAACCAATCGGGGACTGTTCAAAATTTCTTCGATGTCTATGCCATCGAACTCTTCGTATGCGGCCCAAACGCATGCAAAAAGCGCAAACAAACCTAAGCTGATTATAAGTTTCATGTTTGATATAAGCGAACTGGTGTGACTCAATTGAGAATTGCCTGATTTTTATAGCAAATTTTAAACGCCCAAAATTGGCGATGAAAGTGGAAGTGGATTAAAAGACGATTAGTTCCAATAAAAAATAATCGTGCTGTGTAATGCCCTCCTCTTACATAAATAATTAGTTGTTAACAACTTTTTTTGTGTTCCAAAAAAGAGATCGGCAGTCATTATATTAGGTAATTTATTTGGAGTATAATTATGAAGAACACTGTAAACAAATTTAATGGTCTATCTACGTAAATCAAGTTCCTTGCCATGCTATTTTAATATTAATTATATATAAAATGACGCATAAGGTGATGAAGGACACCTACGATTAAATGTCTTGTAAGAAACTAATCCTGTCACAGTCATTTTCTAGACTATACGCGTCAGTGATAATATTCATTAATAACCGCTTTTATTTTCAATTCTTTCTTTTCCCGATATGTCTTAAAAGGTTTTGGAGAAATATTCGCCGTCGTAAGACATTAAACGTCATCAAAATATACTAAAAATGCTTTGTTTTAGCTTACAGAATGGTTACCATATCGGTCGAAATGTAATGTTACCTACCATATATAAATTATTTCTAGATATTCTATGATAAAAACTTATGTGAAAATATCCGAACCTTTGTACGTCTGATGCGGTATAGAGACGTGTAAGTATATTGTTTTTAACTTTTACAGTACCTATCAGTCCATGCAGTTGGCTGAATTTTCTAGGACAAGCTCAAAAATTATGCAATTCTTTATTATGTCAAACTTTTTTGAGCTGTTTAACGGTACCTACCTACCATTCTGAATAATTGAGCTGCTTTAGTTAGCTCACAAATAAGTTTAAAAACCGCGAATTTGGCAAATGAGATGTAATAAATTACCTAATAAAAATGGATTGATATATTTGCCCTTTCTTCTCTTATTCTCACAAATATAAAATTTTGTACAGGGTGTTTGTACAGACGTTAATATGTTATACATTTGTTCATTTTATAACCACCTTTAAAACATTTGCTCAATTCTCAAAGATAACTGAGAGACAGCCAGATTAATATGTATATGTTACCGGCAAACTGCGAAATCCGGCATTTTGCAAAATCCCTAGGCATTTTGCGAAATGACCAATGCAGCAGGTAAAGTGAGAAATGGAACTCGAGTTCGCACTTCGCCTGCCTCTCTTTAGCAATTTTCGCGAAATGCCTAAATATTCAGGCAAAGTGAGAATGCTCGGCTATTTTCCACAGATTGCACGTACAACAGTGCCAAACGTAAAACTGTCGCGTTAGTACCTTCCCCCATGTGATATATTTTCCACAGTAAATGCAAAGCGTGACTCAACAAAAAACCAATAGAAGAAATGCAGTCTAAACGTGACCGCAATATTTAGCAAACACTTAAATAAAATCGCAATCGTCCCGTCGTTTACCATCCAATGGCAACGCTGTACGCGCAAGCTGTGGGAAATGACGAATTCTTCGCACTTTGCCTGCATGTTTTGGCCTTTCGCGAAATCCCTAAAGAGAGCCAGGCAAAGTGCGAACTCGAGCTCCATTTCTCACTTTGCTTGTTGCATTCGTTATCTCGCGAAATGCCTAGGCATTTTGCAAAAGGCCGGATTTCGCAGTTTGCCGGTAACATATACACTGACTTATTTAAATGTGTAGTTAGGTACTTAAAATATAGAAATTCGGACTTTCAACGATGGGTTCGAAAATCCCACCGACTCGTTGCTGTTGCTTGATTTGCAGATTTACAGAAGTAACTTAACACGACGGATTTCCAGCGTGTAATTCAAAGCCAAAGCCAAGCAACGAGTCGAAAAACACTTTAGAACAAATAATTCATTGGAAAACATGGGAGTAAATAAAATTACGAAAGCTCGCTGCTATTACAATCGGCAAGATAAAGACATGAACTGAACATGAGTATTTGTTTGGTGAAAAGTGCTTGAATCCTTAACTATTTTTCAACTTAGAAATTTGCCTTCCGCATAATTCAACGGGAAGAATCGCAAAAAATTGAACGGAAATGAATGCTCTCGTTACACTGTCTTTTATAACTATTTGAAAAGACCCTCTCTCACTCGCTTGTCAGATATCGACAAGGAAGATATCGAAACAAGTGGTGTTTTATGGGGTGAAAATGGACCATGTTTAATACCCTTACAACGAGCAGCTCAAGGAAATACATCTGTAGTAAAGCAAACAAGCAATACTTACAAAGAATATTTCAATAAAGAAGGAAGAGTGACTTTTCAAGACAAAATGGAAGGAAAAGTTTAGCATGATGCTAAAATAAAGTTAGACATATACTAAAAATAGAGCATAGGTAAGCTATATGTTAATAAGCTAAGCATTATTATTAAAGTAATATATTAATACAGGTACTTAAAGCAGTTATAAAAAAGAAGCTATGTATAATATATAGGTATTTTTGGTCTTACCTCAATTTGTGCTTCCTCCTCCAACAAACTATCTTCTCTTAAATTTGATTTCTTCTCTAGGAGTCTGTAATAAAGCTCAAAATATTGTAATACCACAAGCTTGCTTGGTACATATACATCATCAGTAGATGTTCCACTGTTTACTTCTATGTCAATTATTCCTGTAGAAAAACATGAGGAAAACTTAAGACATAGAACACTTAAAGTCAAATAAGCCAAATATCTAAGAGGGTGAGTCCTTTTAATAATAGACCAGGCTATGTAGGTAATATTTTTTGCCAAAATTAATTCCGGGTTCAAACCGGATTTTTAATGCAGGTAAAGTGAGTAGAAATTGGGGAAAAATAATTAAAACAGCTGCATTTTTCCGCGGACGAAATCCCGAGGGTCGAAAGTGATCTTTTGTAGATGAACAACTTTTATGACTACACTTTTTTATACCGGAAAAACTGTTTTTTGTTCGCTTTCTATTTTTATGTACTTGTGCGACAAAAACTCGTAGTGGTCTGAGATTTGTGAAAAAGAAGATAGACAGAAGATAGAAATAGCTTGTTTTATGATAAAAACGCAGACATTTCGTAAAGTTGAGTCCTTTAGACTTATGTTTTAATAATAAAAAACAAAGAATATTGCTATAGACGCGCAAGCATCTAGAGTAATTCTTCCTTTGTTAAGCTGAAATTATAAAAAGTGTGCATTTTTAATTTGAAAAACATTAAACTGGTTTGGCGGCCGGCCGTGCGCCTCTTGGAACGATTCGCACCTAGGCCCGGGCCTTGTGGGCCTAGTGGTAAATCCAAACCTGCTTGGGGACGAATTTTCACATCTCCAATTTTTTGGTAGTACCAAAGATAAAAGTTTAAAATATTGCAAATCGATAGGCAACTTATCGTACCTGCTTGCATAACCCATCCTAGACTAAAATTAGTCTATGCATAAACATGAATGGTAATAAAACCTCATTCTGTATGAAAAAAAGTGACATAACATGACCATTACAGGTCCGGGTAAAGAATTGGCCTGTGGTATTCCCTAGATGTCGTAAAAGGTAACCGAAACCGAACGCCTCCCGTAATAAGGAATCAACTCCCATCAAGTGACAACTGCTTCATGACAGAAGAGCGGTTGGGAGAAGGGCACTCTTTTGTAGAGCGAAATCGGATGAACACCTAAAGTTAACGGCATAGGATGCAGAAGGCAACGAGAAACCAATGCAGTAAAGATCTATTGATAACCCAAGTTGACGGTGGCAGAAATGAGAAATGAAGAAAAAAAAGAAAATATTTCAAAGAATCTCAACGAACCAAAAAATGGAGAAATTCATTACATATATCGCATTTTAAAGTTAATCCCGGAAGTAAAGTATCTCCTCAATCGGATTTCGGGAAGGAAAAATATACGAAGTGTGCATCCAAGAAAAATGATAGGAGTAGGATTAGATTCGGAACGTGGAATGTTAGAAGCCTTTTTAAAGCGAAAAACTAGAAAACCTAAAAAAAGTAATTTGGACTTTATTAGTGTCAGTGAAGTGAGATGGAGTGGATGTGGAGTAGACAAGCTGATGCAAAGAAAATAATTTAATTGTTACGAATGCATAGTTTGAGAACCATAAAAGAAGGCGCTACACGGGGAAAGCACCAGAACCCTATTTAGTAAACAGATAGATTTTATATTGGTGGAAAGTAAATATAAGAACGGAGGCAAAAAAGTTTGTGGGCTACCAGGAGCTGACACATTCATGCATCATGCTAGCTGCTAATTTAGAGTAGAGATAAGGTTGAAAAGAGTGAGCTGCTGGGAACTTGGGAACGTTGAAAGAATTGGACGTAAAATTAAAGAGAAAAGAGAAGGCAGATTTCGAAAAATCTTTATTAGCACGGGTCGAACAAGTCATGTCTAAAACCGTGTCTAAAAACTGTTTTTCGAGTTTTTGGCGGATTTCCCGAAATATTTTTTTATTTTTGATTATTAAAATGCAACGCTTTCGTTCATTTAGTACCTAAACGAGAAGTGTGAAAATTATTAAGTGCACTGCGGTTAGTGAAGAAATCTGAACGGATTAGTTCGGTGGCTAAAGAGAGAATTCGGTGTGGTTTTACTGGTAGCGTCCATGCTGACCAAGAAGTGCCAAAATTTGCTATTTATGCGCTAATTTCATCCAGAAAACGTGGAAACGATCAGCTTGATTGCCAAGAAACAACTTCATGAGTTTTTAATGATGAATTGACTTATGGTATGGGTTTGTACACTTAAACAATCATTAGGTCATTATGAAATAGCCAATAGAAACAAAGGTGTGGTATCGCACAATAAACGTTTGAATCTATTGGCTATTTGTTAATGATCTAATAATTGAATAAACCCCTCATAAGAATATAGCGCATGGGTTTATTGTGCAATGTACGTAACTAACTAACTAACTAAACCATACGTACCTTTTGTTTCTTTTGGTTATTCCTCAATGATCCAGTGAAAGCAATAATGAACTAATAAATGCTTGATTACATAAGCTAGGTATAAGCGTACCATGAGAATTGTTTAAATATGGAATAATACTTCATTGAAATGTGGTTACGTGGGGAATTGGTAGGGTAAAGTTTTTATACTACAAAAGGTCTCGACGAACAAAATTGTTTTCCATCCCCTTGCTTAACCACCTTAATACCTTGACAGTAGAGTATCGGAAAAGGATCCGCAGAACGAACAGAAACCTGGGAACGAACTGTGCAGAAATGATTCCTACCGGAATTATTAGGGTGCGAATCGTCCCTACGCAAATTGTCCGCTCACTGGAAGTTCACAAATTGTCGTGTAATGAAAAGCCGCAGTCGTTAGGAGACGAGGAAACTGTTAGCAATTAAAGAAATTCTCCCTTAATTTCCCGGACCACCCGCTTTTGACAGTATTTGATAGTAGTAGTTAAGCTTTACAAAATGCGAACGCAATTGCCAATAACTGGATCGCAAGATATTCAAAAGTAGTTTGAATTATCATGGAAGACAAAGACTGACACAAGCAAACTAATAATTTGTCTTCGAAGATGCGTTAAAATTAGGTATGGTCACTAACAAAGCTAAAATAATGATCCTCTGACAATTTATTCTGAAATGCTTTTGTCTGAGACCATGCTCGTGGGTAACTCAAACTAATATGAATAGAAGAAAAAGCAAAACGCATGTTTGGGGTAACCGGTACGTTGGTTAACTGTGTTGATGTGAGGGGTATTAATGTTGTCCGTGACTGTACGTAGTGGGCATTCGCTTGGACAAAGTCGTGCATGAATAAATTAGGGCTACAAATTATAGGAAACGTTTTCTATTTAGTTAAGAAATTAACCAAACATAAGAATTACTATATGTCGCGGGAAGTGCGAAAAAATTAAAATTGTATACCTATGCTTGGGGTTCCCTTACGACCAGAATCAATTGTTACATAAAGAAATTACTTCACGTAACATACCGTCATAAATAAAAATTACCCAGACAGAATTTGTTTTAACTATGCGGTTACAATTATTGCTAATGCAATTTGCGCGTAAATATTTAATGCAACATAGAACGTGATAAACATTGTTAATTGACAATACCATAAAACAACTTGTTGCTTTTACTTTCCTAATAATTGTCAACTTAATTGCAATGAAATGGTTTGCTTTTGTCTCTATAGGCAATTAGGTAACAACTACATCTTGCAATTATTCAAAAATGGAATTCTAAACATAATATTATTGATTGGATCTTTGAATCAAACTCGATGTTTCAAAACACTGAGAAGAGGCTAGGATTGCGATCACCAAGCCCAATCAACCTCGATGAAAGAAAATACAAGCAGTTTTAAACAAAAACTTTATTAATAAATATATTACATTTGTTAAAATTTATTAAATTAATTAAGCCTTCTTCAGTGCAGGTAGGATAATGTTCTCCTTCTTCAGTTCGTCTGCGTATAAAGTTCTGTACTCGTGCGTTTTATCGAATAGAGCTTCAATTTCTAAGAAGTCGTTGGGCCTATTCTCGACGATCCATTTAAGAATTTTCTTGATTTTCGTCTTTTGGGTTTCGGTACATTTTTCACATCGTGTCTTTAAAGCCTGGGGGATCAAGTCTGAAAAGATAAAGAACAATTAAACACACACGTTAGGTATACGGTTTGTAGACACTTTCACTTTATTTACAATGTTGTTGAACAACATAATCAAATTAAATGTGATGTACTTTTACTCATCGATTACAAAATATTATAGAAGACTCGAATTACAAAAAAAACTTACCTCTGAATTTTTGTCCGTCTGGGGAGCATTTTTTACCAGTTTTGGCGCAATGGATGTAGTTGTCAACGAGACGTTTGCTTGCGAGAATTGCGTCTTCGTCAATGTTGTCGAATTCGTCAGTGTAAAGTTCCTTGGGACGCGCCCATGCTGCGGCAATGATGGCAAAAAAGAGTACAACAAGTAAGGTCTTCATTTTTCACTTCTTCACTACAACGACTAATTGCGATTTGATAGCTGTCTGACTTCTGCGGTCATTTATAGGAAAATAATTGTGTATACAATCAGAGGGGGGCAAAACAAATACTTGTCGTTAAGGTAACACCTTACGTCATTCTTTAAATTTCCAGTTTCTTACGCATATCTCACATGGCGTATATCCCAAAAACTAATAAATTGATTAGATGGAATTAACGTCAATTAAATTACGCGTGTATTAATTTCGTATCAAATATTCGCTGCACTTGACATTCGCAGTAAACGTAGTTATTTTAATGAATAATAAATTATAACACTTCAAAGAAGTAATATTCTTTACATTACGATGTTGTGGCATTTACATAAACATTTTAACCATCATTAGGTGGCAATTTCTAATTAGTATACAACTTCGATTTCCTAATTTTGCCCATGCAACAGCCGAGAAAAATTATCTGCAGTTTAAGCAGGAGGAAACAAATTTTGAAGTAAATGGAAAAAATTGGCTTGAACAAGCAAATTTTGGATTTACAAGAAGCACCTTGATTTATTCGTAATCTTGAAATGCAGCTCGACAGTTCTGCTAAAACGACTAGTCAACCTGGAACATGGGTAGTACTGAGTTGAATTCTAATTCTTTCGGAAAAATGGCAAGGGTTCGTGATATCCATGTCAAATCAAATAAATACGAGTATAGTTTGAACATGTAAAATTTTGATACAAATCTACGATATAAAAGGGAAACAATAATATCTGTAGTCATAAATAATTGAGGGGATACATTTTTCCCTTGTTGCCTTCCCTTATAGTTGCATACCTACTGTTCAAGACTTCATTACTATAGTGGACCAATCAGATCAAATCAATATAGTTACTAATAGACAAGAACCTTAAAAGAAATTATTTGAGTAGTTATTGAATGCCATAGTAGAGCTACATATTTTTCCAGAAAAACAGTAGGTATTGTTCCCACTCGGTGCTAGGGTTAGTAGATCCTGTAGTATTAGCTGGTTACGTGTTCACATCCGCTCCTTTCACGGAGCATTGTGCCATTAGATTATAGATAGAAATTTTCCCTGATCTTTCCACGTAAAGAAACGTAAAGAACGAGAAGTTAGTAACAGTCTGTAGAATGCAGAACAATCTCAGTCTCAGCTGCTGACTCCTTTTTCAAAAGGATTTATTTAGAGAAAGCGCTCAAGCTATGGTAGTTATGTTTAGAATTGACTCGAGGCTGGGGTCCTCCAGAATTCATCGCATACAATTTTATTCCAAAAAGTAGTAGAAAGTCGATTTTAGTTGTAGGTAACCAAATGAGTTCAGAGGGTACAACCCTAACTTTAAAGGTTAACGAATCACTTCTTGAAATTCTACACCTTTGACAATTCTATTTTTGTCAAATTTCTTCAAAAAGTCTTCCAAATCAACAATACTAACGATGCTACATGAGAATAATTTAAATTTTGATCGCCTTTCTAAAGGGTGTTCAAAAACTAATTGTCAATTTTAATAATTTCAATTCTTATAAAGTTTATTTTGTCAAATGAAACGTGCTTTATTTTTTTGCACTTTCATATGTCGAAAAGAAATCTACATCTATCAATTATTACATTCCCTATACCACAGACAACATGTTGTCTGTGCCTATACCTATCTGTTATTCTTTCCGTTTTATTTTAGATTTTCTAAAACTGTGACCGGGGTCATAGGTAGGGGGCTCTAAAGAAAAACGTGAAAATTTTTGAAAAATCTTGAATAACTTGAAAACCTTTGATGGTAGGTATCACACGACGCAGATCTTCATTTGGATTTCGAAAATTCAATAAAATACAGTATACTCTATTTACAATAAAAAAGTTTCTATCCCCATGCGGTAAAACCAGAAGTAAAACCATCATGATAATATTTTCTTTCGATAGATCATGAAAAACAATTCTGAGATTCAGGTAACAATAGTAAGGTTAAGTTAATAGGAATTAGTGTGGCAACCCTGCATCAATTCTCCCTTTTATTCAAAGTGTGTATCATTTTTTAATTTTTCCATGAAGAGTGGCCCCGTATATCGGATTTTGTAGAACATTAACGGCCGGTTGCAGGGAAGCGAATTATAATCAAAATCCTACATTATTTGCCAAATCTGAGTTTAAACAAGAATTTTGACATATGATTGACTGCATACGGCAGTATAAAGCCAATCAAATGTCTTAATACGGGATTAAACAATAATCCTAGATTTTTTTTGTGCAACTGGCCGTCTGTTAATACTCTTGCATTTGTTAGGTCATAAACTTACATGCGCCTAGTTTATTTTATTGGGCAAGAATAAAATTTGGTTCACAGTTGTAAAATTTGCAATAAATTTCATAAGTAAAAAATCAAAGTCCTGTTTTTTATTCAGAGCTACCACACTATTTCTACCAACTTAACCTTAATACTAAACAAACAAAATATATACCAAAAATGAAGATAATCGAATCAAAAACAGTAGGAGGTTTGAAAAAAATGCGGGGACAGCAATAGTTGAAATTAGTAGATAGGGATTTAGGAATTTAATTTCTCTCCCTAAGTATACCCGTATAGGTGTGATATCTGTACGAAAGGTCAATACATTGAAAACTGGTGAATGCTTACAATGTTCGTTTGGTCAGTAATGTTCGGTTGAGAATTATCAATTGTCGTTTGAGAAATGTATTGAGAAAGCTCGCCAGGCTAGATTATGCTTAATTGTTTAAAGAAAGGACATACCAGTAAGATGTGCCGTCGTGGCACGTGCACTGCGTGCAACAATAAGCACAACACATTGCTGCACTTCGAAAGGCAAAATGTTACCAAGGAAACCCCATATACCTACGGGGCTACTTAAACAGGTAAAAAAATTTTTTTTCATAAAAGGCATGTGATTTTTAAATTTGAAATAACCTGACATGGCTGTCTATTAATTAGGTCGGTACAGTGCATATACCAAAACTAGTCAAACTAGAAAACGGCTATTCGTGTTTCAAAGAGATGTTCAAGCAGCCCCCGCTTTAGCATATGCTATTAAAATTGTCGCCATGCAGAAAAGGCAGGTGGCCGATACCAACTAGATGAAAATATGTTGGTTGTAATAATCTTAAAGACTTCAATTGATTGTTAATTTCAATTTACTGGTGGTTAGGTTTTTTATTCAGAATTTCATTTTCTTAAAATATGTAAATATATAATTATGTGCATTAGTGCAACAATTTTTCTACAACCGTGAGGAGCAATGAAACGCAAGATGAATTAAATTTTTTTATTTAAACAGTCATGCAAATGGCAAACATGTTACGAAAAGGTAGGTAGTGCGTATTACCAGCAGTAAAAATAAGCGGTTTAAATTTAACTACCTTATGGAAAACCACAGATCAATATAAATCAGGCTTACCCTTCAAGAACCTAGGCCTACTAACCGTTGTGTAACGGACTTTGGTTTCATGGAAAAAATCACATCTTTATTAATTGTGAGGTGAAGAAAGTTGTAAGCAACTGAAGGAAATTCAGTTACAAAACTTGTTTCAAGACGAATAAGAATATAATTTTTACCTTCACGGTGGTGCGAGTAGGTGTAACAAAGCGTTAAAAAAAGTATATCTATTAATTATAAAAGCCTCCTTCAATTTACCGCAATTTATTTTCTGGACGCGGTTTAGTCAAGGCAAATTAATTCCGATTTAATGCTTGTTTGGATAAATGGTCAAATTTTAATTAATTGGAGCGACACGGCGTATAAACATATACGTCACGACAGATACCAATACCTGGAAAAATACATCATTCTGTGAGGACATCCGTAATATCTTTCCAATTTCGCAGAATTGACTTACGCTCGGTATATACGTAATACGTTAGGCCAACCAATGTTTACTTTTAGCTATTGCAACTTACTATATATATATATACACAATTGGTCTAGCTATATCTGAATGCAATTGGGACAAGGTTGAAATCTTATTGACCTTTTATTGCATTGTCACTGGAACTACATCCAAATTTGTTGTTTGCAATTTGCATAACCTCCGTTCTCATTTAAATGAACTAACTGAACAAAAGTGAATAAATTCATTCGAACGATGAAATGGTACCTAATTGGTAACCAACACATTTCAATAAGGCAGCTCCTGTGGTCCTTGAACCCAGAGGGTTATTTTCTTGGTATCTACGTCATGAAGCACAATTCCAATTCCAGAGCAAATCCATGTAGGTAAGGTTGGCGGCCGTAGAGGCAATACTTTTGACTGTTTCTTCAAAGAAACGAAAATTTGGTTTGGGGATAATAAACCACTTGCTATCCAACGCACTCGTATATAGCTTCCAGATGATCCACAAAACGGGCATTGCAAAAGCATTTTCTTAACGCGACCTTGGCATTAGAAATTTGTTAATTGCACTTTGAAATGATATACGTAAGTGTGTTTGTTGTGCAGTATAATTGTTTGTGCACTTTTCATGTATTTGATAGAAATAATGGGTTATTGTAATTTCCTGCCGATGTTACAAATTTCTACAGGTACATAATTACCGAGGTTATTAGAGAAGGTAAATGTTATTCACTTTAGAATTCGAAATTTAGTTGATTATTTAAGAAGAAACTGAAATGTTTCCAAGTATTCCTAATGAATCCATTCCCATGCCAGGTGTTAGAAAATTTGTTCTCTTTATTGAACCTTGAGTGAAGTGATTTGCAAGGGAGAGTGGTTGATTTCCATGACTTGAAAAAAAATCTAATTTTAATCTTTAAGTTTATCAATCATAATAAATTGTTTTGCATATAGTTATCAACTACTATTTTACTATGCGTTTCCAATTTTCCATGGCGTTTAGTTCTGTCTATATGAACAATAGCAAAAATCGCGAATGTCAGTGATAGTATTCAATTATGGGAATTATTAAGGATCACTATGCAAAAAAATTTCGTGTACAACACGTGTTGAAAGTATCACTTTTCATATAACTATGCTTGATTAACTTGGTCTTCGCACTCATTAATCAAACTGCAAATTCCTGAAAAAAGTGTCCCTTTCAAAAGTAGTACAAATAACTATTACCAAAGAGTATATAACGTCGTTATATACTCCAAAGAGTATATAACGTCGTTATATACTCTTTGCTTATTACACACAATCTAAGCCTCTAAGGACACTGTAAAGTAAGAAAATGCAGTTTTTGTGATATTATTGTACCTATCTTGTACCCTTTTGGGATATCAATTAATTGTTAATGTTAATAAGGAATGTAAGTACTCAGTTGATGAAATCTGAACATAAACAAAATTTCTAGATTATACTGGAGCCCCTTGATCATGATAATGATTTAAAATTAAGGTTGAAGTTTTTAACATCGTTAGCAATAAAAATACAGGTATCCGTTTAAGATTAGTGACACATTAATTATGCTTGGCGTAGTTGTTGCCAATTTCTGTCGCACATTGTCAGTTAATACAAAATCCTGTGTTCTGGAAATGCGAATAATTTTTAGATAACTAAAATAAAACTTAAGAGTGAATTTTTACAATTGATACACTTCCTTGACAATGGTTTTGATATCGTAGGTACTACTTATTTAAATATTTTGAGATTTATATCCGCAAACATTTATAACCAGTTCACAAACTTGTGGTATTTAGGTATAATGAACACCTACATTGTATCAATTAACAAGATATGAAGATTCGCATACTATTTCCAGGAGGGGAATTTTGCGATGAAATCTTATCCGCAAATGGTAATTAAAAATTATATCACTGGTAAACATTAGCAAAGAACTTTTATCTTTACTTTTCAGCGAATCTTCCTACAACTGAAAGGCATATAGCACTAGTTATAAGCACATATATTACAAAATAGTGCAACTAGCATAAAAAGTGACCTTTATTCCGTTGGGGTCGAACTTTCTTGAACGTGAATTTTCCTTGTAGCAAGTTCCGGATGAAGGAGCGAATCCTACATGGCCAAAATTTCCAAGGAGTTAATTTTTCTGAGCGAATATTTTGGCGGCGGATCTTCCAGGAGCGAATTTACCTGGGAGCGAGTTTTCTTGGGGTAAAATATTGCGTGGCCGAATAACAACAAAAACGAATCATCCATGGCATCTTTCTCATTAACAAAAAACAATTGCACAAATTGAAGTCATACATGATATCCCAGCAATATTTATATACAAAAAATTACCCCAGATCACATTTGGCCGATATAATGCAATGCAGAAAATGTCAACTAAATTTTAAAAATTATTTATGGTAAAAGTTCATGATGAGTTTAAAAAAAACAATATTTAAGTACTCTCCGTGGTACTTTCCTAATAAAGGGATCTTAATTACTACGTAACATCTGGCCATCTCCTCTATAAAATTCTCTTTGGGCATCAAAATTTAGACGTGTTGCTAACGATATCATCTGGTTATTATAGTTAGGTACAATTCATTTTTTAGAAATTACGTGCCGCAACTATGGATGTCCCGATGAAAATTGAAAGAATAATGGAACTTTCCACCTATCCTCCCTTCCCATGCTTCTCATAGTGCACTATGGATAGTAGCACGTTATAAAAGGGATGGGTTACTTCCTGATATTATAAGATTTCGCTAGACACCTAGATGAGCTATAGCTCTTGAAAACCTGCCCTATGTTGGACGGACAGACAGATGTACAAAGCGCGCTTTTGTTTCAATTTTGATTGGAATGTTGTATAAAGCGGTACTTTTATATATCTTAAAGAATGCGTTCAAATTCGATAAGCAAGTTTCTATATTTTGAGAAAGGAGAAGGTAGAGAAAGAAAGAAAGGGAGAAAGAAAGAAAGGAAGCGAGATTCGTAAGGAAAATCGTCCTGAAACCTTCATTTTCATGCCTACTTTCTGTCAGAAAATTTTAGTTTCCATAACAGAGGCCAGAGCAGACTGCGTTATCCTACCGCTTGTCAGTTTACTGACCGCACCGTCACTCGGAAATTAAAGTACTCGGCCCCAAAGGGGCCTCGCACTTCAGTGTTTCCTTGCCAGTAATGTGTCATTTTCCTGACTTTTATGTAAATAACTATCATTTGAACTTTTTTGATGAAATGGATATTTACAAAGATCTATACAGGTTGAAAATGTTGTCTGGAGCATTGAATATTACTTCAAAACAACATTTTTCTGAAGAATCTTTTTTATGGTATCAAAAATTATGAACAGTTTACTATGAATCTACGTATACCTACTTTAAATCTGTGGTCAGGTCAGGGGACATATATTTTTTTTATAGCAGCGATTATTTTTATTACAGACTGTTAAAGTGCACACCTTTTATGCTAGACTTATGATAGACTAAAATCTCATAAGCACCATATCTTTAGCGCATTTTTTAATTTACGAATTACAGCTAAACATTGAATATTAAGTAATTAACTGATTGAAACTACACAATTTGTTGTAGGCAATTAAACGTTACACTTGCGCATAATTTGTGCAACAAAACAGTTCATAAATGAGTACCTTTTTTGTAGTGGCTATAATGGTTGGATGCTGCGTTACTGGGCGTTCTAACAGAAGCGAGCAAGGATACCTTATGAAAGTATTTTCTAGGGACCCTCAAAGAATAAAGCAATGGGTTGCTAAAGTTAGAAAGGAAAACTAGACACCTACCAGTATCACATTCCTTTGTGAAGTAAGTAAAATTAAATTCGTACTTATTCATATCTCTACCATGTTGCATTTTAGACACATTAAGAACCCGACGTGTGGGAGAAAACGAGAGTGGGATGGAAAACGAAAACTGAAAAATAATGCGGTTCTTATCACTTCAGTCTAAATTTGTAGATGTATCGCATCTTTAAAAAAAACATTAAAAATATGTTGGTTACTAATAGATTCATC
The DNA here is from genome assembly GCF_008802855.1 of Photinus pyralis. Lineage (NCBI taxonomy): Eukaryota > Metazoa > Arthropoda > Insecta > Coleoptera > Lampyridae > Photinus > Photinus pyralis. Next base: position 48,700,725 of record NW_022170249.1, read on the forward strand.
CACTTGACTGACACCACTAAAGAGGAATTTCATTTACCTTCTTCTAAAGTCGAAGCTAAACATATTCACGAAGTGATAAATCACCTAGAAACCTTCGAATTTAAATTAGTTCCGAAGGTAAAAGAAGCGAACTTACTGCTTTCTCACTTCCAGAAAATTAAACCACCATGTGCATGTAACAGTAACCCTTAGTCCTAAAAATACAAAAGCTTACAATTTAGCAATTGGTTATTTGCGTAAAATTATGAATTTGGAGGAATTTCGACATGAATTTGCTTGGTATACACTACCTAAAAACCAAATCGATACTGGCCAGTTTAACCTTTTGATTATTTTAATGAAATTGTAATCAAACGTTTCGGCCACGATTGAAAATCAAATTCGAACTCTTCCTTAGTGTGGTAATTTCAATGTCACTTAGTATAAAAATTGAACAACAACCATTCCTTCTATAATATACACACATTCTTGGTTAATTCCCTTCGTGATACTATCAAATTTAAAAATTATTATAAAAGATAGGAAATGCAATTTGCTCAATTTTCATTAAGAAAAATAGCATAACGTGCCTATCTTCAATTTATGTGCATATATAAGTGCACATTTCGGTTGACTATTTTTATAATGTTCTATCGTATGCAAGCAAAAATGTGTGTACTCACTGTAACAATATTCCTATTGACGTTAAGCTGCATTAAAAATGGTTTTGGAGAAGATACTAAATATAGCACCAAGTACGACAATTTTGAGGTAGACACAATAATTAATAGTCCAAGACTTCTCAAAAACTACGTCAACTGTGTAACTGATAATGGGCCGTGCACTGCCGAAGGAGAAGAAATGAAAAGTAAGTATTCATTTAATATCGCAATTCTTGTGAAAAAAGGAAAATAATCCTTTCGCTTCATGTGTTTTTCACAATTATCATAATCATAATCATAATCATAATCTTTATTTTCTCCCCTTACTGTACAAAGTTATATTATTTTTAAATTACATTTTTAGGAGAAGGTACACTTATTCTAATTATAAAACTCACATTTTGGTAAATTTTCATGCATTATCCTTAGCTTCAAAATCAACGACCCCAATTTTTTGTGCCGTGAAAAGGAAAATTAGGTACTTAATCTAAAGTGGGTTGTTATTGGGGACGTTTAAATATGTAACATACAATCAGGACTGGGTCATTTGCTGTAGGGAAGTTTCCCCAAAGGCCTCCTCCTTGCTCTTTGCTTTTACCAAAGAGTAGTACTCTTTGCTTTTACCATTGAATGCTTTTACTTACAAGATATTGCGAAGTGTAAATAGAACCACATTCTTTAGATCATATAGGTATATTGTATGATCTAAGACCACATTATACAGAGTAGGCAACTTAAAATACAGACCACTGAGTGCTGTTGCAGTTTACCTGCTCGTAATTTAGTAAACAAAATCATATTATAGTGGGTAATCTGTGACTTATTCTTTTCTTAATACGAGGGATTCAAATCTGTGGGCATGCATTGATCTTGCGGGTAGAACACATTAGTTCTCACAACCTCGTTTCCTTTTTAGTTTTTTAGCGCAAAAGCCAAAATGCTTTAGTACTACCGTTTTCTTCGTCACATTATAGATACTCACAGCAAAAAATGTTCCGTTTTTTTCGAATCCGTTATAAGTTACTCGTATATGCTTCATGGGAGGAATTTTGGGAAAAAAATATAAGAAGAAAGTGAGGCAGATCATAAACTACTTTATAGACATTAAGAAACCAATTGAAGAAAGAAATAGTACAGTACACGAAACGGATACGGAGGAAGACAACATCTACATATAAGAGGTAGAGGGACCAATAGGAAACCTGATAAAAGAAAAGGCTGCAATGGTAGCAGGGATGCTAAAACGTCTAGGCTAGGAAGATCTGGAAAAGAAGTGATAAAAAAGATCAAAATGACAAACTAGCCAATTTTTTTACTTTTCCACAAAGGAGGTAATGATTTACCATCGGGTTTACTTCCAAAAATTAAGTTAAGGATATAAACAAAAAATGAATGGTTTAGACGAGACGTTTTTACCAATGGCCCAATTATCACGAGAACGGTTAAAGTATTTAAACAATGGTAGAAGTACATACTTAGTGTTTTCGTGTTACTATAACAATCACGGTTTAAGCACCAGGAATCCGAATCAAACAAATCTCGATGATGTCGATGGGCCTGTCTGTCTGTACGCTCATTTCTGGCTAAACGGGTGAACCGATTTAAACCAAATTTGATATACATATTCTTAGATCATAAATTGAAGAGTTGAGTTTGGGGAGAATCGCTTATGTGTAAGTCTATCATACTCTCATTTCCGGCTAAACTGGGAAACGGATTGGAACCAATTTTGGTACACATATCCTTAGACATAAAAGGGTAGAATCGCGCATGCGCAGGTGTGCGGGTGGTATCTGTGCTAGCCACAGCAAATTTTTTTCTAAATCAATGATTCTATCTAGCTTTATCGAGAAAAGTGAGTAATCGGCTTAAATCGACAAATATATTAAATACAGAAACCAGTTACAGGCGATAATGCATCATTTAAAATTTATTTGTTAACAGTCGAGTCGTGGCCGCGAGTCGGTGTGGATATCCTGCCGTTTAACCTGAATTATTTTCGCGTTTTTAATTAACTGTAGTGAACTAAATTATTAAGTGTGCATTGTTGTAAGTGAAGCGATTTTGTGGCGTATTCGGTTGAATAAAAAGGTATATAAAAACAAAAATTTAGATTTTGGAAATTCTGAGACAAACCCATAACCTACTCTTTGTCGAATATGACTCCTTTTCCCAGTGCTTTCACGTCATTTTATGAGAGTGCGGTGATTGATATCGAGATAGTTCTTATACCTAAACTGGATGGGATTAGTGGAAAAATGTGAGAAAGTGACAAAAAATGATCAAAATGGTCCTATGTTACAATCTTCCGTATGTGCTCTTGCAAAACTCATCCAGCAACCCCTAAGTACACTCCTTCGAACAGGCTGTTATCCTCCCTTATGTAAGATTCCTTATCACTATCAAGTAGAACTTTGTCTCATTAACATTATCTATTAAAGAAAGGGTTTCAAAGAAAAATCATTACTTGAATACAATCGTTGACATACCAGATAAAGCTTAACTCGACTCATCGATGTAGATATTTTCCTGGTGGACTATTCACACACAATGCGTTATGGTGCAATTGTTACTAACTATTTTTATTTCAGAAAACATTCCCGATGCTCTTCAAACAGATTGCAGCAAGTGTAGCGATAAACAAAAAGAAATAACCGAGAAACTACTGAAGCACATAGAAGGTAATGAGCCACAGTATTGGGAAATGCTTCAAGACAAATACGACCCGGATAAGAAATATTCTGTCGCTTACCTGGAATCTAAGAAAAACTAATTTTCGTTTTCTGTGTCATAACAATTGTATGAAATAGAATAGGTGCATTTTATATCTTTTTTTTTACATTTTCTCTATTTCCTAGATTTAACTTTCAATCCTTACCAAAACTACTCATTCTAAAGGAGCCTTGTGGGCAAAATATTTTTTTAACTGTGGATGGATTGGAATCATATACCTAACACTTTACTTGCCACCACCATTTTATAGTTTCCGTTTTTAAATGTCACCATTTAACAAAGCAACTTTGTGCCAATAGCGAGTGTTTCAAGCCAAATAACTAACTTATTTATTTTATGTGACTGAACATTGAACTAATTCCTTTTTATTATACCTGAATCACAATCTCCGTTTTAAACACTCAAATGCGTGCGAAAAAAGGCCTTTAAAACACACGTGCTTTAAAGTTGCTAAGTAACGATACTTCAAGTATGACTTTTGAAACTGTCATCTGGGCGAAATAAAAAATCTTCCTAAGTCGCTTTCTGTAAATGCAGAACATTTCTTTGGCTTGTACCTATCCTTTAGTTGAAGCTTTTACAAACGCGCGTAATTTAGGGTATGCTTCCAAATCTGTTCCACTTTTTAGTCGCAGCAATAAGTGAAGTTTTGAATGAATGCACCAAAAGATAGCAGATTTAAATACCTTTGACATTTCCTTCATATATGCCAGCATTATCGATGCATTTAAGACTTTATTCGTAAGTAACTTTCTATTCATCCATGGAAACAACTTTTCATATTCTTTATAATAGGCTTTACTGGATTGAGATTTTCCACCTACCAACGTTTGTTTAGATTTTACAACAAGCGATTTAATGGACGGTGTATTATCTTTTTCAACGGAATTCGTTTTATTCACAAAGACGATGATTTTTATAAGCAAACGTCAAGTGAAATTTCCATGGCAATTGTGAAATTACGAACACCCAGCCCACTTAATTAGACATGAATTCGAGTACAACGTCAATATGATTTCATTGTAATTCCTATTTTTAAATTATACTGCAGGTATAATAAAAAATACTATAAGATACACGTGTATAATTGGTCTTTAAAGCACTTGCAACGTTAAAGGCACTCCGCTTTGCGTCGTGCCCTTAAACTCGTTGCGCGTGCTTTAAAGACTTAATTATACACTTGTATCTTAATATACTATTCCTTTAGGTAATACAACGATCTGTTGCAAAAGTCGATTATACCATAATCATTTCTTGGAATGTCCTTAAAACAAAAGTAAATCCGTAAATTTATTTTATTTTGTTCATATTTTATACCGGGAGGTAGGTATTGCATTGGGTAAAAAATGACCTCCCACTTTTTTGACGGAAATACACGTTTTGAAGCACGAAGAATCCGAATTAAACGAAGTCTCGATTATCTCCGCCTGTCGGTCCGTTTGTACTCTCATTTCCGGTTAAACGCCTGAACCGAATGCGATGGAACCAAATTTGGTATCCATATTAGACATAAAAGGAAGAGCTGAAAAGCTTTTGAGCAGAACGCGGGTAGTACCTGTGCTAGTTTATTTTGGTATGATATTTACCCGTGTAGGGTCGGGGAAGAATAACCCTACCGCAGAAACACTGCGTGTCGTAAAAGGCGACTAAACAACGGAGGGGCTGTCATAGCCCTGGGGGACTGAATGTAGAAGATGGTTATGGTGTGAGCAAGCGGTGTAACTTAACCATTAGATTTTATTTATCTACAATTTTTCTCTTTTACTAAATCATTGCACTAAAACGAAAAAGGCCAGGCATTTGTAATGAAACCCGGGTGGGCATTGGTTCGGCTAAGGATCCTTTACCTAGTCAACCCACACATTTGTGGGTTACACATAGGGCACAATAGGAAATAGAGGCCCAAAGAGCAGAGAGAAGTGATATTATAGTAAGGAAGGTATCTAAGTTAACTTGCTTTAGGACCGATGGCTGTGATTCGGTAGATTCAAACATCTTTTTAATCAAATACTTGCTAAGAAATTTGTTTATTAGGCAAAAATTCCATTTGATCTTGATATCTGGACCAAGTGTGCCATTCCATGCTCTGGTGTTTGATTTCTGGATCATTTTCAAACACAAAACTTTTGTCACCAGTCACACGTTCTAAGAAATGCAAGTCATTTTCAATCGATGCCAAAGAAGCAACACAGTTTTTTTGTCATGACCTTTTGCTCTTCTGGAAGATTTTTTAAAACCATTTTTAAAACGAACTGCAAAAACTGACTAAAACAAGATTATAGACAATCACATGACCCTACAGAGTTCAAACTTGTATTGTACGCCTATGACCTGACTACATACCGTACCTCCAAGTTTGGCACGTCCAGGATTGCCATAGAAACATATTACAGGACCATTCTCACTAACTTAATTTACATACCTCGTATCCATATCTATTAAAATGCTATTCATCGTCGCCGTTCGTCTAATCATTAAATTAGTTTTTGAAGTTACCGAGACTTGGTCCGAGTCTACAATTTCTAGTTACGTTACTTGATTTACTCGGAAGAATTTGTTCATACTACCTAATTTACATTTTGAATTGGTTAGATTGCATTGCAATTGTATAGAAATTTAGTTATTTGTGCATCGTAAAGTAGTTTACTTGAATTTAACGTCACGTTTATGCTTTTATACCTGATTGTACGAGTAGTCGGTTAACATAAATTGAATTATTGATTTTTATTGAGTATTAATTACGGTTTAGTATTCGATTGCCCAAGTGTCAGACGATATCATTACTTTCGCAATATTTTATGTGCCGCGCTATTCAGTGCCCCTCTTATTCGTTTGTGTTGTTATCTGTTACAGATTGGCAGAAAGTTCAAAAGGTAATTTTTTTATTTTCGACGGCTATTTTGGAGATCATTTATTAAATCACCCTCGATCGTGACAACAATTATTTAAATAAGTATTTTCCTAAATAAATTACTCAAATTCCTGTAAAAAAAATTATTGTTTATGTTCTATGACCAAGTATCCGGTTTACTTTTACTACTTTTCCCTTTTGCTTCATTTTTGCTAGTGTATCTTATACCCCGATATTCACCCCGACTCACCTCTACTTATCTCAAGATATTTGGGTGTTCCTTTTAGCATGAGTTTTCTAACCCTTTCCACAACTAACGGCAGAAGTTGCGATTTTACCCTCAACTTTAGGGGATAGACTCGTCCCCTCTAACCTGTAAGGCTCCTCTTTGCAGAAGTGCTTGATTTTGTTTGTGTCCTGTTACAAATTTAATTATAAAGGATAACTATGGGAAATTGGTATCATTTATCTGGTTCATTGTAATATTTGTGAATCCAAATCTGAGTACCAAGCAAACTACAATATCGAAATGTACACTTTCGCCAGCGATAAGTGTGCTCCTGCCTGTACTGTTTTGAATCTTCACACCTACCACGGGATCCTAAAAATTCAAAAAAGAAAGAAATTACTTTGCAACATTATAACTCTTATGACTGGACTTGATCAGCAAAGGTAATTACTTACCATTATTCATAATAACTACAACCGTTTATAACTGAGCTATAACGAGCAATAGATTGATAAATAAGTAGACTATCAAGGATTGCAACAACAGGGCTCCATTAACGTCCACAAGTACCTGGAAAACATTTGCGAAATAGTGCGATGTGCTACTGGAATTAATTCAAGCTGCCCACCTTGAGTTTTTAACGAAATAATTTACAAGATTTCGCGCATAGTCCAAGGTACGTGTTCAGAATTATTAAGTAACATCATTGTTAGTTCAGGCACAATACAGCAAAATATTCCTACGATAGTAATCATGAAAGTGAATCTACCTGTCGTCTGCGCTCTTGCTACATTCGTGCTTATAACAGACCGTCTAAGGGTTGCTGCGGCAAATGAATTTCTTGCGAGAAGTAAAAGAGGGGATGAAGAACGTTATCCAACTACTTACGATGATTTTGATGTAGACAGAGTTCTTGCAAGTGAACGGTTGATGAAGAGCTACATTAAGTGCTTACAAAATAAGGGAGCGTGTACAAAAGAAGGGCGATTATTGAAAGGTGAGAATTAATTAATTACCACTTATTGCGACTAATTTTATAGCATTTGTATTTTCGTACTTGCGCAAAGTATGGACGATTTTTTAGGTAAATATTAACGAATTTTTGGGATAAGTGCCATTAGTGTACAATGTGTTATTATGTAAGTAATGTGGATAAACTCAAAGTAGGTATACCTCGCAATCAAAAAGTTTGAATATGTTCGAATGGTACGACATTTAATTATACCCCGAAGGGCGTTATAGCGTATATAAGTGCAAACTTGTTTAATCGCTTGTTATAATTGGATTTCAACTACTTAATTGATTACGGTGTAGTTTGTACTTTTATACAAAAAGTCTGTCATCATTTACTGAACGTATTAAACATACATTAAAAGAAAAATATAGGAAAAATTGTACGTAATTTTCATATTTACTACCTCATTGTATAGTTAGCTCCTTTTCGCAATTTAGCTTTTTTTTTACTTTTTTTACGAGATCCGGTAATTTGATATACCTTTTAACATCTAACGCCACCAAGTACACAGATCCATACAAATTTTTATGCTTTTGTTCCAAGTAGTAGTACTAAATTCGGTGCTTACTGTATGAATCGGTACAAAATCTTGGCGCAAGGTTGTGGAGATCTCTACATTTGGGTTGTGGCGTTAAGTTCCACTCCAAAATATGTTTGGTCCTAGCGGTTTTGAGGTGGTGGTACAAAATGTGCTGCTTACAGTACAAATCAGTATAAAATGGGTGCAAACTTATGGCACAGAAGGATGCATGAATCTATGTATTTGAGGTTTGAAAGATCTTTGAAAATACTTGATATATCACCGAAAAACTGAAAATGTCAAATTTTGTTTAAACGGTCTGTTCGACATGCGGTTTTTCTTCGAATAAACGTCTAAAATGATTCGGTCGGTGTTCACCATTCTTCCGTTTCAGGGGTTGAAATTTTTGAAACATGAATTCCCTTGTATAAAATGTAGTCGCATTTATACCATACATTTCTTGGTGATTTGATTTTTTATATCACTTACTTCTTTTTTAACGAACAGGCATTGATAATAACGATGAAGTGAATAATGGAAATAGAAAACTGACAGTGTACGCTAATTAAATTAAGCTCTTAGGAAAAATCCAATATTGATTACTTTCTTAATTTTCAGATTACTTACCGGACGCCTTGTTGACAGACTGCATTAAATGCAGTGATATACAAAAACGGCAAGCAGGAAAGGTCCTAACCCACATATTGCAATTCTATAGGGACGACTTTAACGAACTTCTCGAAATATACGATCCAAAGGGTATATTTAGGGACAAGTACGGATACGAAAAGGACGATGATGAAGGAGATGATGCAAAGAGAAAGTAAATTTCGAATTATACGTGTTATATTCATACAGATTTTAAATACTAAGTTAGCAAATAAACTTGTTTGATCAAAGACAATCGGTACTGCGAAAATTTTTTTCTGCGCTAGTTTCTAGATGATCAGATGGGATTTTGTTATTGATGGCTCTGACTTATTTTTATTGACCTGAAACTCTTGAAGCCTAAAGAATTGCTCATTGGGGCAGAACAGGGAATGAAACCAGTAAAAAAATCGAATGCTAAAAAGTCCCAATCGATGTGTCTGAATAACAGTAGAACCACTTTCTTAGGAATGACATGCTTTTTATTGAGGACATTCATTTTGATATGTTTGCTATATATGGATAATTTAACAATCGGCAATGTTGCAAGGAAATCAAGAATATTTACCTCAAATTTTACATAACGTACGTAATTAAATTTACCTCTGTTGAAAACTTCCTATCTTATTTAATTCTCTTTTAAATTTTCTAAACGCCTCCCCATACGTTTCAGGACATGAGATCAGTGTGCAATAAAAAAGTTACACAGCCAAGAATTTTTGATGAGCTGAGGTCATCAATTTCAACAGTCGCAAAATTGACTAATGGATCAGTTCATAAAATTCTGAGAAAGAAAATTTTTCCCATACAAGGTACAGGTTTAAAAAAAAATTGGGCGAAGATGATTACGATTGGAGAATTGATGTCTGTCAGTTAATATGTCCCAAAAAATCGATGAAGACAAATTTGCTTCTCTCTTGAACGGATTTGTGAATAAACATAATACTGGGTGACGAATATCCACACTAGTTTCAAGAAGATCGCACCCAATTTCCACAGAAAATCAATGATTGGGCAGGTGTTCTTACATGAAATTTTAGAGCCGATATTTCCAGAAGGATGGGAATTTGATCAAAATCTAACGGATTGATACTTTCTGATCGCACAATCTTTGGAGAGTCAAGTGGACTACAATGAGACATGCTGCTACATGAAGACAACTTGCACTTTCAAGAAAGTATAAGACTGAATAACACATGCTAAATTTTACTATTTTATTATTATTACATTAATTTATAACCACACCACCCAAATTTGAGAGTGTGGCCATTTCTGCCTAATGTGTCACTCGGTAGAGGTGCATTTTACAGTGGGTGTAGCTGGGGTTGGAGGGTGTGGGATGTTAAAAGTCAGGTAAACCTTCCATTAAACTTCTCCCTAGCTATCTAAATGCATGCGTGTTTGCATTTTTTGATTTTCTATCAAAATTGCAAATTGCAATTGCAATACAATATTAATTAATTATGTTTCTGGAACAGTATATCTAAAGTTGAATACGTGTGGTTCAGTCAGAGCTTTAATAAAGGCAAATGAATTACATAATCTACTACAATTATTAATAATTACGTATTGTAACGAAAATTTAATTACGTGATGTATTTATGACAAACAAAAACTTTCTAGAGCATTCTCAAATAAACACGTCTTATTTCCCCGAAAAAATACGTCACATCCGCCATCGTTCCTTTTTGCCGGTGATTAATCCTCTATCTACTTGATGGCGCCCCGATGACGATCTATATTTCTAAAATATCCGGAAAAATGAAGGTGTTTTCCCCATTGTGCAATAAATATCAATTATACAGCAGCACTAAAAATTTAATCAGGTATTCCTTCCTGTGTAGGTATATGATAACTCGCGAACTGTTTAGAATTTTCTAATTCGGTTTTCAGTACTCTGTTTATTATTACTCATCGTCGTGTATAATAACAAACTTTATTGTATGGTAGAAGTCATAGAAATCATTATAAAGCTCTGAATACAATTCCTCTATGGTAATTCCTTTTTTTTTTATTAAATTAAGCAAAAAATCAAAGTTTTCTAATTTTCTAGAATCTAGAACATTCAAAACGTTTAATTTACGCATTTCATGAGGGAATGGTAGTAGTACTGATCGTTTCGACCTCATTGTGAGGTAACCCATCAACAAGATGGATCATTAAAAATCACTGAACCACTGAAAATAAAAATACGGAAGTCAAAGCAACCATATTCAAATTCAATATGACATCCAGGTCTTTATTTGTTTTAAGAAGTTATTTTCGTTGCATAAAATTAGTCGCCCTTCAGCAGAGATTTTGTCATGTAAAAGTAGTATAGGGAAAAAACAATACACATAAATCCCTATGTCTCCTTCTTAATTTATGCTACATCTATATCTATTTTAATTTTATAGTCAATTGTGTACATAAGGTAGGCAACACACAATGTGTCCACAAACACGGCAACAAACATGTTTTTCTATTTCGGTGTCACAATGATGATTTTGTACAACTGTTTTGGGCCGAAAACAGTTGTACAAAGACAGTGATTATAGTCGTTTTTTTTTGGTAACTCATCTCTTAAGTTGGCAGTTACTATTTAGTACAAGTAGGTACTTCGTTGGGTACTTCCATGTTTGAACTTCAAAATGTCAGTCTTACTACGCTGCCAACCTAAAACTTAACGGCATAAAAAGTGTTCCCAACATTAAACATGTTAGTTCTAATGTTCCCTATAGTTTCTGATAATGATTTTTTTAATTAAATTAAAGCACCGAAATAGAAAAAATAGTATGAAAAACGCGTGTTACAATGCGACCTATTGTAATACTCCTATCTTGCGGCCACTCGTGGCTACGCTTCGCGTCGCCACTCGTGCCACAAGATAGTCGTATTACAATAGGTCGCATTGTAACACTTGTCTTTCATTAACATTTATCTACTGAAAAATAAATAATCAGGGCTGCCTTATCCTGAGGGAACAAAAAGAAGTATGCTGGGGCGAAGTCAGGATTGTAGGGACTTAGGGAGGGTGGGGCAGCGATATTATTTTGTTTTTTGTGTTTGGCCAGGAACTCCTTAACTGTTTAATTTTTCGTATCTAATTTTGTTAATTCTATTACAATGGTTACTACGTACGCCATCCTTGAGAAACGTTTTTCTTTCATGATGAAATATTTATTAAAGACGAATTCGGATAACATAAACTTCAGTGCTTCATTGAATATAATTAATAAAATATAAAATAAAGTAATTATTTACTTTTAATGGTGTTATAAAAAATCTTGAAGATAACACGGTGTTTTATAGTTTACAGGACTCTGTCCATTAAAACCTCGCTCCCGTCGTTTGCTGGGATTTGAAATGGGCATCGTCCTTGTACCGTACCTTATTTAAACACCCCTAAGACTTTGTCTAAAAAGACATCAAGTCTGGCTTGAACCCAAAATTAAAATGTGCACAACGGGTAGTATCGTCACAGGTATCGTAGTATTCTTTGATGTGTAGTATACTTTAAGATGAAGGGGGGTACGGTTGGTAGCCTAAAGTTCAGATAATGTAACTAAAATAAACTAAATTGCTGATATTATGAACACATTATTTTAATTTTTCATGCATAGTAATTATTAATTCATTGCTATAATAACGGATTTCGTATTTTTTGGGAGATTTATGTGAGGTTAACGAGGAAACATCAAAGCGGTCTAGATTTTTTGCATGTATAGGTAACAATTGACAGGGATATTCATATTCAAGGATCGCATTTATATGATGCGAAAGAAGTATCAAGTAAGATATACCTACTTTCCTACAATTACGTTTACGTGTAAGATAAAGGTGATAATCAGGAAAACCAACTCGAGCATTTCTTAGAATTATTGTACAAAACTGTTGTAGGAAAAACAATATGGAGTTTTTCAACATAAGTAAGTAATACCTAAATGATTTTAGAACCATAACTGGTTTTTCTAATTTGAAACAGTGTAAAGTAAGAAGCAATTTTAATGATTACGTTTTTTAGGTTAATTAGATTTATTGTGGATGGTTTAATGTATTTTCCAAATAAGCTAAAAATTATTTCTTTTTATCGCATTTTTTTTTATTGCACTATTCTGGTCACCCTGATAGTAATACGTGTTTTTTTTAACAAAATCTGTACGCCCTCGTATCTCACCATCATTGAAAATGTAGGAAATAGGTGAACTATATGTGGGAAATGTCAATAAAAATCACTACCTGGTCAATTTCAATTTTTCAGATTACAAGTATGAGTATATTATACTGGGGTTTTCAACAAGTTAACGTCGTAAGGATTATTTTCTGTACCGGCAACGCAATCTCGCGCGAATACAAATATTTCAATAATATTATTATTACTATGAAATATTGTTACTTCATTTCACCAAATAAAAACTGGAAATAATATACTAAACTAAACAATTCCATTTACAACCTTGCCGAATAGTACACGTCCCTGTTCCAGTATCCACACCTTTTTTCTTGAAACTGGGATTGATAGACATAGGTGTGCTTTTTATTTCGCACTGTAGAATGGAATAAAGCCTTGGAGCAACGCAATGAGCACATCGTTTACAGATTGTTTTTTCCTTGGAAAAAGTAATGGTCTTCATACGTGTATAATAAGAGTGCATGTCGCGGGTAACAAAGTAACTTTGGATTTTTTTAATTAACTGGAGGATCTTGTTGCAGTAAAGTTGTCGTAGATCTATGACATCTGATTTCTTGTATAAGGATTCACAAGCATAAAGTAAATTTTTCCATAAATTATCCGTAGAATCCAATTCTGTAATACATGAACGCCTTTTATGTGGTAGTTATAAATTTCAGTCTAATTCCATATTTAGGTATGTATAATTTGTGTAATATGCTTTGGTGACACACCGCAGTATCAAACGCCCTGGACAAATCAAGGAAAATACCAATGGCTGGAATTTTCTTATCCAATACCTCATATACGTATATATTGGTAGATGTAACTTTATACCTAGATAGCATCATCAGTTGAATGCGTTTAATTCATAACAAGAAATAAAATTCCCTCATCTGTAAGTCACATACGTTCTAAATGGAAATCTTCATTATTATCACTCTTATCTATCGAAAATGATTTGCAATATACCTACGTAAATGTTTTTGAGAAAAAATACTGCCTCAAGATAGACACCTAGTTAATCTAAATCTGTACATATGATTGGTCAGGGGAAATATTTAATCGTGAATTTTAACACTGGAAACCACTGACTATAGTATTCAGTTGAAGGAGCTATTGTCAATTTAAAATCAAATTCCTATATTAATTAGTACTGGTATGAATCATAATATTGCTCACTTCCTTTGTTCTAAGATATGGACTGAATATCTTTATCTGTGTCAGATGTAAAAACGAACAGTGACGAGTGTTACAGCTTTCATCGGTATTGACCTTATAGCATTAAATGTAGACTTAATTTGTTCTATAAATGGCACACGCAGACACGCAAGTAAAAAAGTCTACAAACATAAGAAAGATAATTTCTTTTCTAAATTGTGAACTATATATGAGGAAGTTATGAAGAGACAGAGCGAGATTTTTTTGAAAAGTGATATGTATTTTCAAAGTTTCATCTTTTCATAAAATTAAAGTTCAACACTTTCAACCCCAAAAACGAATCAATTTCAACATTTTTGTAGAGCGTAAAATTAATTTCAGCTTATTAGACAGCTTTTCAAAAAATTTGTACAATGAATTTCTCTTATTTCCTTTGCCAGTGGCTTTTCCACTAGAAAATATGGAATGGACTGTTTTCAATTACGGTTGTGGGAGGAGGGGCGGAACGGGATACTCACTTTAATTTTATGTTGAAATCTGGCGGAATGAAAGGGAATTACAAGAGCGCATTTTCCATGCATTAATCGATACTTTCCAAAAGGTCATTAAGCTACGTGCGCTGTTTTTCTTTACTAGAAGCATTTAGGGTTAAAACTTCAATAAAATATCTCCATAATTCAGAACGTTGGCAACGCGCAGGTTGCGCATGCGCACACCTGGTTTGTACAGCATGAGAGATCGGTACTGACCTTTACTAGAGGCATTTATGGTTAACATATCAAAAAATAATACGCATAATAAATACGAAAGTTGACATTTCACAGTCTGCGCATGCGCACATTAAACATATTGAAAACTATATTAGTATTTAAGGCCTTGGACGGACGGACAGACAGGACGAACGAAGAAAGTGGCCATAATAGCGCCTTCAACATGAGTTTACAGAATTACAGCGAGACAGAAAAAAAGTTGAACTTTTCAATATAATTTGTTTATTCGCTTGCGTTAATAATTTGCATACTGAGAGCCTTAAGCCACTCTACGGGGCCTTTAAAACTAGAGATCTCATGGCCTCTCCGCAGAAGTCAAGGTTATGAGAAATAACTGGATTCGCTACTGTTCAGTTTTTCAGATTATCTGCGGATCGCTAATTTCTAAATTTAGGTCACAAACCAATAATTGCACTATGTGTTTGTTTACCTTTAATTACAGAAGTAAGGTCATCGAACTCTTATTAGGGACTATTTACCTACTATAATTGATCGTAGGTACTTGAACTATTTTTCTTGTAAATTAACAGTGTAATTTTATTTCCCATGAGTATAGACAAATTTAGTTTATGATAATTTTTATAATTAACGTAAAATGAGATTTAATAACATTAGAATAATGCCGTGTTAACTAATCGTAAGTTATTAGTTTATTACTTAAGTATATAAGTGCGATGATGACTTGGGTCACGCACGATGGATTGGCATTGAAAGGAGTACCATCCATGGAATACTTGTTTAAGAAATGCTGGATTTACCCAACGCACGTTTGAATGTAGGTAACAAGGAAATTGTCCGAGAAATAATAAAGTCATCAAACAAAGTTCAAGAAATTCTTAATTTCTAATTCGCTACAAAGTAATTATTTCGGTAGGTACATCAAAATAGTTTTGTTGGCAAGGTGGTTTCGAAATTCGATATGCTTCTTTTAGAGGTCACATGTCAGAAATACCTATATCCGTTTATTGAAATTGCATATTCGATTAGATCTTCTGAATTATTCATTGGATTCTAAGCAAGAATCATCATCGAGGCTATTCTTATTAAATCTTTAATAATAATATAATAGGATACCTGGAATGGTTATCGAAAATTTAATGCTCGCGCTGTATGAATATCCAATCAATAGTGTATGAATGAAAGGATTCCTTTTTTGTCATGTCCATTTTTAAATTAACTCAGTACACAATGATTCAAATATCAATCAAATTAATTTTAATTATTAATGGTGATCAGATTGACAGATTCTATAAGGATATGTCGCAACCCTTCGAGTTACCTACATATTCGTTTTTCTAGTTTCACCTTTGATTTTATATATACACACGAATGTTCCATTTAAATCTTTTCATAATCCAATCAAATTTTAATATGCACCAAATCCATAAATGTTAGCCGCACCATATATGGCAAGTGAATTTGTTTAAGAGGTCAATTAAAGAACTATAAATCTTTTGTGAATTAAATTGAGGATGAATCCACATAATCTTTAAGAAGTAGATCAACAGAGTATCTTTTACGAAATTATAATTTAATGCCCCCCTTAACCACAAATTTAAAGTACGCAGAATTGATAGCAAATCTCTTATCATTTTGGATACCATAAACTTAAAAAAAATGTTATTTTGAAGATATTTTCAGTGCTTCAGACAAAATTTCTACCCTATATTAATACTGAATTTTTGATATTTATGTTGCATTGCTTTATTTTGAGCTGCAGAGTGAAGTCCAGTTATTGGGAGATTTTACTTACACTAAAAATATTTAATTAATTTTTATTGACGTTCGCACGTAACCAGATTTAATGCTCTTTCGCAAGCCCCAAAAATGTTAGCAATTATTAACTGATAAACCACTATTCGCATGCCGAGATCCAATACCCTCAGATTAACGAACGTAATTAGTTGTATAAATTTTATGAAACATAGGCTAACAAAATCTCGATATAAAGATACTATGAAAGGGAACTTAGCACTTAGCTATGAATTAATTTATAAGAGTAATACCTTCATCCCAACTTTTCTTAATGTTTTTTTAATATCAAAATTAATTTTAATTGTATGGTTCGATCCATTATTTATAATGACAATAGCTTTTACTTGGTCTGCTGTTCATTTTCAAGTGATATTCGTAAATCCCTAATAATAAAACAATGTCGACATTGCTACGTTGGAATTTATATAGTCTCTCCCAATTTTCCCAGGTGCCAAATGCGCGGAGCCTAACTACTTTTTATCCTTTTTAGTCATAAAGGAATAGTTCAACTCATTAAAAAAAATTAATCAAACAAAGTTATCGTGTTTGTGAATATTGTTTGTATATGTTAGCTTTTATACTTAACTTTTGGTTAAATGTTTTATTGACAAGTTAAATGTGCCAACCACTTTATCACAGTAAATATTGTTATGTTGATTATTATTTAATTAGGCATGTGATATGCTGGGGGCAGGATACTATGATTTTACTATGTTCAAAGATCATACTATGATCTTGCTATGTTTTATGCGTGTGGGTTAATACGGCTCTTTCGATGAATGGAAACAAAGGAATTATATTCTTCAATCTTAAAAAGTGTTGCCTTTTATGTTTTGCAATCGAATTAATCCTCTAGTAATCTAAACCTCACGGAATAATTATCCTGATTCGATTTAATGGACACTTGCGTCCCCGGTAATTAAGTGTTGTAAGCAGCAACTGTCTCAATCACCCTGTACGGTGTTCTGACATCCCTGATTTTTGCCTAAATGTTTATGGAAAACCCCACAACAGATTTAAAGCTTCTACACGACTATTCAAGGTGATCAGATTTCAATTAGGTTGTTACATAATAATACGGGTCATCAATCACCAAACCTTAATACAGGGAGTCTATAAAAGAACTCCGGGGTTTAAAAAATTAATATTTTTTAAACTATAAAAGATAGCAAAATTTAATCAATTCCTTTGAAACAAGCAGCTCAAAGAGTTTTACTCATACGAATTGGGAATGTTTCTCTCAAAGTTGGCAGCGCTGCGGAGCGTTGACCGTGAAATGACGTAACGGCTGCGGCAGGCAGTCAGTGTCGTCTGGACTAACTAACTAACGGAGCTCACATTGAACTTTACTAAGTTGTTACAAAATCTTGAAAATGTAAGCTTTCTAATCATGTATAAAACATGTATGTACATTTTTTACTGTATTAAAATATTTTGTCTTAAAACCCCGGAGTTCTTTTATAGATACCCTGTATATACAAACAAAATACTGAAATATAATGACGTAATTAAATAGTTGATAAGGTATTACGTTATATTTGGATCTTAATCACCCATAGCCTGTCTAATCTTAACCAAGAATTTGCCCCATCATTAGGTTCCATACATATTTTTTAAATTTAGGTGCACACTCCTTAAATTTATTAACGATGTGACCACAAAAATCAAAAACTATCTAAAATTACAAAATGTGCATATGTAATCTGAGTCTATGTAAAACTGAAGGCGCATATTAGGTAGGTATTCATTATCTACCTACGCCTCATTTGAAACGTGGGCATCTTTCCAATTACTCAGTTATTAAGTTATTTAAATCCCATTAATATTATCAACGATCTGTCTATTTTTAGGAAATAGTTATTTACCCCAAGTCGTACATGCATAATACATAATATCATATCTTTAATACAATTAATAATATTCGAAACAATTCAAAACATTGAATTGGGTCTCAAAATTATTGCGTGTATACGTCTTGGTGTAAGTATACAAATAATTTGGGAGTTGTAATTAGGTAATAACTTTGTCCTAAAATGTTTAATGAGGAATAAACTACGTAAACTTGGTTATTATTGTACGGTGAAAATTTGAATTGATCAGTCAGTTTCTTTGGGAAAAGGCCAGATTTATTGCTTGGAAGTAATAAATTAGGGGATTCGCCGTGTCAAGGAGAGGAAGTTCAACTGCAATTTTGATTACTTTAAATTCTACGAATAGGATTCTTCGGATTTTTCCGTTTCTTGGAATTATTTCGATACCTCTCATTGTGTCTTCTCGAATGTTTCGGATCCCTCCCAGTTGTGAACCCTTAAAGATCTTGAGAATCATCACGCCTTTGGAATCTTAATTTTCCTTCGAATTCTTCAAATTAGGACAAAGATAAACTTAATGTGAACCTTAGAATGGGCCAACCCTTAATAGTGTAGTAGTGTAAATGGGTAATATAAACTTTAAGATTATGACAAGAAAAATTAGCTTTTAATTTTTCAGCAGGATGGCGTAGTGTACATCTTGCGTTTTCAATATAAAATTATTATTGGGCATAAAACGTTTATGTTACGGTAAAAAGTTATTACCCTTTCGTGACACAGAGATCAATAATAAGCTCCCTCTCTTGACCAAAATTGTATGAACAAATTTCTTGCTCTTGTGTAATATATTAAATATCATCAAAATATTTACAGCGGTTTTATAACATCTTAACGATTTGTGGTTAAAATTGAAGACCAATTATAACGTTATAAATAAGTTGTAAACGACTGGCCCCTTTCTAAATTACCTGTGAGAGTGAAAGGTTGAAGGTTACAAAATTACTTCAAGAAAATGTTTAACAGCTAATTATAATTAAAAGCAGTAAACTAGGAAGTCAACCTCACTTTTCTTTTGGTGTACTTACCGCGAGATTATCTGATTATTAGGTATATTATCGAGATCGAAATAAATGACTGTAATTACGATTATGCCAATGGAATTGATACGTCTATCAATGAAAACATCTGAAAATTCCCACCCAATTACCAACTGCCATTATTCTGTAAAAAATTAATAATAATTCCTTCATTAAAATAATCTGTTACGGAAAACTGAAACCTGCTTTTAAAATATATCTTAGAATTGCTATGAAATCTGTAGAATCTTCAGATCGGTCAAATCCCCAAAATTTTCTCATACTCTTTATAACTAACCCGTTCTAAGAATAGTTCTTATAATCTTCGTAATATTAACACTCTTGGACTTGGCTTAGAAAAGTCTAAAATGTTAGTAGCACCTTCTTAGAATCTTTAGGGTTGACAACCCTTTTGGAGTAGGTAAAAGTTTTCTTAGAATGGTCTTAAAAATATTCAACATTTGTTGAAACTTCTCTTTGTAGAATCGTAATGTTATGTTCTTAGAACTCCAGAAGAGAGAAGAATATTCATAGAAAGTAAGTAGAATTTTCTAAATATTATTTTGGGATCTCCTGATGATGAGAATGTTCCTAGAACAATCATCTTACAATCTTCTTAGAAGATTCTCCGTATATTTTTCGAATCATCTTAGAAGCGTTTTTTAGATTATGTATAGAATCTTGAGAACTTTCAGAATACTTCGCGCTTTTTGCGCATTTTGCAAATTTTTTTGTAAAAAGGTATCTTGTAATGTCACTTTGGCCGACTGGTTGGCTGGCAGCAAATGCGGGCCTGTAGAAGAACGTTTGTAGAAAGACGAGGAGTGTACAGTACATGTACCTACCGGGGCCGGGAAATGACATTGCGGCGACATTTTCGATCGTGGTGTACTTTTCCTTTCTTCTTGTACAGTTTTGGTCGGATTGTTGTCAAATTGGTGTCGTGACGGAATTTATGTTTTTTTTTTGCTAGGGGCGAGATTAGCCGCCTTTTGCAACGCGAGATTCTTCGAGGGGTAGGGTAGTGAGCTTCGGGCGCCCAAAAGGTATCTTCCGCTGCGAATTTTGTCACATGGTTTAAAGTTTCTTAAGTAATCACGGTCTCTTTTTGATGAAAGTTTTTACGGTCTTGGTGAATAGATCTTCTTTTGGGAGCTGTAGTGTATTTGAACAGAATGCGGTTGGGTGTTTTAAGCTTAGGTAAGAATCTCCGTGTTTTGCAAAACAGTTTGTTTGGGTGGATTGTAGCTGTAAGCATTCCGGTTTCACCAAACGTCTGCTTTGTTTCTGCGAGGTCCAGATTTGGATACCCTAATTCCACAATTTTGAAAGTTGGAAGAGGTTTCCCTCAGAAGATAAAGGCTTGTGAAAAAATGTATTCTACCACACCAAAATGGGCCTGATTCGGAAGCCTTGGAGGTACGGTCACACTATCCGGTTTGGTTAGGTTCCGGACCTGAATGAATAAAGTTCTCTGGGTTTGTGTCAGATTTTTTATCAGGTGACGTTTTCTAAACGGATTTGACGGTTCATTCAACGACAATATTGTCGCTCCTTCTAAAAAATTGACAACACGACTGAAAACCTGTCCGGTTAAACCTAATGCGGCGTCAAAGACCTGATTACCTAATCGACTTGTCCGACTGCAATCAGGCGCCTGATCGGAACCCGAGAGTGTGAAAACTCCTATTCACAACAATGCACTACTGCACATCAGTTTTTCATCAGATCCGGAACCTGACCGGTGAAACCTGATAGTGTGAAAGGGGTCTAATAGAAGCCTAGTTCAACCCGAGCTGTTTGATATAATTTCGAGGTGTATAGGTGCATCAAAGTTTGTCCCCAGGATAGGTTTTTACAGAATATAGGTTGAAGAGATGATCCATGTGCTCCGTTGAGACACATAGAGCTTCAGGTGGTAACGCACGGCCACGGCACTAACTGCACTCCTTTTTAGGGAATTTTTGCAAATTTATTTGTAAAAAGGCAGCTTTTAATCTCGCTTTTGCTGGCTGGATGACCGGCTGGCTTGATGGCTGGTCGGCTCGCTGGCTGGCAGTAAATGCGAGCCCGTAGAAAGACGAGGAGTGTATATGTACCTACAAGGACCGTGTAATTAATTTAGGGACGGGTCTACATGATGTGGGGTGGGCGAGATCTAGGCGTCACCCCCGAGCGTTTTATACCCAAAATTACAGCCGATTACGGGAATAACATAATTCTCACATGTAAATAATTGATTGCCATTTAATTAGACTGTAATTAAGGACACAGTTCAGTATCGTAATAATACAACCCCATTCATTTAATCTTAATCAAATAGTAGGCGCACACATCGTGTCAACGACTTGGAGAAAGTGCTTCATTATCCAACCGAAGAATCAATAAAGAAGTTGCATTTCGGAAGCGAAGTGACTTTCACTATGTGGCGCTTGAATGCAAACGACATTACCAGAAGGTAATAAACTTCCACCGGTTTACAAATGTCCATTTAAACCTTGCACGCTTTAACGTATAGTGGCAAATGGCAATTCCGTTTCTCAAAGAAAAAATGTGTGGTAATGTTTACATTTTTTAGGTACTTGAAAATTAACGGATAATATATTCCAATGACATCAAGATTGGCCCAAATTAATGTCACTCAAACCTGTCCTTTGTAAGATTTAGCGTGATACAAAGCACTTGACGCACGATATTAATTAAACAATGGGGTTCGTGTAAATAACTGCCCAACAATGTGTCTTTCTACCTTCTCTCTTTTTAAGGTAATTACCTACTATGTGGAGCACTTAAAAATCAATTTGAACACCCTACTCTCTTTATAGATGCATTTCTGAGCTTGCAGTAGCTCACTACTCGTTCGTCACAATCAATGAACAAGACGTCCTTCTGCTGCTGATATAGTAACATCATCGCGCAGTTTCTTGTGGTAACGATATTTAATATCGTCAAGTGAGGTTAGATTAGACAGTATCGCCCCAACTTTCTAGCAATAATGGATCGGTTTCAATTAGTGATAGTGGTTTTTTCAACAATTTTTAAACTGACTTCCTGCGCCGATCCACCGGGTGGTTACTACCAAACGAAGTACGACGCCTTAGACGTCGAGGAGATTTTAAATAATAAAAGATTAGTGATCCATTACGTTAATTGTTTATTAGATAGAGGAGCATGTCCTCCGCAAGGAGCCGATTTAAAACGTGAGTATTTTAAATTGGTGAAAGTACAAAATGTTTGTCCATTTAATTTTGATGTTACTTCCGTTTTGACTGTGTCACGCTGAGGTGAATATTAAACGGAAGAGACGCTTCATAGAAATGTTATGTCATAATTCATTGTTTTAAATTAGTTGGGGTACGTAATTTTTCGTACTGCCCTAAGATGGAACAATAGTAGCATTTTTCTCATTCCAAAGATTTTTTCTTCGCCATTATCGTGTATTTTTCCTAATAATGGGGGGTTTCCTTGTCAAATCTAAGTAATTAATCAAAATTGTATTTTAACGGTTTTTTTACGTACCTAACCTTACTAATTATTAATGCAATGTTTTCATTATGCAAAGGATGCAGTGCGGTTTTTTTAACTTTCAACCCGGTACAGACAATTGTAGAACCACGACTAGGGTGGTTTAGAGATGTGACCATCTGGTATGGTTTGAATACGTCCGCAGTAGTAATTTTGGATTAACAAAAGTGCAATAATACTACACTTAATTTTATTCATGACTTCGTTAGCCACGATTAGGTGCCCCTACATCCGTGTAGAATTCCAGAAAATGTGCAATAAAGCGTTAAATTCTTAATTTTTCCATGTCTTTAGGGCATTTTGGCAAAAAAAAGGTGCTTTGTCGCCTAGAAAAAGAAGTATTTTTTATCATTCAAAAACGCACACAGGTTTCATTTCAAGACTAATCCTAATTAGATTCAGGTCTTGAGTTTTTTGAAGATTGTAATTTATTATGTAACTCAAATCGACAGACTTGGTAATTTGCGGTGTACTTAGAACTCGGGGTAATTATAATATTAAATTGGTTAATTTCCTACAAAAAAACTGGTCCCTCCTGAGAAATCAATTTTCTTTGTTTGCCATAATATTCATTGCCGTATATCCGAATGGAAAATTCGGTTCGTAGGGTTGTGGAAGTACTTCCAAGTTGATAATGGATCTTATGGCTTGCTTTTTGGGGACAGGTTTAATAGACAACGATCACTTATAATAATATGCAGTTGGTTTTTTGGATATTTCCGTTTTCGTTTTCCTTAGGTAGGAGCATACTTTTTGCAACATTTCAGATACTATGTATTGAAATTGAAATGAAGGTTATACTATAAAAACAAGGTGCTATACCTGCAAAATTCTAATTGTATAATAGGTACCTATTTCAGACCATTAGTTGTAATAATCGAATGAGCGCATTACGTAACCTTACAAATTCGGTTTTTTAAGTAAATTTCGTTGCAGCTCTAATTGAGGCTAATGCACTCACTCACTTGGTGTTGTTGTCGCCTTATTAGAAAGGGTAAAAGTGTTTAAGTAGTTAACGGATTGCGTTGAAATTTTAATTGTTCTTTTTTCACCTGTTTCTTAAAATTTGAAGCAATATGCCGAATAGTGGGTTTTTAGGTATGCAATTAGAGTAAGTGAGGAAACGTTTATGAAATTACATGGAAATAAGGTACAGTAGTTCGCATTATATGCATACTGAATATATGTGAACACCATTTGAGATGATTGCATATAAGCCTAGTAAGTAGGTGCTAATCGAAATTAATTTTCTTATATACTATCGCGATTCTGCAGCATTGCTATGACACTTTTCTATAACTATTTCTATGTATGTGTTTCTAGGACGCGATTATTATTTGATGGAAAGCAGGTCAAGTAACGTGGTAAATTAATGTGCTTCAAACCAGAACTGAGGATGAATTAATACAAACAGACCTGAAGTTTGATTTTCAGTTTTTGGTAAAATGCTGTTAAAGGGCTTCGGACTTAACCCAATTAAAAAATTCAATGTAAAACATGATTTAATTCTTTTGACATAAACAAAATGAACGTAGGAGAAAAAAAAGGTGTCTAGTCTAGGCACTGTATCAGAAATTAGTTTTTGAGTCCTTTGGTTAATTTTCTCAAATTTAATCCTTGTAAAAGAAATTGTAAAAAAGCCCATTTTTAAAAGCGATTTCATTTTTTTTCAAAAAATTAGGGTGGCAGGTATGCGCTAAGTATGAATTAATTCAAACGGAAGTTTGTTTTTGAATCTTTTCGTGAAATTCTCTCAAAAGGAAGGATGTCTTAATCCTCTTAAGAAGTAATTCTGAACTGTAAAAATATTAAACTTTAAAAATATTTTAATTAAAAAAAATGGGAGTCTTTTTTCATGTATAGGTAAATAGCTGTCTATGGTCTAAGTATGAGTTAATTCAAATAGAAATTAAATCCCGCCTTTGAATATTTTTGATAAAAATTCTCTCAAAAAGCTTATGACACCCTTTTTAAAAAATAAATCGCAATAAATCCAATTTTAAAAATCATTTAATCCTTTTTACAAAATTGAGGCGCGCGAATTTTGTATAAATATCGGCCCATGCGCTGAATATAAATTAAATTAATGTTTTATTTTTAAATCTTGGTTAAATTCTTTCAATTCTTTCAAAAAGAAATTTTGAATTGAAGGTGGAAGAATTTTTACCATTAATTTGTGGTTTTTTTTTAGTCAAATTCTCTGAGAGGAAAAGGTAAAACCGAGGGTAATACTGAATTGTAAGCATTAAAATTCTACAAATTCTAGATTTAGTTCGTTTCAAAATTAAGGTGGGAGGTTTTTTGCTATTCATAAATACCTGTTTAGGCGCTGAGATGAATGAATTAATTCAAACAGAAATTATTTTGGTGTTTTGGGCCTTTTGGAAAGATTCTCTCAAAGCGTTCATGTAGACTTAATAAATGTTTTACCTCTTTCATAAATAATAGCTATGCACCTAGTTAAAGTTCTCTCCCAGGTTTTACATGCTGAATAGGTACTGAATTGTAAAAAGACCAATTTTTAAAATAATTTAATTCTTTCCCAAAAATAAAGGTGGGGGAATTTTTTCCATGCGTTAAAATAGCTGCCTATGCGCTGAGCAGCATTAATTTATCGTTTTAAATCTTTTGGTAAAATCCTCTCAAAAGGCTCATGGCAACCCTCAAAGTATTTATATGGTTTTGTTTATTTGGTAAAATTCTCTAAAGCACTCAGGACTTAAAAATTATTCTGAATTGTAAAGAATCCAATGCTTTAATTCTTTTCAAAAAGATGTAGGAGGTGAATTTTTGCCATCCACTAATAGATGTCTATGGGAATATGAATTATTTCAAACAGAAATTAGTTAGTGGTATTGAATCTATCTGGTAAAATTCTCTAATTCTGAATTACAAAAAAACCTACTTGTTACATAACTTAATTAAAAAAATAATAAGGTGCTATTTACGAACTGAGTATGAATTAATTGAAACAGATTTACTAATAGTCTTGAACCTTTTGGTGAGATTCTTTCAAGGGGCTTACGATTTAACCTTTTTGAAAAATCGAATTAAAATTGCCATATACCTCTACTTTCAAAAATTATTCTTTCTTTCAGAAAAATTCATGTGCCGAGTATAAAAAAGAACCTAATTTGTGGTTTTGAACCTTTTGGTAAAATTCTTTCAAAGGGTTCGTGCCATTTTAAAAGTAATTCTGAAATCTAAAAAAGCCAATTTTAAAAACGGTCTAACAAATTTAAACATGATTTAAATCTTTTAAAATAATTAATTTAAGAAATTAATTTGTGGTTTGCATTTAAGTAAAATTCTCTAAAAGAGCTTATGACTTAATTCTTTTATAAAGTAATTCTAAATGGTTAAAAAATCTAAAATCCTATTTTGTAAAACGATTTAATTATTTTCAAAGATTAAGATGGGCGATTTCTTTTCAACCATACAAAGATGATCTATTATCTAATGCACGTGACAGCACAAGTTTTTTGGATATCTCAGAAGCTAGCAATGATTGTCGTGTTTTGACTTTTCACTAATTTCACTATCAAAATCAAAATCGTTACACAGTGGTTATTGTTCGGCAACGACTTTCTTTATTCTGTATGTCATATAACATCAGTGATGCGGAATATAGCTGTCGTTCAAAATCAAATCGTTACCATTACGATATCGTTTGTTAACGACAATATACAGAATAGGCCTCTTAGTCCAGTGAATAGGGACAAAAGACTCTGCGTTGAGGGGCATCCTATCACAACTATGAATTGACCTATTGTTTCGGCACCGACGTTGTATGATAGGAAAGCATAAATTACTAAAATAAATAATTTGCCAAGACCGGGTAAAAGAAATAGTTATGTTCCTTCCATTTATCGTTATAATTGAGACTATTGCCCTCAGAAAATTTCAACCAATCATATTAATGCATATTACGGAAATCACCTAGCAACAGACAAATATCCTCGAGTATTCATGCACTTGTGCAATACCCGCGGGTATTGCTTATGTGTAAATACCTAAAATGAAACTTAAATAAATAATTCCAAATTTTATTAACGAAAATTACAATTTGTAAAATGGCAATTTGTAACTCAACCCATGCTTATTTTCGGTTTCATGATGCTTTTTGAAAAACCATGTCTTTGAAAGGATCGAAACAAACATTATATTCTTCTTATCTTGCAAAATTTTTGTCGGGCAATAGTCATCCCGTATATCCCTCGTGCACGCCAAATAGCAGATCTGAGTATATTCAGGTATTTGGCGTGCACTTGGGATATAATACTTGAATATCGCCCTACACCGCTATCTTGTTTTCGTTTTATTCAAGTTATTTTGTTAATCACATTTACAGAACTGACCTACCTTCCCCGAGGCGACTTTTTTTATGGCATCGGAAAAATGTTACCTATCGAATTGCAAGTATTTAGAGCGAAGGATATCCACCTTCCTTGATAATATTTCTTGTTTGTGTAGTTACTGCGTTACCCTCAAAACAACTCAGCAGGTGAGGGCGGATCCCAATAATTTCATGTATTGTGTTCTAATGCAAATGTGGGCTTATTGTTCACGATAAGGCATTTCTAATAGGCACTCCCCTTGTTGGTGAACGTGAATTGTACCTAAGTAGGTGGGTGCATCAGTTTCTGACATTTTCCGATTTTTCATTAAGTTACAAGGATGTGAAGGATGTATGAGCGTAATTATCTTAACATAGTCCCTACGGAAACAATGTCTCCAGGGAATGTTGCTCTCGCCAGAACATGCAATTTAGGAAAGTCATTCACAGAAACATCGCCAATGTATTTGTATTATCCCATAGATTAACTTTAAGACTGCATTTCATTCTCTTCAGAAGACAAATTTGCTTTCAGATACACTTGTTTTGAGGGTTGACGCCTTAGGGGAGAGTTCATCGGATATCAGTTTCAGTTTCCTTCTTTTGGAACGAATGGAAAAAAAGAAACCATTGTGCTCTGTAAAACAGTTACGTTTCATTTCATCGAAGAGTCATATCCATTTAGTAATAATGATAATTGATGCTAATCATATGTATATATTTGTGTGTGTCTTAAAATGCAAAAAAGTTCGCGTTTACGGAGATTACACTTTACGCATTATGGATAATTTTGTAAACATGTAAATGCAATAAATTTTTATGACTACCATGTTTACCAGGAATGATACGCTGCGCTGGTTAGATATGAAATTATATACTTACGTACCTACCTATATACGAAATATGTAGGTTATGGCCGTTTCCACCATAACTTTAAGCAGAGTTGCTTATTATCCATGGAAACCATGGTCCCGACGGACAAATCAACGCAATGGATTTTAAGTTCAAGAGTGGCTTAAAGTTAACAGTGCAAACGGCCCTGATAGACTTTTACGTTTCATTCATTCAAATGGATAAATAGGTCAGAAACTGGACAGTTTTTGATAGGGAAAGAAATATTAGTTCTTGTTTTTTGCCGTAGTTATACTCGGAAAGCGTTGCGAAATTCACTTATCCTCCTTGCGATGGGCCAGAGAAGGTAATTTTAGGAAAAAATCCGTGCCAAGAACGAGGGTTCCGTTTTGACGTGAAACGTTACATATGTATACGGACTGTGACAATGAAGGATGCAAACGATTCGGTAGTAGATGGGACCAAAATAAACGTGTTTTAAACCATTCTAGGATCAGAAATGCTTCGTTTAGTTAGAAACTACGTCCCCAACATTTTCGTTCTCTAGTTCGTTCCTCATCAATTGTTTTCTCAGCAAAGTTATAGCACATAAAGAGTTGGAGCCTACAACACCAGATAAAAATAAAAAGCAAATACGAAAATTTCGGTTTTTCTGTCATATCTTCGGAAGTAATCGGAATTTTCTTGTTTTCTTTACGGCATAACAATTACTCTGTAATTGCGCAACTTTTCCGCATGATAGAAATCCTTATCTTGGAGACAGTGTATATCGACACCTTTTTATAAATAAATCAATAATTTTACTTTTTTTTACTTATTTTAATATTAAAAAGCTCTCTTTCTGTTACTAAAAATTTTGATGCAAGAGTGCCTCTCTTACGGACATCATTGCGTCGCCTTTTTTCGTACACTTTGTCCAAAAAACCAATTTCGTTCCGCAATATTAATTTCACTTTCTCTTCCCCTTTTGAACTTGAGGCCTAAAATTATCCCACCGTCTGGGGGGAAAATAAAAAAATCAGTACCTAGTGAAGATCACCATAAGCTCAGCTCTCATTCTCTCATTTTCAATATTTCTGAAAGAGAGATTTGCATTTCGGTTAAATCGCACGACCAGTAATAAGTTCGTTGATACTAAGACAGTGAAACTGTCTACTTTCTGATTTTAGGGGGCATATTTGTAAATATAAAAACACGCTCTATTTGAAAGTTCCTTTAGTGCGGTTGTAGCATACCTGGCCTGTAAATAAATCTTTGAATAGCTGCCTTATGTCTGCGATACGACTTTTATTTGAACAATTTTGGGAACTATTTAATTTTCCCTTGCAACTAACCGAATAGTACAATCGCTTCTGATTTGTCAAAAGATTTCGCTTAACCGGCAATGGAAAACACTACTGTTATTCGTGCCTTTTTTCCACCATTTTTTATACGCACCACATCATCTAATGGATACAATAATATTATTATCTTACGCGTTGGCAGAACTTAAATCATATAATCGCTGTACTAATTAAAGCGAAATTTGGTAACCTTGGTACGGATGGACGAGCAAAAATCGTAAGTGCTATGAACTCCCCTATTTCCCGCGCGAAGTTGCATTTGCATTGATCTGTACTGAATGGCCAAGTTGCATAAAACCAACGGACACTTACATAATTTCACGCTTTCATTTTTATTGACCATCAGTGCTTTTGTAAACAATTGAGAGAAATCCATAAACGTTTACTCCACGCCCCCACAATAAAAATACGAATATAAAACAATTCAATTGATCAAACGTTTGCGACACACCATAGTAATATTGTTTTTAATTGCAGAAATTCTACCAGAGGCTCTCGAAACAAATTGCCTAAGATGCACGGAGAAGCAAAAAGAAATTATAGTACGAACTGTTCGACGCCTACGGGCGGAATACCCAATTTTGTGGAGCGAATTGGTCTCAGAGTACGATCCCAACGGGGAATACTTCGTACGATTTGTATTAACTTTGGATCCAACGGTTCAAGTCGAGGACCAGTCTAACTTGTTGAGCAATCGATTTGGGGATGAGAATTTCCCGAGCGACTTATTCCCAACAACGCGAAAGCCAACTTCACCACCAACTACAACGAAGAAAACCAGACGTACCTATCATCCGACAAGATCACCCACCCCTCGTCCTACAATGCCAATATCAAAGTCTACGCCTAGAACTACCGAACCGGCATTGACGAGAACTGAAGAAGACGACCTACTATCGAATATATTTACAACAGCACCGCCACTGTTTAACAGATTCGACTCTGAAACCACTACACCAACCCAGACATCAGATAAACCATCAACGTACCCACCAAGTCGGGCGCCAGAGATACCCACCACCGCTACCACAACCACTACCACTACCACCACCACGACAAAGCCGTCAACAACAACAACCCAACCTCCCCTTATCTTCGGGTGGCGTCCGGTGGCATACGGTCCTAGTCCACAAGCGCCAAGACCCCCCACCCCTTTGGTTCAGAGCAGTGTACAGCTTCTGTCATCGTTAGGCCAAATCGGCACGCGAGTGATTGAGGCAGGATCACAAGTTGCCGGAATGGTACTAAACGCATTTGTGGGTAACAATTAATACAAGGAGTCTTCATTTACAAAGATGGTTTTACAGTTTCGTGCCAAACGTGTCATCCATTATCATTAAATGTAGGTATAGTCAACGGCACATGTGATAGCTGAGTGAACAGTAAATTTGGGAATTTTCAAGAGATTTCCAAATAGCTTTTAAAGTCGTAATCGACACACTACCTGATTTATTTCAATCGTTCTAGATTTTATGGATAGTCTAACCTACTTAGACTAGTACTGCATAACTAACAAATAACACTGCAAGTGTTCCATATACATAAAATTAGTGCATTCAGTCTGAAGTTCAATGTAACAGTAATCAGACTAGTAAGTGAATGTAAAGTGGTTTTTGATGGGAGTACCTAAATTAATTCATCAACTAAGTATAGGATGGCTGACGTACTGATTATGTCTGTATTTTAGTGAGATTTTTATATTTTTAATACTTTGATAGTGAATATTCGTGTTATGTTAGTAAAACTAATAAATTTTGCAAAGTTTTTATTATATTTTGGCAACGCGAAGGGGGTATGCTAGCGGGATTGGTATAAAATAGGCAGCACTTTAAAATAAAAGGTATTTGAGCAACGGACGTACGGCGAAAGTATCTCCAACAGTTACATGCCCCATTTCTGGAATAGTGCACTAAAATTATGTTACTGTTTATCCAGCTACTAAGGTTTTTTATCTACAAAGGTCATATTGATTTTTCCGTTGATGCTAATAGCTAAAGGTGATCAGGTTATAATTCTAGTCGTAGGTCGGGTTTATAAAATAATGTAGATATAATGATGAGAAAAGCCTGGATCTGATTTCTGTGCAATTGAAAACATATCTGCAACATTCTGTGGTGGAGAATATTTTTGCAAAATGAGAGTATTTTAGTACGTATAATTAGATATACCTTTAACATCAAAAGGCACTTTAAGGTGCTTTGAGGTTTAGTTCTGAACGCAAAATGAAAAACACTGGCTAATTTGACCCTTCTTGAGTACTTTTTAAGTTCAGATAACAGTAGTCGACCTCAAATAAACCTCTCGCCAGGAAAGATTGCCGGTCACAGAAGACCTGATCCCGGTCTACAATCTGTGTTTTTCTAAAGATGTGAGCGACTTCCGGGATAGGATCGTGCCAATGTTGAACGAAAAGTCTTTTCATTCAACATTGGCACGATCCTATTCCGGAAGTCGCTCGTATCTTAAAAAAACATAGATTGTAAATTGACACAAGGTGTGCCTTGACCGGCAATCTTTCCTGGCGACAGTTGTATTCTAATCGTGTTTTCACAACCATGGAGCTGAGTAGAGTAAAAAATGATCCAATCATTAGCAATCAATATCCCCCTTCCCATTAATGGGGGTTCCAGAGGAGCAGAAAACCGTGGCGGCATGCCAAAGAGTGAAAAAGCATATTATGTGCCAATTTTTATAGCTTTACTAGAAATGCGAACTTTATCTCACTTCTGGACCTGAGACTATTAGACGCAAACACTATTTGCCAGTAGAAATGAAGTAGAAACGTATGACTTTAAGTTATACCTTTCGCAGAAAAATGGGCTTCGGATTTTATTCACAGTTTCTTTACGGATTAGGCTCCCACTGATAACCACAGCCTTTAGTCTTTAAGACCCTTTAATAAGCTTTCGATGATTTTCACAGAGTTGCAGCATCTAAGAGGAGTCCTTCAGTGCTTTTAATTAGCTTTGAATGATTTACAAAGCCATTTAGCTTTAGGAGTCCATAGGTGTATCTCATATCTGAGGTCTTTGACAGCCTTATAAGGACCTTAAGAAGGATGTCGAAAACTTTTCCATGAGGGTTTTAGAACCCTCATTGGAAAGCCCCCATTTGAAAGCCGAACTTTGAGTGGCCTTTAGCACCAATAATAGATTTTTATTAATCATTTAAGATTTTTATGAAAGCTATTACATCTTTAACACCTCTTATGAATCACCTACAGTCTCGAAGAGTATCAAGAGGCTCTAGAATGCTTCTAGTGTTTCAGAACCCTTGAGACTCTTAAAGAGTTGGGCTATTAACAGATTTTATATAAGACGATTCGTATACTCATATACTTAAATGAAATCTTTGTGTGCTGGGCGGTTTCGCTCGGGGTTTCCAGATCCAGCGGTGGTACGTTCGATGGTGTTTTACCAAAAACTGGAATGAGAGTGATCAGGCAGACCGGTTTGGACGAGGATGCAACACCGGGGAGTCTGGGCCCTGTCCGCTGAGGTCGAAGTTTATAAGTATCTTCAGTTGATGCTACGGAGAGAAATATCCAAGTGATCTCTCATACATAAAACACAGCTGTGATAATGATCCCTAGCTCAGCAGCGTATCTGGCTATTCGTAGTCGGGGTGTTTCGGTCTGTCCCTGGTGGGTTCGTTGAAGCATGTCGAGTTCATGGGAGTCCGGCGTTGAAGGAATTGCTATCCCGTACTTTAGGATTCTTCTTCTGGTAGCAAGGGGAGTTCTCCTACCTCTACTAGTAAGCTTTTAACTTGGCTCGTTCTGTATGCTCCTAGACAAATGCGGTAGGCGGAATTCACAATCGGATGAAGAGTGTTCAGGAGTGATTCGCAGAATCATATATTATAGAATCATAATCAAGCTTGGACCCCCCCCCCCCCCCCCCCCCCAGCATGAAATCGAGAGGTCGTGCTCGTAGAGGGAATTTGAATTCTGAGAGAATGGTTGATAGTTACGATGAACAAAATGACGCTGATAACAGATCTCTGGGGTAGCCCGTTAATAGAGACTAGTGCGGACAAGCTTCCATTGTTTCTCACTCTCATGTGTGGGCGGTTAAGGAAGTTCGAAAATTTGAGTGATATCATGATCTTGATGACTTGAGTGGTCCAGGTTGTTTCGTAGACTTTTTCTATATCCAGAGAGACCAAGAAGAGGTGCGCGTGGTTAGCAAGGGCACTACTCACACCCGCTCCTATGTCGGCTAGGTGGTCAGTTGTTGATCTGAAGCTGCGAGAACCGAACTGATGGGGTGCTATCAGATCTTCCTTTCCTGGGCGCCATCCGAGGCGCCGCGCCGGCAAACCATTCTTTCCCGAACCTTACACAGACGGCTGTCGAGGCAACGGAAAACGTGTATACCTATAGTGCGTTTTGCAGTGACCTTTCAGTACAGGCTCCTATGGAAAACAGTGATGCCATACATGTAAACGTCAGTATGCACTATATAGCAGTGCTACCCATACGCTATGATACGATACCACTACGTCTACATTAGATTACCGCATTATACTTTTCCCAAGAAAAGCGACTACGTTGAAGAGATATTTTCTCAGATTTTTGGAAAAACGTTAAATTATTTGTAGACATTTTTGAGGAATAATGCATCTAAATTGCAAATAATCCGCTTGGGCTCGAGCAAATGAGCTACTATGGGATCTCGAACTTCATTTGGTTAATTCTGTGTTACCTTTTACACCGTGAGAAAAATTTATTTGGTACCTACGTTACATTTAAATACACCAAAAGAAATACAAAACTAGAACACTTTATCAACTGGAATGGATCATACCACCTACACCTCACACACAGTGCAGCTTTCTTGTTCGTTTTTCACCGCTTCATAACATTGCGAATGTAGTATGTGCCCGCACGGCAATACGTGAAGTGTTTTACGTGTGGTGTGTAAGTTTTCGGCACAAACCGGACAGTTCCCGGCGGCACAATCCGTCACGCACTAAAATTGAGTAGAGACGATGAGACAATAACAATTGTAGGGATACCTACCTTATGGTTATCCATCAATGTACGTGCCAAGCACATGTTGCATTCCGTACAATGAAAGTAATTGTTTTGACCCCCCACACGGCACAGCCCGCACTTATCGCAGTGGAACTGCCCTTTCCAATAATCGTCGAAAATGAAGCACAGAAGACACGCGTACTGAAATCCGTAAAGTTACATTATTGGCTTAGGAAAACTTCTTAAAAACCTTTCCGAACGAAGCACGACAAGAGTCACATTGCTTTTTCGCGTCCTGAAGGGTATTGCAAGCGATGCACAGCAGCTTACTGATGCTTGTACGAATTAAAGCGTGATCCTCACTCTCATCGTGACAGACGTGGCAAGGGTATACGTTGTTACAACACGGGGCCTATGAAATAATTATTAGGTATCGACATAACTTGCGGAAAGAACATACCATAATTCGACAATGCCGTTTGTAGTGTTCGCAGCCTGACTGCCAAAATTGGGAAGTTGCAGCTTCCGCCATGTTTGTAAATTGGAAAACACCTAAAACATTCTGGATGTGACGCGGGCATGAAAAGCATCAAGTTCGAAAAAGAATTAAACCATTGAATGTAGGGTTTTTATTCAATAATTAAACTCACCCTGATGAGACGAAATTAAGACGCCAAAAATAATTCACCTGACAGCTTGTTTAAGTAAGTATGCAGCATTCATATTTTTCAAAGCTTGCTTGATTAGTGGTCTAAGCGGCATGTCTGCAGGTGAAATTTAACAACGGCAGAGTTTTTCTTTAATTTTTACAGGCGGCCATGCATCTATTACGTGTTTGAATCATAATCTCTTTTTTAGCGCATTTTTGCAAATTTATTTGTATAACGGTAGCTTTTAATCTCTGGCGGGCAGGAAATGCGGGCCCCTATAGGAACGCTGTAGAAAGACGGAGCCGTGTAATTAACAACTAGATAAGGGTACATGGGTTGGGCGCCATCCCCGAGCGTGGTGTGTTAACGTGGAGATTTTTCAGTTTTTTCCTACCTTCTTCTACAGTTTTGGTCCGAGTATTTGTAAATTGTTATCGTCGGAAAGATCTTGTAAACGCGAACAACTCCCGCGTGACGGAATTTTGTTATTTTTTCCTATTAGGGGCAAAATTACCCACCTTTTGCAAGGCGCGCGTCTTCAAGAGGTAATCGACTTTGAGCGCCCAAAAGTTGTTAGAACTCGGTTACAGAAGCGCAAGATATGATAAGTACCTCCCCCCAAATCGACCAACGAATTGCGGGTGAACGGGACGTCTGAAGCGAGTACCGACAAAGGGAATGCGGTATCCTTCGACAAGTTCTTACTAATACTGAAGTCAAAACTTCAAACGCCAATTGCGGGTGAATGGAACGTCGGAAGTGGGTATTGACAAAAATTGTCAAAACTTTAAACGCGCATTCCGGGTGAACCAGAAGTCAGAAGTGGGTGGAGACAAAGGGAATATGATAATCTTCGAAAAGATCATAATGATGGCGGAGTCATAACTGGCTAATAGAATACCAATCTGCCACACAAAAATGCGCTGAAGTCTCTTCGATCTCACACGAGGACTTTCATAATTTAGCCCCACAAAAGGGCGTTTAAAGTACGCCGAACTTTCGTAAGTAATGTTACTTCAAATATGACATATGAAACTATAATCTAGAAAAAATTCTCTCAGATGGCTTTCTGCAAATGCAACAGATGTCTTTGGATGATACCCTTTATTGGAAGTTTTCGCAAACGCACGTGGTTTAAAGTATTGACTGAAGTTTTGAATGAATGCACCAAAGGGTACAAGATTTTGACATTTCCTTCATATATGCCAGCATTAACGATGCATTTAAGTCTTTATTTAAAAGATGCTTCCTATTTATCCACGCCAACAACCTTTCATATTCTTTATAATAGGTTTTTGCATTTGGATTTTACACCTACCAACTTTTCTTCTACTTTTGCAACAAGCCGCTTAATGGACGGTGTATTATCACCTTCAATCGAAGTCATTTTAGTTACAACGACGGTGACTTTTATCGCACTTAATTAGAAATGTATTCTAGTATAACGTCAATATGATTTCATTTTATTTCCCTTATTTTTAAATTAGATTGCAGGTATAATAAAAAATACTATAAGAAAGGCGTGTATAATTGGTTCCGCTAAGCGTTGTGGCTTTAAACTCGTTGTGCGTACTTTAAACACTTGATTATACACTTGTTTCGTAGTATACTACCTTAATCTTTTAACTTGCGTTATCTCTCTAAGATTTTTATTTCCATAATATGAGTTTGAGTCACCTCATTGTTTGTCCTTACTGATCGTGATGGCGAACGAAAGTCAACGTGAGTATATTTCACACATTCACTTTATATTGGCGAATCGATTTCAGATCATCGTAACGTAATCTACACGGATAATAAACCTGCACGTCCAGATCATAGAGGAATAGGCTACGTATATTACCACTCCATGTTAAAAAATGGGGAAAAAATCGCACAGGTTTCTCATTGGCGTATTTTCGTTTTACATGTTTCTATTTTAGATCGATGGAAATACGGGTGTGGAAGAAAGCTACGGTCAATTGTTAACGAGGTGTATTCGAACTGCAATTACAATGCAGATTAAGGGTATTAGACCTGGGGATTTTATTTCCATATGTTCCCCAAATGACGTAGATTGTGTCGTGCCGTATATCGCGTCACTTTTCATAGGAGCGATATCGGCTTCAATATGCGAAGAGATGTCAGTGGAAGAAAACCTTTATTTACTAGAACAAGTTAATCCAAAAATGATATTCGTATCCAAAGGAGCGGTTGAGTTGATTGAAAAAATTTCGGAAAGGTTGAAGGATCACCCAGTTATTGTAGTCTTCGGTGCGACAAACAAGCACACTGCTTTCGATGAATTTTTGGTCAAACGCAGCCAAGAAGATCAATTTCGCCCTCGAGAAGTGGATAGCCTTACTGAGACGGCCATAGTTGGTTTTAGTAGTGGTTCGACGGGTAGACCAAAAGGAATTTGTCATACCCATTACTCTATGCTCTCCAACTTCACATTGTCGTAAGTACCAACAGCTCTACTGAATTCATTGA
The DNA here is from genome assembly GCF_008802855.1 of Photinus pyralis. NCBI lineage: Eukaryota > Metazoa > Arthropoda > Insecta > Coleoptera > Lampyridae > Photinus > Photinus pyralis. The sequence continues at coordinate 48,738,241 of NW_022170249.1, forward strand.
GAAAATCACTTTTTAGTGATCGAAAGGAAAATCTACGAATTGCGGTATTTTTCTCGTCCTACTGGACACTCTTCCACGTCTTCGTGCATGAAACGTTAACAAACGGTTTCATCAGAATCGTCTTTTCGGGCTTCGACACGATGAATCCGTGGCCGATACTCAACTATCATATAGACTATGCCCTTTTAGGCCCGAACGAATGTATGGCTTTTACAAGAACCGAAAAGCCGCCATTCGCTGACCCATCCAATTTAAAGGAACTAGCCATCGGTGGCAATTCCATAAGCAATGATCAAATCGCAAAAGTGCAATCTGTATTTCCGGATGCGTTCATTCACAGTACATACGGTCAAACGGAAGTATTCGAGGTGATCTTTAACTTTCCATCTAGAAGTCTTGCCAGGAGGTATACAAATTCCGTCGGCCTTCCTATCGCCGGTTTTCATTACAAAGTAAAATTTGTCAGTCACGGTTTTGATCTACATACGAACGATTTCAGGTGGTAGACTTAAACACCGAAGAAATTTTAGGGCCAAATCGGGAAGGCGAGCTGAGGCTACGGTCGGCGTGTCAAACTTCGGGCTACTACAATCGCGACTCGTCAGAGATGTTCGACTCGGAAGGTTGGCTCAAGACGGGTGACTTGGTGTACTATAATGAGGAGCGGTGTTTCTTCGTCACTGGCAGAATTAAAGAAAGTTTCAAGTACCTACATCACCATATTAGTCCAGTGGAGGTCGAGAGCGTACTTTTGGACCATCCGTCGGTCGGAAGGGCGATTGTTCTGGGGCGTCCCCATGAGACGGATGATAATCATCCGTTCGCTTTAGTCGAGTTACTACAAGGTGCAGTCAACGTAAAGGCGGATGATCTCGTACGTTACGTGGAAAGGAAAGTTGAGGACCCAAAGAGGTTGAGGGGAGGAGTAAAGATAGTGAAATCTATTCCTATAACCCCTACTGGTAAAGTTAATCGCTTCAAAGTACGAGATATGTTGAAAAAACGAGAAATCTAACCATTGCCTTTTCCATGCCTTTTAGTTGTTAGGTAATTTACAGCTTTGGGCAATTGTTAAATGTGTTTAGATGAAATGCGCCCAACTAAAAAGTTTGATTTTCGTATTATGTGCGTTCTATTATGTTGTTTAGTAAAGTTTAATTGAATATTTAACAGAGTTGGGCGGAATAAGATCCCCGAAGACTCAAATTTCCCTAGGTTATGGGCCCAAAGTCTAAAGTAATTAAACGTAACAAGAATAAAATATCAGCTGTATATTTCTCTTGTAAGTTTGTTGTAGGTTAGATTACGGGAATATACTTTGTAGTTCCTTTTTCTGACACTAGAGATCATGCAAAATATCTCTCTGTCTCCAATAATATCGATCCATTTCTCCCGTGAGCTATGTATTTTTAAGATGATACAACACTCTATTAACATCGAATATTTTTTTAGGGTTTTTCTCTTTGGATTCTCTTTGTTTTTGTACCTGAATATTACAATCTACGTCGATATCCTTTGATAAAAGTGATAAAATTTAACCGACTATGTAGCTCGGTGGTAGAGCTTTGAGCTACATAGCCGGAGGTCGGGTGTTCGAACCTGGGTTGAGGTAAGAATTTTTCATCTGTGACAGAGATGGGAATTTCCTTAGATCAGTTTCGAGCATTCTGCCGGCTACTCCGAATTAGGTTTTCCTGCAGTTTTCCTAATTCGTAAGGTGAAATACTGGAGTAGTATTAGAAAACGAAAACAGTACAGATTTTCTTTAATTTTTACAGGGGGCCACGCATCTATCGCGTGTTTTGTACCATAATTTCGTTGTTAATCTTTTAACGTGTTTTATCTTAATTTATTTGCCATAAAATAAGTTTGAGGTACCTCATTGTTCGTCTTTACTCGCATGTCTATTTATATTTATCCTTTCTATAAACTACTTTTTAATGCACTGAATTTTTCTTCAAAGGATATAAACAAATGTTTGAAGGTGGTCAGTGTATCATATTCTACCATTTATTGTGTTTCTTTCTTTGATAATGATTTATGGTAAATTTTCGTTAGGTTTTTACGCAACTGTTATACTGCCTTCTAAGTGAATTAAATGTCTATGGTTTATATTGGCATTAGCTGGCGATATGAGCAATTAAAGTCTGAACAGGTTATTCTCACTTGTGACGGGATGGCGAACGAAAGCCAAAGTGAGTACCTATGTTTCACACATTCACTATCATATTAGCGAAACGATTTCATATCACCCTAACGTAATCTCCTCGGATAATATGCTCGCACTTCCAGGTCGTAGAGGAATAGGCTATGTGTATTACCACTCCATGTTAAAAAATGGGGCAAAAATCGCACAGGTTTCCCATTGCCGTATTTCCGTTTTACATTTTCCTATTTTAGATCGATGGGAATACGCGCAATTGTTAATGAGGTGCATTCGAACTGCAATTACAATGCAATTGAAGGGTATTAGATTTTTGAAATATTTGAAGTATTTGAATCTCAACGAACCAGAAAAAATGGAGAACTTCATAACATATGAAGGGTATTAGGCCTGGAGACTTTATTTCCATTTGTTCGCCAAATGACGTAGATTGTGTCGTACCGTATATCGCGTCACTTTTCGTAGGGTCGAAATCGGCTTCAGTATGCGAAAAGATGTCGGTGGAAGAAAACGTTTATTTGCTAGAGCAAGTTAATCCAAAAATGATATTCGTGTCCAAAGGAGCCGTTGAGTTGATTGAAAAAATTGTTGAAAGTTTGGCGGATGATCCAATTATTGTCGTCTTTGGTGCAACAAAAAAGCACACTCCTTTCGAAGAATTTTTGGCCAAACGCTGCCGAGAATATCAATTTCGCCCTCGAGAAGTGGCCAGTCTTGATGAGACGGCCATCGTAGTTTTTAGTAGTGGCACAACGGGTAGACCAAAAGGAATTTGTCATACCCATTACTCTGTGCTCTCCAACGTAACAGTTTTGTAAGTACCAACAGCTCGACTAAATTCATTTCGAAATCAATTTTTTAGTGGTCTAGAGGAAAACCTACAACTTGCGCTATTTTCTTCGTCCTACTGGACACTCTTCCATGTCACTGTTCATGGAATGCTAACAATCGGTTTTACCCTAATCGTCTTCTCGAGCTTCAACGCGATGAATCCCTGGTCGATACTGAACTATCGTATAGACTGTACCTTTTTAGGTCCGAACGAATGTATGGCTTTTATAAAAACGGAAAAGCCTCCATTTTCCGACCCCTCCAATTTAAAGGAATTAGCCATCGGTGGCAACTCCATAAGCACGGATCAAATCGCAAAAGTTCAATCTGTGTTTCCGGATGCGTTCATCCACTGCCTCTACGGTCAAACGGAAGTATAATCATCCGTTTGCTTTGATCGAGTTACTAGAAAATGAAATCATGGTAACGGCGGATGATCTCGTACGTTACGTGGATAGCAGAGTTGAGGACCAAAAGAGGTTGAGAGGAGGAGTGAAGATAGTGAAACGTATTCCTTTAACTCCTACTGGTAAAGTTAATCGCTTCACAGTACAAGATATGTTGAAGAAACAAGAAATTTAAATAGCAAATGCTTTTCCATGCCTTTTAGTTGTTAATTTACTTCTTTGGCCAATCGGTAATTGTCTTATAGTCCTACTAAAAGGTTTCTTTTTTATATTTGAAAGGGTCTACTATCAGAATTTCTGATAAATCGGTATTTGGGATATAATTTATTACGGTTTTAGTTACCCTATTGTTGTTTTACTGTACCCAATGTTAGTGGTGACGTATAAAATACTTTTAATCACGTTGTTTAGTAAAGTTTAATTGAGTATTATAAGGGTTGAGAAAAATAACACGGCCAAAGACTCAAATTTCAATAGGTTATGGGCTCAAAGGCTAAAGCAATTAAACGTATGACAAGAATACAATACACAAGGTTTATTTCTAACATTATCCCTATTAACCTCGAGCAATTTTGACAATTGGAAATTCCGATTTGTGGGTGGAAAGAGTCTAAGATATGTTGGAAATTATACCGAGGCATTTGACAATGATGAACTGAAGAGTTCGAGTTCAATGGAAGTGAAATTTATAATTATTCAATGCAATGGTTAAAGATGCACAAACATCGAAAGCAATGATGGACACTTTGGAAAAAGTGTTCAAGAGGAAATCTGTGTTTACAGAGTTAATGTTAAATTAGAAACGTTGACGTTAATGTAATAAAAATGAAAAGTTAAAATATCATTTTTTAGCGTAACACAACGAAGTTGAGGTAAAGCGTATGTGCTCGTGTTTCCGTCTGTCCGTCCGTCCGTCCGTTCTATTCTAGTGACAAATGCAGGATTACAGGTTCGTGCAACCCAAAACTGACGTAATCAGGGATTATAGCAGGAATAAACCTAGATTGAAATAATAAAGATTATTTTAATCCAATACTAAGTCATGCAAACAAAATTTTTATTTAATCTCATGTTTGGCAAATAATCTTGGATTTCAATTATAATTTACTTTCTTGCAACCGGCCGTGACCTTTCAAGGATTGTAATGAAAACCTACGAATTACAGTAATTTTCTCCCTCTACTGCACAATCTCTATTCACACGTTCCACTCAATTCTCGGCCTGAGAGCTGAGCTATCTAATAGGAATACCCCATTGTTCGTCCTTACGATCGAGTACTCCTCTGTCTCTATATCCTTTCCCTAATACTTCTCAATTTTGATTATTGAATTTTTCAACAAAATACTTATATTGAAACATTTTTGAAGGCATCCTAAAAAGGGCTTTTCTCAATTGGCCACTATACGATTAATTGGGAAAACCTTAAGCGCAACTCCTCTGTCTACCCTTTATTGTTTTTCTTTCCTTCTATTTTTGGTAATGATTTATGCCAAATTTCCGTAGTCGAATTGCTCCACAAACTTTCCACTTGCGTCTCAAGTATCAATTTCTTTAGAAAATAAATGTTTGTTCTCCAAATTTTCTAGATTACTCCACTTTTCTCTTTTTATTAAGTTTCATAATCAGCAGCGCTAAATTCCATCTCAACGACTCTTCAGCAAGTTCAGCTGAAAGCTCGTGAAAGGTAAATAAGTCACTCACATATATATTTTTAAGTTAGTATATTACCTCATTAAAAATAAAAAAAATACTTTCATTAAATGGCCTTGACTATGGTTTACATTGGCATTAACTGGCTCATTAAAACTTTAAAAGTAGAAAAAAATTATGTACGATATGCGCATTTAAAGTCTGAACCAGTTATTATCACTTTCGGGGTGATGGCGAACGAAAGCCAAAGTGAGTATATTTCATACATTCACTTTAATATTGGCGAATCGATTTCAGATCATCCTAACGTAATCTCCACGGATAATACGCTTGCACTTCCAGATCGTAGGGGAATAGGCTACGTATACTACCACTCCATGTTAAAGAATAGGGGAAAAATCGCACAGGTTTCTCATTGCCGTATTTCCGCTTTACATTTTCGTATTTTAGATCAATGGGAATACGGGTGAGGAAGAAAGCTACGATCAATTGTTAATGAAGTGCATTCGAACTGCAATTACAATGCAACTTAAGGGCATTAGACCTGGGGATTTTATTTCCATATGTTCTCCAGATGCCCTAGAATGTTTCGTGGCGTATATCGCGTCATTATTCATAGGAGCGATATCGGCTTCAATATGCGAAGATATGTCAGTGGAAGAAAACCTTTATTTGCTAGAGCAAGTTAATCCAAAAATGATCTTCGTATGTAAAGAAGCCGTTGAATTGGTTGAGAAAGTTGCTGAAAGGTTGGCGCATGACCCAATTATAGTTGTCTTCGGTGCAACAAAAAATCACACTCCTTTCGAGGATTTTTTGGCCAAGCGCTGCCAAGAAGACCAATTTCGCCCTCGGGAAGTGGCCAACCTTGATGAGACGGCCATTGTTATTTTTAGTAGTGGCACGACAGGTAGACCAAAAGGAATTTGTCATACCCATTACTCTGTGCTCTCCACTGTCACATTTTTGTAAGCACCAACAGCTGGACTAAATTAATTCTGAAAACAATATTTTAGTGATCGAAAGGAAAACCTACAACTTGCGATATTTTCCACGACCTACTGGTCAGTCTTCTACACCTTCGCTCATAAAACGCTAACAAACGGTTTCACCAGAATCGTCTTCTCGGACTTGGAAGTGATTAATCCCTGGTCGATACTGAAGTATCGTATAGACTTTACCTTTTTCGGATGGAATGATTATATGTCTTTTACAAGAACTGAAAAGCCGCCATTCGTCGACCCCTCCAATTTAAGGGAACTAGCTATCGGTGGCAACTCCATAAACATGGATCAAATTGCAAAACTTCAATCTGTGTTTCCGGATGCGTTCATTCACAGTACATACGGTCAAACGGAAGTATTCCAAGAGATCTTTACCTTTCCAAACAGTGCGGCTTCTAGAAGTCTTGCCGTGAGGTATCCAAATTCAGTCGGGCTACCCCTTGCCGGTTTTCGTTACAAAGTAAAATTTTCCAGTCGTGGTTTTGATTTACATGCGAACGATTTCAGGTGGTAGACTTAGATACCGAAGAAATTTTAGGGCCAAATCGTAAAGGCGAGCTGAGGCTACGGTCAGCGTGTCAAACTTCGGGTTACTACAATCACGACTCGTCGGAGATGTTCGACTCGGAAGGTTGGCTGAAGACGGGTGACTTGGTGTACTATAATGAGGAGAGGTGTTTCTTCATCACTGGCAGAATTAAAGAAAGTTTCAAGTACCTGTACCACCATATTAGCCCAGTTGAGATCGAGAGCGTACTTATGGCGCATCCGTCTGTGGGAAGGGCGGTTGTTCTGGGTCTTCCCCATGAGACAGACGATAATCATCCGTTCGCTTTGGTCGAGTTACTAGAAAATAAAGGAAATGTAAAGGCGAATGATCTCGTACGTTACGTGGATAGCAGAGTTGAGGACCAAAAGAGGTTGAGGGGAGGAGTTAAGATAGTGAAACGTATTCCTTTAACTCCTACTGGTAAAGTTAATCGCTTCAAATTGCGAGAAATGCTGAAAAAGCAAGAGATATAACTGGCAATCTTTGCCCGTTAATTTCAATGTTAAGACATTCTTTTGTTTAATACACGGGATGGGTGGGTTTCTTAGTAGGAAAACTTCCTTGTTATGTTATTATAAAGATGTACTATGATAGTTGGGGAAAAATCGGTTTTGCAAATAAAAAAAGTTTGCTCTGCACATATTCAGGATATTTGTCATGATCCTCTTGCACCCCGGAAAGTCACCACCATGTATGTACAGAAGAACTGGTTTCGAAAATCAAGGTTTTTGAACAGTAAAATTCTCTAGAGACTTTTAGCAGACGCGACGCTTGGGGGCTCTAGAAGAGCATTAAACACTCCTAGATACTATTAAACGCGAATGTCTTTAATGGCATCCTAAATATTTTTAAAGTTCTAAAATCATTTAGAAAACTAATAGTCCTCTTGAAATTTGCCCCAAGATCATGGCTTACGATCCTGGATCAAGGTTCTGGCTTTGGATTCTGGATCGCGCCTTCTAAACTTTAAACGAACCTCATCCCGGCCTCGAAATTCGCAAAAGGTCCTCTTCTAACACCAACTTTCAGTATTTAACTCATACTCTCCTACTTTCCAAAATTCGAAAATCTTCCTCCAATTAGCGGATACGTAACAACTCAACAACCAATCACGCATCTTGTCCTCCCTTAGGTCACGCATCCAAATTTTTACAATGAATTCCCTAATCTCCGATAAAATTTTTCCACTCCGGTTTTTGAAATGCATTCTAATCGCTAATAAATTAAATCATCCTTTTGACAAAAGTAATAAAACTACCCATAAATTCAAACAAAACTAACAACCCAAAATTGATATCAAAATAAACGATTAATTGCCCTACATTTAACAATTCTAAGAATTAATCTTATAAACAGGGAAACAGACCACTTGGATACAACTAGAAACGAAATAATCATTTTTTGCACCACCACCACCAGAATAATTAAATAGTTTGGCAGGCGGATCGAAGATGGCAGCCAACAAAATGGCGGATTTAAAATGGTAACTAACACAATCGAGAGCGTATCCAAGATGGCGCCCAACAAAACGGCGGATTTTAAATGGGGACTAACACAATGGAGGGTGGATCCAAGATGGTGCCCAACAAACTGACGGATTTAAAATGGCGACTAACAAAATTACTTGCAGGAAATATTTAAAGAAAATGGTTTGTATGTGGTAGATATTTGAAACAGCTCTTCATTGTTTCATAAACAAAGAGTGCGCTAAATTCAGACCGTAAAACTGCAGTTCCTTCCATAGTTATCTCTTTCATTATACAAAAATAAATAGCAACTATAATATGAAAGTTTGTACAGACAAAGTAGTTCCCCACAACCTCTAGGACTTTTATTATTAATTTTATTAATAATTATAATTATTGGCATCTCTTAAAATGTTTTACTCTAGACCCACTTAAGTGCCACCGATAAGCTCCATCCTACGTTTCTGTAACTTTGCTGGACCTAAAATATCAATACTTTTAAGATATATGCCAACAGGCAGCATTCGGCACAGTTATTAACATCGCCGCGATAGGAAAACGCCCCTTCACAAGCGATCGAGAAAAGTATCAACAATTTTGTGTGTCGAAGCGAAGAACGCCAGGCTTTTGTAACAATTTTACACGTTAATTAACATTTGCACCATACGGATTCAAGGCACGTGAACCAAATTACCTACATTTATCTCTCTCACTTTATTGAAATTAAAATTATTTGTGATACACATCCCTTTTTGTTATAAAAAATTTAGGTCAAAAAACTTTTCTTGTGGCAAATAAATTTATTCGGAAGTAGATATCTGGACCCTTTGTTATATCAGACTGATGAAGCCAAAGAATATTTTTCGCAATATAACCCTATTAAAGATTCACAAAAATCCACGTTACTTTAGGAAAGGTATAAATTAGAATTTTGCTGGAACGAAAGTTCATTGCGTTACAAGGTAGATTTACGCTAGATAATGCATAACGTCCTCTCCGATTTTCTATTTTGAAATTCTCAGGGAAACCCCATCGTTTGGAAAGCGGCAGAAAGTGACATAAAAGACATATTTTTCCTGGAACCTCTACTGGAAGTGGATCGACAAACGCGTTCTATAGTACAAGACCAATTTCACTTCTTTGAATTTCGAAGATGTAGGTCATACGCAAGGTACAACATTAATGGACATTCACCTTTTACCATTTGAATAGTCACGTGATCTTTCACTTTCTTTTATATGCTGTTCCCTTTGCGATATTAAAGTAATTTATTTATATACTAGCAATACCAAGGATGCAGATCATCAGCATCTTAGTGTTAGTTTGTGTCGGTGTTGCTCTTTCGGCGTCGCCCACTAAATACACAAATAAATATGATAATATTAATATTGATACGATTTTGCAAAACGACAGAGTGCTAAATAATTATTTAAAATGTTTGATGGAGGAAGGACCTTGCACTGCGGAGGGCCGTGAACTTCGAAGTAAGTATTTTTGAATAATTCATTTGAAGGAAAAGGAATGTGTAGCTTAACACAGCATTTGGGTATGTTAGTTTTTCTGTGGACATGCTGTGTATTACTTTCACTATTCAATCCAGTATGTAATTCAGGGTTACTGGAAACAAAAGATTGTAGGCATTGTTAAATTTCGCTACACAGCCCTTCGCTGCTGGTTTTTGACCACATTTTTATTTTCGCGTGAAATGCAATAATTTCAAATTGCTTAATAACGGTAGTGACAGTCGTTTTTCATTCTTTTTCAGAAACGTTACCTGACGCCCTTGCTAGCGGATGCAGTAAATGCAACGAAAGGCAAAAACAAACATCCGAAAAAGTAATCAGGCATTTGATGACAAAAAGGAAGCGAGATTGGGAGAGACTTACTAGAAAGTACGACCCGAAGGGGGAATACAAAAGACGCTATGAAGAATTCGTTAAAAATAATCCAAAAGAATAAGCCTTTTGATTTTTGCTTAATTTAGGATACAGTATTATATGGAAAATTCTTGCCGTCACTTAATAGCGTAGTTAGAAATTAATTATATTTTTATTATAAAGTGATCAAAACACATTTTGGCTCTAGTTTTCTTCCCTTGCCCTTTCCCGCTTCGCATTGGTCTAAATATAATTCACCTCTCGCACTTTGTGAGATGTCTCTGTACTTTTTTTGGTATATGGAAACGGCTATATGGCGCAAAACACCTTCAAAAGGGGCTTAATGGCTAAATTTGAAGGTGCTCCTGCTTCCATGTTTGGTGACGGTGCCTAAGCGAATCTGATGACGGAAAGTTTTATTTTCTTTTCAAGTGAAAATTATATAACTTCATCATAGCGAACCGAATGTTCTATATTGCAGAACGTTACGACATCACCTGGTTCAACCAAGAACTCAAGTTTTCAATAAATGTTTGGTAAGATTATTAGACCAAAAACACTTGGGTCGCAAGATCTCATGACCTCATGGCTTTTTTATATTGACGTATGTATTCAAAACCAAAATTTATTCGGGTAAAAACTCTTCTAAATTAGGTACACATAATAATTAAAGCTGAGAATGAAAACTTCAAAAGGTTGGATTTCGTTCTCCATTTGTTGCTATAGGTCACTCTCTGAGCGTGGTGTTAAGCAAAAATTACTAAACGAGTAGGTTCAGCACGTTCTCAACCTGATCCTATTTTTACTGTTGATGACGTTGTCAATGGAAGGAGTTTTGGATTTAAATAAAGATAATGAAGATAATGCAGCAAGTGATCAAACCTGTTAAAAAATGTAAGATCATGAAACGATTTTGCTTCCTAGCCGAGGCATTTCCTTTTTCCTGTGTGTGTACTCCGTCTTTCATCGCTCTAGGCATGAAATTCGTTGCACTTCCAACAAAAATGATGTTGCTCCTTTCAAGACCTTCCTACAATCTCATTGTCACTTAAATTTAAAAAAAAGGTGGCTTTCATGGATCTGAGTCTGCGCAGGAGAATAAGGTCAAGTTGTGTAAATAAGTAACTCTGAAGCATTCTGAAGGCTTTGAATATTTTATATTCAAAGCTGAAGGTAATTTACTGGTGCTGCGAGAACTCTCTGCTCCTCAGAAGTGATCGCTAAATATTTAGCCGAAACATGAAATGCGCTTGAATCTAAACACCTGCATAGTGAGGCAAGTTATTCTCCTGTTCCTTTTCTTGACGACGTTCGTGTTGATCTCCGTTTAACATCCCATGAAACCAAAAAGAAAGCTCTTTATAGAAGTTCATCTGGAAGAATTGATGGTCTAAGAACGTTCAGATTTAATAACGATTTCTAATTCCGCTTCGTCACTAACTTTATTAGAAGCCCTTGCCAAATTTGTAGATATCGTTCAGACCTGAACGATATCCTGTTCTTACTGATGTTGAAGAAGTCATAAAATTTTCGAGAATTAGAGGATTGAAGCTAAACATGCGTAAGATAGCCTAAAGAAGCATTTGATTCCTGGCATCAAACTAATCGACGGAGCTGATTTTGAACTTCTTTGTGCATCTGTGTCGAATTCGCCCTTTGAAACAGTACTGCTGAAGCTTGAGCTTCTTGATACACAGTCAGCGTTTTTTTTTATTGAATGCTTGCTTTAGTGTGGCCCTAAGTGAACTTATTTTTTACGTTGCTATCCACTGCATCAGCACGTGGATTTAATACACAGGGTTTGGAGGACGCAGATCTCGACACGAATCGTTAAACCAAGTTACAAGTCCACTCTGTTCTTGAACCAACGGCGACATAGAGAGATAATAAGCGCCGGATGGTATTACTTCGATCCTTTGTCAAAGAGGACGATCCCTTACGTGAGTTGTAACTGTGATAGATACGCTTGCTCCTAGTTATTTGAATTCTACCAGTAGATAATGCAGTGCTGCGGTTTCCGAGGCTGAACGTCGGAAAATTAATAAACACGGAGACCTTGGTCATCAATACATCTTCTACGCAATTGCTCGTAAGTCGATGGGAATTGCTGAGGAATCTTTTAAGAGTCTCCAATAGCTTTTTATTAATCTTTAAAAGTGATTCTAAAGTACAAAAGCCCTCAAGAACCATCAAGAGGATTCTCTTGCCACCTTTTTAAAGGGCCTTTAAAAACATTTAAAGTGTTTATTGGACTTTATGATTCATTATAACGTTGAATAGTTTTTAAGACATGTTACAAGCTTCAAGGGTCTAAAATGCATATAAAGAGAAGCTGTTATAGTCTTTGAGGTTCTGACTTCTCCTTAAAAGCTGGCCCTTTAAGAGCCTTTTCAGTTTTGGAAATTTTTTAATGTAGGTATTCAATGGTTTTCCAATATTTAAGTTTTTGTGACCGTTGAAAGCTTTCAAATACTTTTAAGAAACGTTAAAGGTCAAACTTTTATATGTTCTCTTGGAGAGTCTTTAAGGGTCTCTAAAAGAGCGAATAGACATACCAGATGTGAACTTCTTCCCTTTAGAACCTTTGGGAGAACGTAACAACTTTTATTAGTCCTGGTCTCCGAGAAACCTTAAACGTTTTTAAAAATATTGAGCCTTTATGTCCCTCTACAAAGATTTTTAATGGTTTCTGAACCCTGAACCCAGTGTGTACTGTCACTTTTTGCCCCTCGTCGCGTTTTGAAAAGTGACACCCTAAATGAATGACAAAACACATTGATTTAGTCCACGGAGTACAAAAATAGCTCTCATTTTCATAGATTATAAAGTATGACATCCTTAGTCAAGGGTCTCTAATACATTACTGCTCTCAAAAGTTTAATTAAACCATGTAAAAACCAGTGATTTGTTTTTAATATATTCTGAGCACTCTGAAAAATGAAGGGACAAAGCACGTTGAGGAAAATGTGGAACTTGACAGCAACTTAAGCACAGCCGCTTAAGAGCTATATGTATAATGTATGTATGTGTATGTATGTATGTATAATAACATATAATACATAGGAAGACCTTTTGGAGAGCTTGAAGCTAACTTTAGGTGATTTTGGTTTAAGGATACATTGAGAAAGAAGTTAAGAAATGAATGTGAAAAAAATTTGAAGAAAAGAAAAATCTGACGTGCACTTCAAGTAAGTTTAGGAGGGAGTTGAGCTTATGCTAGAAGGAAAGCAAGATCTGAGAGAACTTGACAAGGTGCCACTAAGGCTGATAGGAAGGGTAGCAGGCTAGGAGGCCCAGAGCCCAATGTTGGGTTTAATTGCCTTTGGAATGGTAACTTATTAATTAATTGAGTATAGTAACATTAATGAACACTTTGTGGACCTCATAAACATTTTAGGTAAAATAGTTACCTACGTATGTCCATCATTTTGCATGATAATAATTGACTCAGCTCGTCAATATGGACCGTATACAAGAAATTGCGAGTTTATTCTAGATGTTATGTATTAATGTAACAAATTCATTCTACTTATATAAATTGTTTATGGAACTAAAAGACATTGGAACTGTGACCATTAGGTAGGTATAGTAGGTAGGTAGGTACCTACTTAGGTAGGTACTATCTGAGATATAGGTAGGCAGTAGATACATTTGGTCTTAATTTAAATTTTTCTTTTACTGAAATGTGATATAATAAAAATTATTTGGTTTTCATGTATTTTATTACAATTACAACCCCTAAAACATTGAAAATCTGTTCTATATATATGACTGGTTATGGTTCCCAATGTAGCAGTGCTTGAATACATCGGCCCATTAGCTCAGTTGGTTAGAGCGTCGTGCTAATAACGCGAAGGTCGTGGGTTCGATCCCCCCATGGGCCAAATTTTTACAACTTTTTACAATAAATTATTGTCATATTATCTAGAATATTTATCAACTATCGCTAACCACGCATGCGGATACCTTTTCTGCACAAAACGAGCAACCCTTTGTGCACTGGCCAATCTTCTATTATCACAAGAAGCACAATTATTTCCAATTATCTCGGGGAGTGAATCTGAAAAATTACTCCTCTTTATTTTGCATATTTACACCGTATAAAAATTAAAATAAATAGGGGTACCTTTAATTTGTTGTCCAAAACCATCACAAGGCGCTTGGTCGAGAGCACAAAGTAACTGCCTTTCAATATAATTTGAGCCCGACAATCCATGCTGACAAAATACTACACATAAGTGAAAAATAAGCACAGTGAGCGTTAAGTGGCAAAATTCCATCTTACTGATGAAAAATATCGTCAAGACTGTTATATAACCAAACTCTTACACAATTACTGCATCCTTCCTATTGTAATACTAGGTGTAATAATTGTTACAATGAACTTTTTTTCGCGCGCTATTATTTTTCCAAATTAATGTAATCTAATTATAATTGCTTGTCTGTTGAAATATATAATCAACATCGAATAATTAAGCGTCGGTCACGCACATTTACCACTTTTTGAAAACTGCTCTTGACCCACAAATTTTGAAGAGAACAGTGGGCTAATTTTTTTGCATGAACCTTTTACGTCCAACAATCTCAGAAATATCTTTGGGCTAAAATACTGGGAATAAACTTGCTTCTTTCAACAAAATTACTAAATTTAATTCTTTTACGGCCGCTGTAAGAAATTTGTCAGGCACTCTGTGGCCAGCAAGAGGTTATGAGAATACCCCGTTAGATTTCCTATTATAGAGTGTTACAAAACTACACCAAGAGTCCAAAATGTTTCGTTTAGGCATTTACTTTCCCCAAAATTTTCATATTTTATTTAATTTTTCCTCAACATAACACACAGGTGGATATAAAGTTTTTATGAACTAATGGCATACTTAAGCAGCTTAATATTTTTCATTAATTTTTGCCATTTAAGTAAGAAATATTTGCAATTTTACGCGTTTTGAGGATGTTTTTCCCTTTGGGGGTTCGAACGATATTTTTTTTAATTTTGATAATTATTCTACATTCAGTATTGTCTTTATACACTTGATGGTTGAAGATGGTTTTTCTCAAAAAGTCCCCCCTCTAACCTACAATTAACGTGTTCAACCTTATTTTTTAAACAAAATAAAAACAGATTCAATTAATAAAACGATTTTATCCCCTGACTCCGCATAAAAGTTTTCGATGTTGATTTTCTAGGACCTATGTCCTAATTTTCTCCTAACCAGCTATTTTTGTGGATCATAAAACGAACGCAGCAACGCTAAAAATTAAGTGCCGATAATGTTCTAGGCTACGTCATTATAACGTGTACGTTTGTTAATTGCAAGTATATTCTTGTGTTGTTCAATCGATTTTGGGGGTGGAAAGAATGTGACGACGAAATAGCTGGTACTGGTCTCTCATTGGTTAAAAAAATTGATCGTTTTAGGGAAACTATTTAACATTTTCACAAAATGCTGATGTTATAGCGTTTGCAAGGATATTTTATTCATTCCTATAAACACCATAATTTTAAGAGGTGTTTGTGATGCAGTGATTGCGTTTACACAAAAATGTCGTCGTCAGTTTCGCCCCTTCGACCTGAAGAGGTAAGTACTGTTTGTTTTACATAAAAGTGATTAATGTATTACGTTCATTGAACCCATTTAACAAAATGTGCATTGCCACCAACAATTATACCTATTGATTGCATTGTGCTGGTTTAAACTGATGCAAGCCCTAGTTAATCATGCGGAGCAGCCACAAAAGCGTCCTATTTCCTCGATTAGATACCTATTATCATTCTAGCAGAATAGTAGTCTTGGTAAATATTATTGTGTCGCGTTATCACAAATTGTCGATAAAAAGTGGCGTACCTACTGTAAATTCGTAAATAACAGCGCGGACTGTACAGGTTTCAAGTCAAATGCGATGATTATTGTCCAACAAAACACCGGAAATTAAACCAGCATCCAAATTCGAAACAGTTTAAAGATGTCGCAAAGACCGAACGGTAGTGACCAGCCGGATGGAAATGTCGTTGTGGCTGGAGTGCAAATTTTGGTACTAGTTTGAGTTGTATGGTGTACTAATTATTTTTGGTCTTTTTTTAGAAAACTTTGGACGCCAACAGATACGCAACGAAGAAAACCATTGCCCAAGGTCTGCTGGATGTTGCTTTATTAACGGCGAATGCATCACAATTGAAATACGTGTTGCAAGTCGGAAAACAACACGAATTTTATACATTAATGCTCAGTTTAATAATAGTCTCCATTGTCTTGCAGGTAATTTCTTTACTATTATTTAAACTATTAATTTGGTCACGTATTTATTATTGTTTTAAGCCCATATTAGCACACTTTTCACTTTATTAATCATGATATAAAGTAGAAACTTCCGGTATACTATTCTGATTGTATTACTGACACAGACACTGTGACTAATTGATCAAAATTTCGAATTATCTATCAATGATTAATTTGAGTGCCATTTCGTAACAGGCACATACCTATGTTGTAGGATGTAATATAAATGGATTGGAAAATAGCTTGAAAAATAGCATAATGGTGTTTAAGTAGGTAGTTTATAGATTGTATATTGGGCAAACGTGATTTGCAAATATGACAGACAATGACCCAACGAAGCTGAGGTACTTACCTATATTTTAATTGAATAAGAAATGGCGGCTTTGGTTGTCTATTGTTGAATAGAGGGGGAGCAATCTTTCAATTGAGACCACTAAATCGAATCTCCAAAATATTGTGTTTTAATCACCAAGGTGCCCATTTCGTTTGTAGAATTTCAAAATCTTCCAATGCAGGTCCATCTCAATGCCAGACAACTTGCTCCTATTGAATTGAAATTAGTGTCTGTTTTGTGGTGAGTCCAACAAACATATTTTTGCACTTGTGGTTTCAAAAAGTTTTAAAATATCTATAACGATTTCGAAAAGTTCAGTCTGGACCAGCAAAGAGGACGATTGTCCCTGGCGAGTTCTGTGTTTACTTTGTTTACTTTACCTACTTTAGTAAAGAATTCGGTAAATTTTGAACGCGAGGACGATCCGAGTTTAAATCGGGCTGAAGCCAAAGCTGAATTTATAGTTTTGGGTTTCTGGATATTCAAAGATTCTATAGGGTATTTTATGTATTCATTCTTCTTATGTGTCTCGTTGAAGGAAAATTATAATTTCTATTTTTATGAGAGCTATAACCTCATTTGAAACGCAGCAAACCTTGATTCCTATCACCTTATTGGTCCTGATTAATCGCACAGGTATGAGTGACCGTTATACCAAATCATATACGGCGTTTTGTGAACCAAAGATACCCTTTGGCAGGATTCGTCCTTAGGACCAAAGGATGGTTTTAAAAAATTGAGCCATCAAGATTTATGTAAATTTTTGACGGGGTGAGGGGGGCTCCCGATGTTTCTTTGATATCTACATGAGCTAAGCTACTGGGACAGGTTTGGTATCGTTTTCGTATAAATTGGGCATGCCGAATTCATTTATGATATCATATTGACACCGTTCCCAAGATAAAACATAAATTAGAATTAGAAACATTTTTTTTAATTCCCACAAGGAAACATTCCATAACGTATAAACAATTAATGAATGTTGAGCAAAAAGGTGCTTTAGAGAGCTCTACTAATGGTTCATCATGGCCCTTCAATTTCAGTCCATCCCCAGTCTTTTTGGGAGGAACATCACGCCTGTGGAATTTAAAGCTTGCTATAAGACAATGTTATCGAAGTTTTTTATATATCAAGTACGGGAGTGTTACTCTCTAAAATTAATTTTTATTCACAAAAAAATTCACTATTTATAGTTACAAAAAATTAAAGTGTAAGAATATTTCAAATTTTTTTGTCTACTTTCAAACCTTTTGTTGTGTTTTTAGTATAGATAGTTGAAAATGATAACAAATTTGACTTACAGAGAATACAGCAGCCAAAACGCTCGAACAACCAATGGCGCCGAGAATTCAGTCAAATATAAAATACATACAAAACAAACTACTTCATGACGATTTGTAACCACTCCAAACATGATACTCTACCTGCTAAAACCAGTAAACACGCTTTAATTGCTCACAGAACCCTAAAGATCAGTAATTATCCTACATGCTTACAATAAAACTGTTAATCACCGTCCGACGGAATGAGCGGTTGTAATCAACCCTGAAAAAATAATAACCAAAAGTACTTACAATAAAATTGGCAGCCAGTGCCCAAGGAGTTGAGGGGGTTTAATTAACCATAAAAGTGTAAACAAATTAATTTCATACCCCCCCACAAAAAGGGTATCACGTTCTTCTGTTAAAGATCCCGTATACTCAAACACCAATTTACGACCCAAAACGAACCAAATCACTTGTTGGTTCAGTATCAAAATCTTTTGGTTTGCAAAATGAACCAAACACCTAAACGAACTATAGTAAAAAATTGATATTTTATACGTTTTCTGTATTGTTGTCAGGTAGTAGTCGCAATTGTGAGCTTATCCTTTAGTATGATGCGAGACTGTCGACTTCATTTGGAGGAATATCATTACTCGGCGAATATGCTGAACTATTTAACAACAACATGCTCCTTCCTAATCACAGTTCTTAATCTCTTAATTTCAATTTTTGATCCGAGTGTCGCGCGTTATGCTGTATTTGAAGCACCTGATTTGACTCAAAAGGTTGATGGAAGCTAAATTAAATCTCTCCGGGTAAAATAATGTTGTGATATCTACAGCCATCGAGATTTGCTTTTTTATAGATTTGAACTATTGAATAAATAAGCGACATTTATTTTTAGTCAAAAATAGTCTTATACTTGGAAAAGTTGTCACAGAGCATCATTTCTTGGATTTGATTGTAGCAATTAATTTTTGATTTCCTAGGAATTTTACTAGTGCCATGGATTAAATTCTCTCACGACAGAAATCATGATGCTCCACAAAAAAAACGTACTTAGTAAATTAGTAAATAAAATTTTAAACGTCTGATAGATGATTGGAGTATTAACCATTCTTTTAGTGTTTACTTGTCAATCTGAAAATTACATAAGTATTTGCGTTTAAGCTTTGAATACACATATTTGAAGGGTTGAAGGTAGCATTTGAAAAGTAATTGATTTATATTTCTATTACATTTGTCTAAAAGCTTTTTTCTTCCATTTACCAAAAAATGTCAATTAATTAATTCTTATTTTTATTTTAACAGTTGATTGTCGCCATACTTTTTGTTATAATTGGAGGACTAAACATAAACAAGACTCGAGATCACACCGCCGCTTTGGTCCTAAACGACGTTATCCTCATTTTTGTTTTTCTTATCTCTTTAATTAATATTATTATTTCCGGTTTCGGCATAGAATACTCAAATCAGCCCCTTAGACTTATAAGTGAATCTTCGACGAAAAATTCATAACCGATATTCTCAAAAAGAGACTTACACTAATTGACCCTTTTGTGTTTAGGTATCTGCCGCATTGTTGTCACTCGTAATGGCAACGATGACAATACAACAGAGCACGAAACAAAATACCGTAGCCGAAATTTTAAACCACGTAGCTCTTGGGTTCGTAACGGGGGCCTTATTTTGCGATATTATAAAAATGAATTTCGGATTAGATCCCGCGGTGGCTGTAAATATTACAAAAATTGAAGCCAAACAGTTTTTTTGATTTTAGTTTTTGTTTGTTTATTTATTTTTATTTATTTTATTTTTTTCCCCCGAAAGACGTTTCAAGCCCTACTCTGCATTTTCCTGGGGGCGAGATTGAATATCAACAAGGAATCACATCAAGACACTGCAAACCGTACTAATAATATCGTCCTTTGTGTTAATATAGTTGTTTTTGTTGTAAACATAGTTTTGGAAGCTTTTAACTTGTCAAACGACAGGAAAATTAGTCCTAATACTTTCTAAACAAATTTGTAAGTTTTTGTGGTAATATCATTGAATACAAGTTTTTATTCAATGGTAATATGTGCCTATGTTTTAGTTTTTAGTTTAATGTACTACTTACATCATAGATAGCCCAAGGAGATGCGGAATCTTCTTCTCGTTCGATTTTGTTAAATGTACTACCATGATTGTAAACGCCAGTCTCTGTCTAATCCTAATCTGTATCTATCATACAGATAGTACCTACGCTATCAAAACGTGGCAGAAGTGGATCTCTATCTAACGCAAGCAAAGTAAACAGAACAGAAATTTGAGCAGGCGATAAACGATTAGCTTAGCCTGTTTTTATAGCGTACGAATTGTAGGTAATTAAAAATAACTTAAACCAATTATACACAGGAGATACCATGTAGATAGCAACATTTTATAGGTACTAAAGCTGACACTTTAAGATATACCTACTCACTGTATTAGATTAATGAACACTTGTAGGTAATTATTCCTTATAATATACAATGGGGACCTTTGAAAACTTACATGGTTATATTTTTAATGAAAGATCGTTTCTTTAAAAAGGGGGAATCCAAATGACTTATTTTTAAACTACCCTAACCACTCCCTTAAGCCCACCCATACTGGTGTAAAAACTTTAAATTACAATACAATAATTATGTATTAAACATACTTTTCACTGGTCGTTACTGGTAGGGTGAATCCAAAACTAACCGCAATTTTTTGTTATTATCAGCAATTTGGTTCTATATTATAGACTATTGCGTGGAACAAACAATTGAACTTTTCATTCGCAACATACATCATTTTATTGATAGGTATAAAAAGTATACCTCTTATAAGTTTTTAAAGGCCCACACCTGTATATTCGTAGCTATGTGGAAGATTATATCCAAAGCATAGGTACTATTTATTTTGTAGTATAAAGAATCGGACTAAATTTTACTGTAAATAATTGCTTTTTGTATGGAATAGCAGTTTTTACAAATACTTAGACTTAGACTCATATAAAACTATTCATTCAAACAAAATGACGTCAACAATTGTTTGGAACTGTATGTAGTAAATGTTGATTATGCAACTTCCGAAGCCACAGTTTTGGGTGGTAATTGAAAAGCAACTGAAATTAATCTGGCAAAAGCACGCACAGTATAAGTAAATGATTATTTAAACAGTTTTGCTCAGAAGTCCTGAAATATTTCGATTACCCTCAATAAAACCAACCATCTGGCCCGGTAGAAGAAATATTCAAAACCACGTTACCCGTTATGTATTGGCAGAGTTTTGGAGGATTAGAATCACTTCGAACCATTACTAAGGTGAGGTCTTGTAGACAATGATTTAACACTTATTTTCTTCGAAAAGATAGAGGAACGAGGAAGAGAATATAACTTCTACAAAATGAAGTTTGTTAGAGGCTAAAAAGTTTTGCAATTTTTTTGTCTATCGAGTGACGTAAAAATCCATTATGGCGTCTATTTAAAATAAGGAAGTTGATGTCAATATCTGACTAACCGCCATATTGAAAACATTTGTTCTACGCCCATTGAATTTATCCCTGTACAGTCCCTAATAAAGTACCTAAAGTTGTTTCTTCTATAGGCAAAAAAGTAGTTGGAAAAGTCCCAAGTGGTGCAAGAGGATAAGTATACACTGCTCTGTATATGTTGCATGAGCAGTGCAGGTACGTACGTGCGACCAGCAAACAGCAATTCGTTTCAGGCGGAAAAGGATGAATGAAGATCGAGATGAAGATCTGTTTAAAAATACACCTTTGGGAACCCTGCGACATATATTCAATTGTGGTTTCATAAATTCAGATTTGTTACTGGAATGGATGAAGCATTTTAAGCAGCACACTCATCCAACAAAAGAAAATCCGGTATTGCTCATCTTCGATAACCATGTTTCCCACAGAACTTTGGCAGTAATTAATTCCAGGGAAAATTATATTCGCCTCTTGGCCATACCACCGCATTTAAGTCACAAAATCCAGCCGCTTAACAAAAGATACTTTAGCCCACTGAAAAGTGCTCACAGCAATTTTTGTGATGAGAAATCCGGGAAAGGTAATCACCCAAAAAAATTTTGGTGAATTATTCACAAAGGCATATAATAAGGTAGCACACTGAAAAGTGAAAAGTGCTCACAGCAATTTTTGTGATGAGAAATCCGGGAAAGGTAATCACCCAAAAAAATTTTGGTGAATTATTCACAAAGGCATATAATAAGGTAGCCAATGTTAACAAGTTAAAAAGTAATCGTAAACGATTTACATAAAGCGCATTTCCACTTGCATTCATTTCCCATTTGTAAGATGCAACTTCTATTAAAATCGTAAAAATCCGGCCACAAATATGAAAGATAGCGTTGCACATGGGCAATCCATTTTTGACGTGCTACTTCAATTTCAGTTTATGAGAAGAATTTCATTTCAATGCTTTTCTAAATAAGAAAGTTGGAACTGCGCATGCGCAAACCTAAATTTTGAAACTAATGTTAGATTTTCCTTTGTTCCAAGCGCCTAAGTATCAAATTTCACTTAAATGCTTCCATAGATAAAAAAGTTGGCACTGCGCATGCGCAAAATAAAATTTTGAAACTGGCGCTAGATTTTCCTTTATTCCAAGTGCCTATGTATCACATTTCATTTAAATTCTTCCATAAATAAAAAAGTTGGCACTGCGCATGCGCAAAACCAAATTTTGAAATTGGCGTTTGATTTTCCTTTATCCCAAGTGCCTATGTATCAATTTCATTTAAATTCTTTCATAAATAAAAAAGTTGGCACTGCGCATGCGCAAAACCAAATTTTGAAATTGGCGTTTGATTTTCCTTTATCCCAAGTGCCTATGTATCAAATTTCGTTTAAATTCTTCCATAAATAAAAAAGTTGGCACTGCGCATGCGCAAAACCAAATTTTGAAATTGGCGTTTGATTTTCCTTTATCCCAAGTGCCTATGTATCAAATTTCGTTTAAATTCTTCCATAAATAAAAAAGTTGGCACTGCGCATGCGCAAAACCAAATTTTGAAATTGGCGTTTGATTTTCCTTTATTCGAAGTGCTTATGTATCAAATTTCGTTTAAATTCTTCCATAAATAAAAAAGTTGGCACTGCGCATGCGCAAAACCAAATTTTGAAATTGGCGTTTGATTTTCCTTTATCCCAAGTGCCTCTGTATCAAATTTCGTTTAAATTCTTCCATAAATAAAAAAGTTGGCACTGCGCATGCGCAAAACCAAATTTTGAAATTGGCGTTCGATTTTCCTTTATTCGAAGTGCTTATGTATCAAATTTCGTTTAAATTCTTCCATAAATAAAAAAGTTGGCACTGCGCATGCGCAAAACCAAATTTTGAAATTGGCGTTTGATTTTCCTTTATCCCAAGTGCCTATGTATCAAATTTCGTTTAAATTCTTCCATAAATAAAAAAGTTGGCACTGCGCATGCGCAAAACCAAATTTTGAAATTGGCGTTTGATTTTCCTTTATTCCAAGTGCCTATGTATCAAATTTCATTCAAATACTTTTATAAGTAAAAAAGTTTGCAATTCATGGTCGAGATGCGAAAAGGGCACAATGTTTCAACAAATTTCGTTTAAATTCTTCCAAAAATAAAAAAGTTGGCACTGCGCATGCGCAAAACCAAATTTTGAAATTGGCGTTTGATTTTCCTTTATTCCAAGTGCCTATGTATCAAATTTCGTTTAAATTCTTCCATAAATAAAAAACTTTATCCCAAGTGCCTATGCATCAAATTTCGTTTAAATTCTTCCATAAATAAAAAAGTTGGCACTGCGCGTGCGCAAAACCAAATTTTGAAATTGGCGTTTGATTTTCCTTTATTCGAAGTGCTTATGTATCAAATTTGATTTAAATTCTTCCATAAATAAAAAAGTTGGCACTGCGCATGCGCAAAACCAAATTTTGAAATTGGCGTTCGATTTTCCTTTATTCGAAGTGCTTATGTATCAAATTTCGTTTAAATTCTTCCATAAATAAAAAAGTTGGCCTGCGCATGCGCAAAACCAAATTTGGAAATTGGCGTTTGATTTTCCTTTATCCCAAGTGCCTATGTATCAAATTTCGTTTAAATTCTTCCATAAATAAAAAAGTTGGCACTGCGCATGCGCAAAACCAAATTTTGAAATTGGCCGTTTGATTTTCCTTTATAGTGCCTATGTATCAAATTTCATTCAAATACTTTTGTAAGTAAAAAAGTTTGCAATTCGGTTTATAAATGGTCGAGATGCGAAAAGGGCACTGTGATTTTTGAATCGATTCGATTCAACTTTTGGCATTGCGTATTATATGGCTAAATCTATGCCCATATTGAATTTCATGCAATTCAGTTCATAACTAACGGAGATGTAAAGCGATCGAACATTTCTAAACAAAGTTATCGTTCACACGGACAGATAGATGGACAGACAGACAAAGGAACAGACGGAGAGACCAACCGGCAGGCGACAGATAGCAATGCAAAATTATAAACAATCTCTAGGATCGTTAATAAACGGCAAAAGTGTAAAATTATGGAACATGTAAAAAACGGTTTTTTGTTTTTTTTTACAATAACTTTTTTTGTAAGCGGTACAGAAAAAATTCCTTCCTTGGTACAAGACTCGACACCATAACGAACCAAATAGCGAAAAAAGTAGAACAATAGCTCTTAAGACAAAAAACTAGTAGCGCCGCAAAGTTAGCGGACGGACGGACGGACGGACGGACAAAGTGGCCACAATAGCGCATTTTTTTTTATTTTTGTGGAAATGCGCTAAAAAGGCAGTGAATGCCATCAGATCAACCGGAATTTGGCTTCTTAATTTAAACATTTTGAATGATGAGGACTTCGCACCATCACTAGTCACTGGCGGGAAATATGAAGATCAGCAGTCAATCCTTTTAGAGCAATCCACCAAGACGAAAACATTATTGTAGAAATTTACGATAGTCGGGATGCAAGTACATAGCACGTTAAATATGCAGTAGGAAGAACCGTTGATAGGTCGAAGGTTCTGACTAGCACTCAATATAAACACGAGCTATGAAGACAATAAAAACGCAAACGCATCTAAGGTCAAGAAAGCTTAATTCCAATAAGAAAACAAAATTAGGTAAGTACCTATATAGTTTTTAACGAAAATACAGGAGAATTTGTAAAGTAGAGGAGACCAGAAATGAAAGGAAAAAAATCGAAGAAAGAGGAAACCATTTTATAAAAAATAAAACAACGGCGCCCAATGTGGAAAATGCGAAAAATGGTGGCATGAATCCTGCTCAAATTATCTAGGGGGTAATTATGTGTGCGACTTTACCGCGTAGTCAGATTACCCTTCTGCGTCCTTACCAACATCCTACTGCTAAGAGTACGCATATGCAATAATTTGTTAATTTGATTTTGTTTATTAATAACGTTTTGATTTGCATATTTTTTACAGTAAATAAGTTAAAGAAATATGCACATTGTTATTTAAGACCTCTTCCAAGTTCCTTGTATAAACTGTTAATTAATGGACAAAAATGATTTAAGTGCGCACTCTTACAGTTCCTTCCCCTAAGTGCATAAATAATAATTTTACCCTTACCTTTTAAGGGTAGATTCGTCCTTTTATTCCTGAATCTGCATAATCTGTCTTCGTAGAAATGTTTCTTAGTTTTTGCATAGGTACTGTTCTAAAAGTTTTTCCAGCCTGTGACAAACGTAATTGCAGAAGTAATAATTCTACCCTTATCTTTGTAGGGTAGATCCGCCTTGTCGACCTCTTAATCTGCAAAACCTGTCTTGGCAGAAATGATTCTTATTTTTTGCGTGGTTTTACAGGCTGTTCGATCAAGAATTGTAGAATTGGTGATGTTATCCCTACCCTTGGGGAGTAGATTCGTCCCTTTAGCTATCTGTAAAGGGCCTATTTGCAGAAGTGGATATACCATGATTATCATAAGTGGTTGTTTACTAAAGTCCCTAATTATAAAGGAATAAGCTTATCGAATAATAACTTATAAGGGGTAGGGTATGTAGTTTGATCATTTTTGTCGTTTTGTAAAGGTATACCAAGTTACCAACGTATCTGTGTTACCGGCAAAATGCGAAATCCGGTATTTTGCAAAATCCCTAGGCATTTCGCGAAATTACCAATGCAGCCTGCCTCTTTGCCTGCGGCATCAGTCATTTCGCAAAATGCCGGATTTCGCAGTTTTCCGGTAACATCTGCATGCTAGTCGTAGTTAATTGATATTGCTTTCATTACGCGTACCTACCTAATAAGTATGTGTTTTAAACCCTTCCTTTGATGAATTCATAATTCGTGTAAGAACGATATTTTAGGGTAGTCCTTAATAACGAAAAAGTAAAATGTCAACGCAACCCCTATTTGATAAATGTGGCAAGCTGGCTGGTCAAGTAGGTATGCGCGATTCTGCACATATGGGTGCAAGAAGGGATCGTGTTAACTGTTAAGGCAGTTAACACGCGTACGCGCTCTGATCACGATCGTATAAGGGATGCTAAGTACAGCATCGGACGTATGAGTGAGTTTGGAGTAATAGCCCTTTAACGTGAGTGTCTCCCACGGGTTGGTGGTGCGAGTGTATTGTGCAGGCCATCGTGCTGGCCTTCCTTTGTTGTTTGGCTATGGTAAAACCCTTGGCAGATATCCGGATATATTCCTAGGCTTTTAGAGTTCATTATCTGCATATGACGCGCGGTCCCGCGGGTAGCTCCCGTTGATAGGATCATGGTGTCGTGTCGACGCAATACGAAACATAAAAGCCTCATTGTTAACAAAAACAGTTCGGGGGTGAGCTCGACCTGCAGGTGTGTTCGCAGGTAGGGCAATGAGCGACATAGATCGACGTTACTGATCTATTGGCTGAGGGTCCTAGTCAGAGGGCCAAGGCGGGATGTGTATCCTAAATAATACACGAGCGTGCGGCGTAACCCTTTCCCAAATAGGTATGAGCTCCATCTTAACCCTTCAGGAAGTCATCTCCAACGACCCATTCAACCCCAATTGCCAACGGGAGTATTCGGAGGTCCAGGAGAGCTTAGGACCAGCTCAGGGCTAACGCCCCCCGGTGAATTACTTAATTTATTGGCGAGGATCGCGGTAAGCAGTCGCGATATTTGTTTACATGCCCCAGACTGAATGCTGCCATGTCACCCCTTATGCGTAGATTACAGGGGCGTTTGTAATGAAAGGTGAGTTTACAGTAGATATTTGTCGCATTTTAATAATGACTTCTGACCATTCAATTAGTGACTTCCCTTGTTGTTTAATAAAATACCCTTCATTACATTCGATATCATACCTATATCATACCTATAGGCTAGGTACACTGTAGGTAATATTGCGAATCCGAACCTAAAATCTCAAGCTAACTTCAGTGACAACAAACACATTTTGATTTTAAATAATTCTTGTGGGGACATTTTGCTCCACCTTCCCCAGCCCCTTCGGGTATGAGAAAATATTACGAAAGGGAACGTGAGTTTTCCGAGATTCTGTTTGTTTACGGCATCAGTTTCGTTTTGTTAATATTTCTGAGCTTATTAATTTATTGTTTTGTGATTTTAATTGATCTCGATTTGATTTTTTCTGACTTCCGCACCCCAGGCCACTATTCACAACTCACAAGGCTCCTAGCCCCACAGGACCCTGTCCCTGCAGTTACATATAGCTTATGGGTTTACCAGATTTAAAATCTTTCAAAATTGGCGTTTGGCGGAAATGTGATTTTTATTCTGTTGTGAATATAAATAAATAACCAAAATTAATTGAGATTAATTGACGAGTTTAATGTACCCAAAGGCAAACACCTTCAGATTGAATACAAAATCCCCATGCGCGCGAACCGCGGTAGCGCGATCAGCTGTTTCTGACAGTCTCATTGAAATACTCGAACGTTAAACTTGCTGTTAACGAATTGCGATTTGTGGTACTGATAAAATTTGATAACAATGAAGTTGTATAACTTATCATTTAGATTGCCTTTATAGCTTTTAATTGTGGTATAGTTAGTTAGTGCGAGGTCAAGATTTCCATTGACTTAATAAGACCATGGCCAAGGTAAGCTATTCTTCTTAATCAGGGTCACTAAATTAATTTTGTAGGATTCCACCCTTCGTCAACGTTTCAAACCACCCCTTTTGAAGGATAACTTCAGTGACTATTCTAAGGTTAAATCCCACGACAGCAAATTCGACGAGCCTCCCTTACCCACTTCGTACTTACTGGCCCTATTAGGACTCTTGTTTGCAGTATTAATAACCGTTATAATAATTGAAAAACAATTACCGCCCGGTATCAAAATTGCAGAGGAGCATAAATATCCGGATAGATTTATATCGGAACGAGCTTACAACCTATTGAAGAATTTAACTGCCTTAGGTCCGAGAGTGGCCGGTAGTTATGCTAACGAAGTATTAGCTGTAAATCTCTTGAAGCGGGAGATCAAGACGATTATTGCAAATGCCAAAGAAAATAATGTGATTCAGTTAGATGTACAAATGGCCAGTGGAGCTTTTAATCTTGCATTTCTCGATGGAATGACAAATGTCTACAGAAACATGCAAAATATTATTGTCAGGGTGGGATCTCGGATTAACTCGCCGAACAGTTTGCTTTTAAACTGTCACTTTGATACGGTCTCACAGAGCCCCGGTAAGTACCTTCTTATTCACCTTGTTATTAATTTATCTACAGGTCAGTACAAGGTACGCTCATTACTGATTAGCATTTAAAGTGGAGCATGGCAACTTGTTAATGTGGGAGTGTGAGTTATTATTTGTTAAATGATTCATTGCTTTTCAAACTGATTTGTTCGGGGACAATGTACTCTAAATACCTGTACAAAGGATTCAAGGTTGTATTAAGTGTACCTATAGAAATATTTTTTGTCTTGCAATTGTGAAAGCGATTGCTGCACTTTTCCTTACACACAAACAAAAAATTCTTTCAAAAACAGGAAAACTAGAAATTGGTTTTTTGGAATTTTGCTTATGTGAAAGTAATAGGTACCTACTTTACCTATATCAGAGCCAAAATCAGATCCCAACAGGACTGTGCCCAGTACGCCCACTTTCTGTCTTGATAACTGCCCACTTCCCCAATGATTACACCTAAATTCGAGCCTAAATTGGCCAATATAGTATCAGAACTTCTTTGGCAAAAATCATTCAATACGTATTTCTTAATGATTTTCTTGATTTGGTCGGGAACGTCTTTATGTAGTTAAGAACAAAACAGTTAAAGAGTTTTTTATTATCATTAAAACACCAGTTATGCACATTTTATCTCGCATTTTATTGTCGAAATCCCCTAACAATATTCAAACTGATCTCGCCTTGTACATGGGCAAATTGAATATAGATCAAAGGCAGCTTTTTCCCAGGCTTTTTCAGTATAACTATCCAGCAGTACACAGAAATCTTGTAATCGCGTGGAAATCGTTCAGAGTTGTGTGGGCATCCTCTGATATCCGTATATCTTAGCTAGGAAAAGACATTTGTTAGTGAGGGAGCAAAATTAGACATCAGGGCGCATACAAGGATCAACTCATCACCAAAAATGTTATCACGTAAACCTAGACGTAAACAGTGCTAAATTATCCTTTGATGTCCATGGATGACTTAGCGACCCCATGGATAATGCCCGTGATAAAATCCCATGCAAATTCAAGAATTGGCTTCGTTTTTGAAGGATGCCTGACTTATTTTTTTAAAATATTGAACAAACAGAATGAATTGAAGTCATTTATACAATATGGCGCAAAATTAATCATCCAACATTGTGTTTGAATAGCTTTTATACTAAATTAAAAAAATGATGTTGAATGATGGAAATCTTTATTTGGATTTTTAGAATTTTTTGTGGACAACATGATATTGGTTAAGTGGCTGCCACCAATGTCAATACACATTTATACTCGTTTTATCGCATTTTCCATGACTCTCCCCATGATTTCCGGCAATAACTCTTCGCATTCCTGTCGAATATTCTCCTCTAGCGCTGCGATCGTTAGCATAGACCCACGACTTCAAATAGCTCCAAAGAAAGAAGTCTAGGGCAGTTAATTCGGGCGATCTTGTTGGCCATGCCAAATCGCCAAAACGGAAGATTAGACGACCAGCGAAACGTTTCAAAGTATCCATTGTGACTTTGTGTGCGGTTGCACCGTCTTGTTCAAACTACACCCCAAGCAGCACTCGATCCGACCGTATTGCCAACGGCGCGGCGTCCTCAAAAAAATACGGCCCAATCACTCCTCCCGCATGAACGCCGCGCGCCACACAGTGGCTTTGAATGGATGTAATGACTCTTGCATCAGACGCGAATTTTCAGTGCCCCAGAAACTAAGATTTTGCTTATTGACTCAAGTGATAATGTGCATTGTCGCTTATAATGATTTCCGCTCGGATTTTCGTGACAAAATCATCCCCTTCGTTGTTGCTGCTCTGTTCTATAATGCACGGTTTTTGTGTTATAATTATAATCACAAGTTGTGCTCTTTCAAACGGGGCGCGTCTTTTTTTAAAATGCCACTGAACACAGAATTTGGTAAAAACGGCAGTACCTACAAAAGTCGTAGTTAATTAAAAAAAAAAAAGCGCAACTTAGTGCCATAAGTTGCTTCCATTACCGTGCAACTTCACACACCCCAAAATTTCGTGATAAAAGTTCAAATTTTAAAATTTTGATAACTCGAAATTTTGCTTTAAAATTTAGTGATGAAAGTCGAAATTTTGCTTTCAAATTTCGTGATGAAAGTCGAAATTTTGCTTTAAAATTCCGTGTTAGAAGTTGAAATTTTAAAATTTCGTGATATAACTCGCATTTTGCTTTAAAATTTCATGTTAGAAGTCGAAATTTTAAATTTTCGAGAGATAACTCGAAATTTTGCTTTAAAATTTCGTGTTAGAAGTCGAAATTTTAGATTATTATTTTATTTCGTTCGTGTGTCCCTTCTAGGGCTTCGTACAAAGCTGATAACGTGATCTAATATAAAATTTTAATACAAATAACTTCGATTCCTGAGGTTTTTTAAAGAATTGTACTGATTATTCAAAATATTGAAAACTCACAAGCAGCAGATGTTACTTATAATCGAATTTTGCATTAGATTTAGGTTTTAGCCTGTGCCCCTCAATACCTATTCGCCTGCGCGATTTAGTTTCTCTGAAAAAAAATTCGAAAAGCGGTCAATTTTTGAAGAAACCAGGTTATAACAGCGTTTAAAGTTAAAGATATAAGTAGTATGTTTTTTATGTTACATAAAAAAATAAGTGATCTTCAAGTGGGTACTTTCCAATTCTTCAATAAGAGTGGGTTGTGTGTCCATTTCCATTAAAAAAAAACCTAAGTTTGTACGCCACTGGAAGTTGATCCATTTTCATTTAAAAAAACATAAGTTTGATACGCCACTGGTAACCAGAAATATTTTAGAAGTATGGTTACCGTAATTGTGCACAATAGGATTTCGACGAAATTTAGTATCCGAAATTAATGAATTCAAAATTAGTTTTTGTAATTTCAACTGCTATTACCGGAACACAAAAATGTCAAGAATTTTATCAAATTTGCTGAGTACACGCCGAGGTACACGCTGTGTGTTTAACAACAATACTGTCGAACGGCTTTTTTCGTGCGAAAAAAAGTTATAGTATCGAAATCGAACTAAGAATGTAGACTGAGGTAAGAATTTTTGATAAAGTCTTGCAACATTGGAAAGGGTATGTGTTATCGATACGGAGATACAAAAAAGCAAAGAACTAAGGAAACATTTTGGTTTTTCAGTTTTGTTTGTCCTAGATATAGCCCAATGAAACTAATAAACCAATAAATACGAGAAGTCCAAGGGAGGCGACTTTAAACAAGGAAAATACCGAGGAAAATACGCTATCGTTATTGATATTCCAATTTTTTCGGGAATGTGTTGTTGAAGGTCCCCTGATGATTGTGTAATAAAGTCCCGAGCGATTTCGGTGATGCCAGAGGGTGGGGAATGAATCATTTTTTGCCGTTGTTCTACTACCAACTGCAGGGCTAGCTGTGGGTGCAAGAATGCTGGCATATTTTGCACCATTTACTGTACCAACTGCCAAAGGGGCTGTTTTAACTCTCCACCAATCCTACCAGAAGGTGAAGGGGACGTAGACGATTCTCATGGAAAGGAATTGTACGTACAACTGAATTGGAAATTATCTTCGCTCGCGAAATTTCACTTCCTTTTTGCTGTAGATAAAGTTGAACTGTCGAAGCGTAAATACCACACATGTCAATGATTCTTGAAGGAAATTTAATTCCCTACAACTATCTACTTTTACGTTAAAAGTGAACAGGTAATGCGAGTTTTTTTGAAAATTGGTCACCTTCAAGAGCCCGTAACTGGCAAACGATGAGATTTTTGGAAAAAAGTATAGAAATAAAGTTGTAGAAAATTTCATGAGGTTTCGATTTTGATGAGAAATTTTTTTCCCACGACCCCCCATTTTCTGAATATAGCCGAAAAATCCCAAAACTGTACCTTCAACCCCCTCTCCACCCTCCGGCGGCACCGAAATCGCTTGGGACTTTATTACACAATCATCAGGAGATCTTCAACCACACATTCTCGAACAAATTGGAACTACACGAATTATTTTTAGCGCATTTTCCAAAAAGAAAATGAATGCAAGAAAATGAATGCTATTGTCCGCACTTTGTCCGTCTGTAGGTACTACTACTAGTCCTCCAGTTTAAGCTTTCTTTGTTGTGGTTTCTTTCTTATACCTACGATGTAGTACAGACCAGAGACCAGAACGAAAAGAGTTTATTTGGTTTGGTCCTGAAAACTCATGTTTGTTTTAACGCAAGCAGTAATTGATTTTTTAACTCCTTTTTTACATATACAGGTTTTTTTTCCATTTTCACTATAGGGCTCTCGCAAACCGTAAGAGATTCAAAGTTGCTTAATAAGCAAAAGTTATGCAGAATTTTATGCCGATTACTTTTCCTATTCAAAGCTTCTGGTAGCTCTACAAATAGCTAAGTTATGGGAGTTATGGCAAAAAAACCCCAAAATGTCATTTTCAATGATTTTGATTAATAAAAAATAATTTTAACAAACCCTTAGTAATTTTTCCTCAACTTTCTGATAGTGCTAAAATAAAATTTTTATGATTTGTGAGTTTCGAATAAATCACATCAACTTTCTGATTTCTTATAGACATATTTGCTCGTCACTCGGTAGAGAAAAAAATTAAAAAAGACGGCGATACCAAATACATACTTAGTGTTTCATTTGGAAATTAATCTTGAATTTTTGCCTTGAAGTTTACAATGTATTTCTCATGGCAATAGTTCCATGGCCGTGTTGGTAGTGACTATGCTGTATAATAAAGAAACGAATTTGGTTTGAATCAAAAATAATTCCAAGCAAGATATGGAATTCTTGTCATAAGAAATACATTGTAAAGCCAAAATTCAAGGTTGATTCTCAAATGAAAGTGTTTCGTATCACTGGTTTTGCTTCTTTTTTTCTATTGGGTGACATAAAAATCCAGTATGGCGTCTATAAGAAATAAGAAAGTTGCGATGTACCTCGAAACCCACAAGTCATACATTTTTAGTACCTTCAGAAAGCTGCGATAAAATTTTTCTATGATATCTTTGAAAATAAATGAACGTCAGCGCGTTCTCGAAAATGCCATTTTTCAATTTTTTTACAATAACTTCGCTATTTGTTGACCTTTTTGCATTTTAGCGACTTTGTATCACTTACGGTTTATGAGATCCCCATAGTGAAAATGAAAAAAAATTCGTCCCGTATGGTAAACCACTGTCTTGTATAATTTTATTTTAAAAAGTATAGAGCATTAACTAAGATGTAAAGAGAAAGGACCTAGATTAACCCTTGTTGCATTATTCTATGTTACCGCATATTTTAGGACTTGGGGACGTAGGTACTTCTCAAACGAAAAATTTTGAACATTCATTCTAGTAGGGAAAATGTTCTGGTTATCTCTGTAAGTCTAATGTCACTGAATTATCTTTATTTCGATTTTCCATCATCAACTTCTGTTGACACAACTAATATTATTATAGTTTTGCACGTGAAGGTGACATTCAGCATCTCTATTTTAAGGCTTTCCTTTATATAGACAAATAGACACCTGTTCGTGCAGACGTGTATGTCGATGTCTGGGTCGATGTGCACAGGTGAATTGGCTCTCACCAATGCCTTACAAAATGAATGTAAATTCCGAGGTAAATTCGTGTGTAAAAGTACTTGGAGGTTTGTTAAGGTAGGTAGCTATTGCCGACTTTGTTCATAGACAAAACAAGTTGAATTTTAATTGAAATCAATTCCAGTGTCAAGTATGACAATTAAAAGATTTAATAATTAAAATCTATTCTGAAACAAATACTTTTATGAATATGACCTAGATCATTGCACTCTTGCAACTAAGAAGCTTTTTTTTATAGGAGGAAGTGATGATGGAGCCGGCTGCGCGGTAATGATGGAGATGCTGAGGGTTCTTTCACAGTCTGAAAAAATTTTACGCCATAACATCATTTTTCTTTTCAACGGAGGCGAGGAAAACTTCATGCCGGCGTCGCACGGTTTCATTACACAACATAAATGGGCAAAAGAGGTACATTGATTTTCTATTAGTTGATAATGAGAATCTTGGCAGATTTATAGCCTGGGAATTCTATCAGGCTATAATCCTTGTCCTTGTCCATGGCGCAGAAGCTTGCAGTTGCTGAAAATAGAACGTCAATTGAAACAATTTACTTTTTGTGTTTATTATCACCAATTCTTTTTTGTAGCACATAATTATTAGGTTTTACTTTTGCCAGGTTTGATGTTCAAATGCGACCATTTAGTCTTATTTCTTATTGCATTTTTTATTAGGTATCGTATGGGTGGCACTCCCTAGGTACTGACGTTTTTAGGTCTCTCGTCTCATCAACAGCGGTCTGAAGTAATTACCGATTTCTTATACAATACAATCCTGAAAATTAGGACTTGTACGTTAATCATCTTTGGAATTACAGGACTAAAGAATTTCATTGTTTATTCACGTTTCGAGCTGATGAGTCCTCCCTAACTAAATATAAATAAAAGAATGCATGCTTTGCGTGAGATCAAAGGTAAGTCGAATCGTAAACCGTAAACGGCAGAGATGAATTTCTTGTCGTTTCGCCCGGATGTAAAGAGATCTCCTTATCGAAATTGAAAACTGCTTCAAATCTTCTATTGTCAAGGTACTTTTGGTTGATACTGGTGTACGTAGATAAAAAATTCAACTTTCCCCTACTTACGCGCGATGGTGGACTGGTATTATATTTCACGTGAATATATTTTTTGTATTTTTTTACAAAATTGGGAATGGAAACTGTTTGTCGCCGTTTAATCTTCCGACAGTAATCACACGTGTGCCACTCATCACTGCGGTCCAATGTATTTTCCTTATGCGAATTAAGGCAAACGCTCACAATGATGCACGGAATTTATTTTGTTTCTTTGTTTTTTAGATCGCGTCTTATTTATGACCTCGCCCTTAATTTAACTCACCCAAGATTGAGACCTCAATTGAGATAATCTCACTTGAATTTTCAAATTTTTTAGCACCGCAATAAACTCCCTTAATTTCCTTGAAGTTGCTCGGTGTTTTTTAACCACCCGCGCGTTAGTAAGGGAGGTATTGCAATGGGGTAAAAAATGACCCCCACTTTTTTAACGGACATACACGTTTTGAAGCACAAGGAATCCGAATCAAACAAAATCTCGATTATGTCAGTCTGTCGGCCGGTCGTCTGTAAACGGCTGAACCAAATTTGGTACACATTCTTCGATTCTTCTGAAAAGCTTTCGGGGAGAATCGCGCATGCACAAGTGTGTCAAACAAGGAAAGTGAAATTTTGCCACTTACACTACACATTTCATATACTGAACGACTTATAACTATCTATCATTGATGATGAGCTATGAGTTTTCAAAGTCGATTTCAGTTCAACGTTTCAAAAAATCATATGCGCTTCCTCTACCCGCAACGGGGGAATGGAGGACGTCTATGTATCCATCTTTTCAATTGCAACTGTTTTTTTTTGGCGTTATCAGAATGGGGTAAAAATATACGGGACTCGGGAACTTTGCATATTAGTAACATTTTGCTAGTTGAATCTAAAGCGCAGACTATATCGAAAATTTGGTACTTTTTACACATGTGGCATCAATGTAACACTCAACAGATTATCCCAAAAAAGACGCACACCACGTGAATCATTCTCGCGATTTTTTAAATTTTAATTTGTTCGGGATAAAAATGCTTAAGAAGTGCATCAAAAGTGCGCATTGGAATTACTCTCTCAAAATTGGTAAACCTCCAATGGATACAAGGCGTTCTTCCTATCGAAAAATACTCGGCGGTGCATGTTTCGCGCACTACACTACATTTACTTAATCCTACTGATAATGTGGTCCAAATCTTCCATTACTTTCAGGTCAGAGCTTTTATAAACATCGAAGCCTGCGGCGCCGGTGGGCGCGAGTTACTCTTCCAAGCCGGACCTAACCATCCTTGGATTTTGGAAACTTATTCTGAGGAAGTGCCTTATCCTTACGCTTCTTCGCTGGCCCAGGAGATTTTTCAAAGCGGCTTAATACCTGGCGATACCGACTTTCGTATATTCAGAGACTTCGGGAACGTGTCAGGTAATATATTACTCGAACGTTGTTAACATTGTCATAACCTGCGCATTCTGTAGGTTTAGACTTTGCTTGGTCGTCAAACGGCTACGTTTACCACACAAGATTTGACACGATCGATCAGATACCGTTAGGCACACTGCAAAGAACCGGTGACAACATATTGGCGCTGGCGCGAGGTATGGCGATGGGCCACCAATTAAATGACGTGGAACGTTATCGCCCCGGAAATCTGGTCTTTTTCGATTTTCTGGGCGCTTTTGTTGTGAGATGGCCCATGCATATTGCCGATTTTGTCAATATCTCCTCTGTTATTCTCAGTTTCTATTCGATTTACGAAAACATGAAAAAAGCGTATTCTACGGATGGTATGTATTTTAAATTGTATTCTTATCCTTATATTTCTTTTTCAGCAATATCAAATGGCCAATACGTAAAAAAGGTTGGAGCTTCAATAGTTGCAATATTCATCACTGGGTTAGCAGCTATACTGGTGTCGTTCGCTATAAGTTTTTGCTTAAATGCGTTGGGGCGTACTATGAGTTGGTACGCGAGGCCATTTTGGGTTTTCTTCTTGTATGTTGTTCCTGTAACGCTAGTTTTATTCGCAGCAATGTTTTTTTACGCGCGCAATTACCATCGGGTATGTATATTTTAGGGTAGATCATTTAGTTAATAGAAATTGTATGCCAGGATTTAAAATCGTCGCCATGGGTCAAATTTAGGTTATTATATGATGCCTACCTGTCAATATGGAGCTTTATGTTGATTATTGGAATCATATTCCGCATCCGTTCCAGTTTTCTGCTACTGTTTTGGACTCTCTTTCCTGCTGTAGGTTCACTGATAATGAAGTTTGTGGGAAATTGGACAGGTTTGTTAGTCACATACTCCGGATATAAACACTCTGAATATTTTTTCAGCCTTGAAATTGTTCCTATACTACGTAATTGTTATGGGACTGCCATTTGTACAAAGCATTTATTTAATGATAGGAGCATTGTACCTCTGCTTTCCTATTATGGGACGAGCTGGCGCGGCATATAATTCGGAATATTTAATTGCACTTTTAATCACTTATTTTTATTCCGTACTAATAAGCTATCTTGTTCCTCTTATTATTCTAGTAAAAAGTGTAGAAAGGGTATTCAGCTTATTACTCGGAGCATTTCTGTTGTCAATTGCGGTACTTATTCTTACTCCCCTCGGATTTCCATACTCTGGCGATCCGGCTTCTCCAGCACCACAAAGATTTATGATGGCGGTAAGTAAATGTTTACTTTTTTCTATAATATGGCTTTACATTGGTGTAATACATTATTTTAAAAAGCTACTTTGCCACTTTTCATTTTTTACAGATTTTAATATTTTTTGTTAGTGCAGTACTTACCTACCACCTATTTTTTAATCAATATTTTAGTAATAAAGTTTTTTTATCACATTAAGGGGCCTCACTACCTTAAAACAACGCAGAATTATTTTTATTAGAAAAAAAATTAAATGTAAATAGTGAGTAAACGTTAAATGCAGAATCGATACCAAATTTGTGCATTTAGAGATTGCGGGTCTATAAATTATTCCTGAAATGCTGTTTAGTCAATCGGTTTTACTTTTTTGAATTTTTTTAAACTTTTGTGGTTTGATTTTATACTGCCTAACAGTTTACTACCCTATTTTTAGCGCATTTCACAACGAAGTTGGGTGCGCTATTGTAGCCACTTTCTCTGTCCGTCCGTCCTAGGGCTTAACTACTCCTACAGTTTTCATTATATTTAGTTCGTTCTTTTTGAATTCGGTACCTTATAGTGCTTGCACCTGAACCAAGAAACATCTTGACGAAGAACGTGCATTCATAATAAATGGCTGGTCAAACAGCTGTCTGTAACAAGTAGCAATACCCCTATAGTAAAGTATAACATTAATTAATTATTACTTTCAAAACAAATGTCTAAGGTATGAGGACAGGATGATGCTACAAAAAAGTTAAGACGCAAATTGTAAGCTGGTCTATACATTGTCCAGTCGGGAACCGCGCCGCGCTTGTGGACGGCGCAACAAACTGCGTTGCTAACCCGATAAGGGAAAATGTTTGGTAAATGTTACAGTTAGGTATAGGACATGTGTTATAAAAAAAATGCATTGTGAAAAATTTAAGATAGAAAAGTAATGAAAAATTAAAAAATTCACCCCTTATAGTATGTACTCTTCTAACTAACCACTCAGACTTAATAAAGAAATTGTAGCGAATTATACCACTGTAGATACTAATTGTTTCTTAATTAAAATGTCTAATCGCATATAAAAACTTTAAAATAATTTAACAGCATGTAAAAAGAACGTTCCATGATATAAGTGGTGATGTAACCGGTCGAGAAACTGGATACTGGATAGCCGATATGGATATCAACAGCCCATACAGTGTAGAAAGATATGTTCCCGAAGTAAAGGCTGCACGATTGGTTGATGAAGATTGTGTCAAGTACCTTTATTGTGGGCTACCTTACCTGGTACCTGTACAAAACTTTATATTTAAAACACATTGGATTCCTGGCCCACCGGTTACAATTAAAGAGACTAGTAGTCTCACACTAGTAAAGAGAGAGAAAATTTCCCATGGCGAAAGGGTTACAGTATCAATTACAGGTATTTCAGAAACTGTAGGCTTTTTGCTAAATTGTGAGTTGTAGGACCATTCCATATGGGAATAATGGTTTCTCCAGTGCTAGGCGTTACACTTGAACGTTGGAGCTTAGTGAACGAGAAGCCACTAGCTGCGGCGCCTCTTTGGAATGGCAGATTCACGTACTTCATATATTATTGTTATGCGGGTGATTCGGTCCCACTCGTGTTTTCCATGGATTTTCAAGTAACCAATCTCATTTATCACTTCGATTCTCATTTCGCTTTCCAGGTTCCAGGCAATCATTCGGGAGCAATAATGGACTTTGGTATAATTTCACATTACCAATTTGAGCAGGTCTCCCCCGTATTTGACAATATGATTAAGAGGTTCCCTCCTTGGACCGC
Source organism: Photinus pyralis (assembly GCF_008802855.1). Lineage (NCBI taxonomy): Eukaryota > Metazoa > Arthropoda > Insecta > Coleoptera > Lampyridae > Photinus > Photinus pyralis. The sequence goes on from NW_022170249.1 coordinate 48,777,802, forward strand.
TATGACGTATTGGACATCGACAGTCGAAACGTGGATTTTCTAAGTATGCGCAATTACACATAAACTTTCTAGTCTTTTATGGTGTCTTGTTTGAGTATAATGCGGTGAAAACAGCTGTGCTGTGGTTTGGTTTTAAAAGTATTATCATAATTTTAAACTATTTTATATTTTCATTGTTTACCTCTTTGGGGAGTGTAAGATATTTCCATTAGAAATTTAGTTCTACTTAACTACTTAAAACATTACAGTTAATGACTAATAGTAAGAGTTTTGAACGTTCCAAATTAACCTTATAATCATAATACATTACATAGTGTATGCTATAGATATGATTTACAAAGAATGAATAGATTGTTTTTTAGTGAGATTAGAAAGAGTTACCTACCTAAGCATATTGCTCATATTAGAGTGAAATTTTAAATAGAACTGATAGAGAAAATAGACTTAAAGAACATTTATACTGCTTGAAGTGTCATTTCTTGTATATATAGTTCTTTGGTTTGCTTTAAGAAGTTTTTCGAACAATTTTTTCTATACTAGAACTGTAAGCTACATATCATAAAAATGCCTCTTTGTTGTTAATATGTTACCCAAATTTTGAATTATACTTAAATCACGGGAGGTACATTTTCAACTACTGTACATACGTGGTATCTTTAGTACCATAACTAACTTTGTGATATGAAACACCATTAACACACTAGGATCAATTACATTAATGTTTTAAATTTTTTTAAAGTTGGTACAGTTTAAGAAATTTGTTAAATTGTTGTGTTACCTTTGCTCTAATTGATATACACCTATTTTTGATGTGACAACTAGTTTTTAACAATTGCAAGTTTTTCTCGCGAATATCCTTTGTTGAAAATTTACAAACATTGTTGCAATAAAATACTTTAAAAATATACTTGCTATAATTTTGCTGTTCTAGATGTGGAAAATTAAACAAACCCCTTCCAGGGTCTTATATGTATGTACCTACTTTTCAGAGCAATCGAATTTTTGTGATGGATTCTCACATGGAGGACCCAAAAAGGTAAAAGGCCAATCCAATAAATTGGACCACCACATCAAGATGAAAAACAAAAAATAAAACGATATCTTTAAGTGCTTCTAAAAGTGACCTAACTAGACTGATCATGGATTTTGGTTTGTTAAAATTTTTCTTGGACCACCACATCGTGAGTTACACCTAAAAAAACGGTTTCATAAGTGTCTAAGATTGGGAAAATGACTCGTCTCAGATCGACGAATCCAGAATGGCTTGACTGGATAGCTACATGCAAAGATGTAGGCAAAAAGAACCTTTTTCTACAGATCCATCTACCAAGAAAAAAATGCTTACAGTAGCCTAGTTCCACTTAATGGCCCATATGAATAAAAGGGAGCAGACGTTTACCTTAAACATTATAAAACGGTATACGGCTAAAAAAAAGGACGAAGTTGCTAAAGATACAAAATCTGAACAGCTGTAAATAAGTTGGCATGCACAAAACCAAATTTTGAAACTGGCGTTAAATTTGCTTTTATTCTAGGTGCCTATGTATCAAATGTCGGTTAAAAGTTTTAGTAAATAACAAAGTTTCATTTACATTCGTAGTGTTTACATAATTATTGTTTCATTCATAAATATAAACCAAATTTTTGACATTACGCATGCGGCATGCGCATAACCAATCCTAGTGGTACGCACGGAATCCTTGCGCCAAGTCCTTTCAAAGGAGCCGCATATCGCCCAAATCGATTTAGTCGTGCAGAAGAAGTACGTGTGACGGCCGACAAAGTGTAGCCAATAGCGATTTTTCACTTTGAGGAAAATACGCCAAAAATTAGAGCGCATCCAGAGACACTTTTCACCTGATAACCTTTGCTGCAATCCATTTAATTGTTATCTAACGGTTAATTAGCTGCCTCATGAAGCTGAAATAATAAATATTAAATCGGCGACTCTTCCCATGCCATGGGCCGTCGGATGCTACACAACTAATTGTTTCATTTCAGGGCATTATTTTTTTTCCAGTAGCTTGTAAGACATTAACTTCCCATGTTTGAAAATTGCAGATGTTCTGTCTCCACCAATAACAGCGTTAACAAAAAGGACAACGTGCTTCATATGTCCGATTTTGTTTGGGATTTCTGTGTTGTACAGTTTTGACGATTGGTTAGACAATTCAGGATGCACCATATAGATTGAATGATTATGAGATGCTATGAGCATTGCCAACTAAAATTACAAGAGAAGTCTAGACGTTCTCGAGTACTGTTTACACCAAAAGCACGTCCGTGTCGTCCTCCGCCTGATCCGCTGGTATACCCGTATTGGTGTGGTGCGACTTCAGCAAGGCCTTGTTGACGTTACTTATGAAGTCCGCATGGGTCACACTCGCTGTGCAATCTATGAAGAAAATGAGATCAATGCATGCTCTATTTGTGGCCCTCATCTCCTGCTCCTGTATTTTAGTGCGTGGACGGTCACTGCTGTACCCGTCAAACTACGAGTACATCACTGTTGAGACACAACTCGCCGCCGCCTATTCGCCTTGAAGAGATGAAAGACGGGGCTAATTTTTTCGTGTAAATTACAGAACAAATCTTAACATTTAAGAAAAGACAGATAACTGCCAATAAAAAGCAAACTTTTATAGGTAAAATGGCATCAAAACAAATGAATTTAAAAATCTCCTTGTAGCATATAGTCACAAAAAAACAATAGTAAACCATAAACCTCTAAAATCTTAGTGTGATACAAATTGAGATTATTTCGATGTAGCATCCTCGGAAAACAGAAGATTGATTAGAGCTGAAAAGAAAAAAAGATTAGAAGCTGAAAAGGAAAGATTAATTAGAGCTGAAACAGAACTATATTTGCGTTTTCTAATCGATGTTTAGTTATGCATATTCATCACAATGACTAATGAACACTGACCTATGTAATTAGTGAAATTACTTTTTTACTTTAAACAGTTTGGTTGGGCAAGTAAGTTCTGCGATCGTTGTCTATTCGGTATCATTTCATTGCAATAAGTATTATGCAACCCAACAGCGTCAGTTAGAAAGATATGGAGTACCTTTGAAAATGAAACTAAACTGAAGTCTCCTAAGGGTTTTGGCACGTGATTCCTGAAGAATAGCAGTCGGCAACGCAACCACCGCGCCGCCGGCTTCGGTGAGAGGCTAAAGTCTAATGCTTTGAATATTAGTGAGGGTGTTAGTCCGTGAATGAATTTAATGTTTTAGGCTTTAGACTATTTTCTAAATATAAACGTGGAAAAAGTTACAAAAAGGGAAGTGTTGTCTATTTCTGATAGAGTGTTTGATGCTATCGGGTTTACTGTCGAAGTTACGTTACTACCAAAACTTCTTCTTCGTAGAATGTGGGAGAAAAGTAGGATGAGATTGGAAGTTGATATAAGAAATGAATTTCTGAATGGGTTGAAAGATTTCCGTTCTTAATCGGAAATAAAATTAAAACTATGCTTTGTTCCCTTTGGCATAGAAGAATGGCTTAATATATCTCTTTATACTTTTTGGTGATGTTTCACAATTATCTTATGCAGTAGCATCTTTCTTAAGAGAACTCCAGTTTAAAAAAATGAATATTTCTAGACTTGAATTAGTTGTTACTACTGTAGAATGTCGTTCAGCTAAATCAGTATCGGACTGATTTTAGTAATAATTAAGTTAATTTCAATTTTTGGTCTGATTCATCTACACTTTTGGCGTGGATAAATCGTCAGGATAATTCTAAAGAACAGTGGAGGGATGTGCCAGGTAACATGAATCCAGGTCATCTACCTTCCCGGGGATGCTCTGTAAAAACATTGCGAAATCAAGATGGTGGGAGAGTGGTTAAAACTTCCCCACTTATTGTCATCTTGATTTATTCCAATTGGTATTATCGTGTCTTTAGCAAATTCACTAAATTGTTCGAATGATAGCGTGGATAATACGTTTTGTTTTTAAGGTGGCGTTTACATTGAAAAATTGGAAATTTGTTTCCACAATAACTTCCTTCTGGGTATAAAGTTTTGGTTGAAATAACATTCATTCAAATATATAATGTTCCGACATTTGCACGAAACAAAAATTATTTAGCTAATTCCTCTGTACTTTCGCCGTTATTTAGAAAAGAAGTTCTTAAAAAATTATCAAAGTCCTCGTTTGAGATCGAAGGGACTTCAGCGCATTTTTGTGTGGCAGATCAGTATTCTATTAGCCACTTTCGACTCAACCATCAATAACAGATCTTGTCGAAGGCTACTACATTCACTAACCGCTTCCCACTTTCCGCGTGCACCCGCAATTCGCTTTTAAAGTTTTGACTCCACCATCAGTAAGATCGTGTCGGGGGCTACCACATTCCCTTTGACGGTACCCCCTTCCGACGTCCCGTTTACCCGCAATTCGCGTTTGAAGATTTGACTCCACCATCAGTGAGATCGTGTCGCGGGCTACCACATTCTCTTTTACGGTACCCACTTCCGACGTCCCGTTCACTCGCAATTCACTTTTATTGGCGACACGAGAAAGAGAGACAGCGATTCGAGATTCACGAAACGTTAAACCGCGTGAGTTCGCAACGGAAGGTAAAAGGCGCCTGACTACTTCTCGAAGACGTGCGCGCGCCTCGCAAAAGGTCGTTAATTTCGCCCCTATGACAAAAAACAAAATTCCGCCACGCAGGAGTTGTGCGCGTTTACAACATCTTTCCGACGACACCAATTTCAAAAGAATCGGACCAAAACTGTAGTAGAAGATAGGAAAAAACTGAAAAACTTCACGTTAGTATACTACGCTCGAGGATGACGCCCAGATGTCGCCAACCCCACATCATGTAGCCATGTCCCTAAGGTTGACAAATTTCACGGCCTTGTAGATACACGTACACCCGTTGCCTTCCTACAAGAGTTCTTCTACGCGCCCACATTAGCATCCAGCCAGCCAGCCAAAGTGAGGTTAAAAGCTACTTTTTAGCGCATTTTTGCAAAAATTTTTTTTGTAAAAAGTAGCTTTTAATCTCACTTTGGCTGGCTGGCTGGCTGGCTGGTCGGCTGGCTGGCTGGCTGGCAGTAAATGCGCGCCCGTAGAAAAACGCTTGTAAAAAGACAAGGAGTGTACATGTAACTATCGGGGCCGTGTAATTAAGAACGTTAGGGATGGGGCTACAAGATTTGGAGTCGACGACATCTGGACGCCATCCCCGAGCGTATTATACTAACCTGGAGATTTTTCAGTTTTTATCTATCTTCTTCTACAGTTTTTCTCCGATTGTTTTCAAATTGGTGTCGTCGGGAAGATCTTGTCAACGCGCACAACTCCTGCGTCGCGGAATTTTGTTTTTTTTTCCTAGGGGCGACATAAACCACCTTTTGCGCGGCGCGCTTCGAGGGGTAGACGACTTTGGGCGCCCAAAAGTTTCTTACAGCGCGAATCGCGGTCTCTCTTTCTCGTGTCACTAATAGAAGGTCGAGCTATGTGAAGTACCCAAAAGTTGAATACGATTTTATGCCGGGATTTTAGCGAAATCTACCAAAATGTGAATTACGAATGAACGGGACGTCGGAACTGTGTATCGACAAAGGGAATGTGGTAACCCCCGACGAGATCTTACTGATGGTGGAGTCGAAACTTCAAATCCGAATTGTTGCGGGTGATCAGAAGTGGGTGTCGACAAAGGGAATATGGTAACCCCCAAAGGATTTTAATGATGGTGGAGTCAAAACTTCAAACGCGAATTGCGAGTGCACGGTAAGTGAGAAAATGGTACCGACAAAGTGAACGTGGTAGCTTTCGGCAAGATCTTATTGATTGTGGAGTCAATATTGGCTAATAAAACACTGATCTGCCACACAAAAATGCGCTGAAGTCCCTTCGATCTCACACGAGGACTTTGATCATTTTTACAAATAAATTTGCAAAAATGCGCTAAAAACTCCCATATAAAATATATATCTTTCATTTTTATCACACACTGATAATAATTTGTTATCAAATTTAACTTCATTCACAAGCTTAAACCTTTAGCAACCATCGGTCGTTAACAGAAGTTCATTTTTTTTTACCTCGAAACAAAGTTATTGAGGAAATCGCAAGGCAACTTTTGCACTTTTTGTAAACGCCACCTTAATTGCATGTATCGCAGTGGGAAATTAACCCGAAACTTATTTTCGGCTGTATTGGGATGTTATTGCATTAATTCAACTTGACTTAGGTTTTGAATACGAACAAAATAAGTCTGTATCATGTTTGTTACCTTTCAAGGATGATTGTGGGTTAATAAGAATTAGACCTAATAGACGGAGAGTAGTGCGACATGCCTCGACGCATGAAATATTTTACCTCATATGTGTCATGTTTGTGTACAAACTGTACTAAGTCATATGCGAGAAACATATTGGACCCTTGGAGGTCGTAGAACAGTCAGATCAGTGATTTCTTCCAGAGAATAGAATAAGGAATGCAAGTGCTTTCGAAATAGTAGGTGTTGATTTAACGGTTACACTGTTTTTCAGGAATGAACAAAAGGCTTGGATAGTGTAAAGGTACATGGAAGATACTATCATCGTTTTATCTTCAAAGACTTTAAACCTGAAAATTAATTATTAGTCTAGGCGATAAAGACATCTAACTGGACATTTTGAGGTGGAAAAGAAAAAAATGGTGGAATATGTTCAGTTAGGTGTCAGAAACAACATATTAAAAACCCAACCCCCCAGACCCTGTGCTAAAGGCTCCAGCCACCCACCATCCCCCAAAAACCGTGTTTTCGCTCTTTTTGGCTGATATCTCGCGATCTATGAGGTCTATATGAAATATTTTTAGCTGAAAATATTTCTCGGGAAATTTTATGCAAGGTAGATACTCAGAAGTTAGCCTAGGTGTATCTCTTAGCCTAGGAAATTTATAAAAGAGGCGAAAATCATCAATTTTCGTGGCTTTTTGCAAATATATCGCGACCTTTAGGGCTAGATGAAATATTTTTAGCTGAAAATGCTCCTCGTGAAATTTCTTACAAGGTAGATACCCAGAAGTTAGCCTAGGTGTACCTCTTAGCCTAGGAAATTCATAAAAGGAGGCGAAAATCATCCATTTTCGTGTTTTTTGCAGTTTTTTGCAAATATATCGCGACCTTCAGGGCTAGATGAAATATGTTTAGCTGAAAATGCTCTTCGTGCAATTTCATACGAGATAGGTAACTGAAGAGTTGGCGTAAAGTCACCTTTCACCTTCAACTTTCATGTGTGAGGAAATATTCATTGTAAAACAAAGTTATTCACGTAAAAACAGTATTTTCATATTAAAATATTCACACATTCATTTATACCTCAACGTAATCATTATCCTCTGCAGATTCCACTTCTTCAGGCTCTTCGACGTCCTCTAGTGCTAGTGGGTCGTCTGAAATTACCGACTCGTAGTTCTCCTCGCCTTCCGCTTTACCTGCATGGGCACCCTGAAATGACGACGTCCCATTTAGACACGATGTTCCATGACACTGGACGCAGAATTCGTTCTTCAGACCTACAACAAGAAGTATTATGTCAAAAAAATTTTATAAATAAGTATACGAATATAATATTCTCTCGTGTGTCCTAACTCCTAAGTGTCGGGTAGAGAAGGTTTACCTGATTTTCTGAAACAGTTGCAAGAAATCAGGTAAACCTTCTCTACCGGACACTTAGGACACACGAGAGAATATTATAATCGTATACATAATTATAAACATTTTTTTGACATAATGCTTCTTGTTGTAGGTCTGAAGTGTAATGAACTCTGCGTCCAGTGTCATGGAACATCGTGCCTAAATGCCACGTCGTCTCTTCAGGGTACCCATGCATCAGGTAAAGCGGAAGACGAGACCTACGAATCGGTAATCTCAGACGGCCCACTACCACTAGAGGACGTCGAAGAGCCTGAAGAAGTGGAATCTGCATCTAGTCTATAACTTTTGAATGAGAAGTCTGATCGAAAAAGTACGAATTGATTTGGATTCTACGCACCCAAATTAATAAGAAAAAGTGTTTTCCCAAGAAATTTTGGTGTAGTCGATTTTTGGTAAAAAAGGAAGGTTATACACTGCCTTTTTTTGAGCCCCGAAAAAAAAAATTGTCTCAGATCCACCCGGAAAAAAAATTTCCTATAGAATGTGGCCTTTAGAATCCATAATTTCAAACAGTTCCAAGATTGGGCTACTAGTTCAAAAGTTACAGCCCTTTGAATTTTCTTTCGAAATTGGTTTCTAGTCTATAACTTTTGATTAAGAAGTCTGATCGAAAAAGTACGAATTGATTTGGATAAGTATAAGGGTAATGATTACGTTGAGGTATAAATGAATGTGTGAATATTTTAATATGAAAATACTGTTTTTACGTGAATAAATGGTACATAGAAATACTTTGTTTTACAATGAATATTTCCTCACACATGAAAGTTGTAGGTGAAAGGTGACTTTACGCCAACTCTTCAGTTACCTATCTCGTATGAAATTGCACGAAGAGCATTTTCAGCTAAACATATTTCATCTAGCCCTGAAGGTCGCGATATTTTTGCAAAAAACCGCAAAAAAACACGAAAATGATGATTTTCGCCTACTTTTATGAATTTTCTAGGCTAAGAGGTACACCTAGGCTAACTACTGAGTATCTACCTTGTATGAAATTTCCCGAGAAATATTTTCAGCTAAAAATTATTTCATATAGACCTCATAGATCGCGAGATATCAGCCAAAAAGAGCGAAAACACGGTTTTTGGGGGATGGTGGGGTGGCTGGAGCCATTAGCACAGGGTCTGGAGGGTGGGATTTTTAATATGTTGTTTTTGACACCTAACTGAACATATTCCACCATTTTTTTCTTTTCCACCTCAAAATGTCCAGTTTGCCAATTTTACAGTCTCTATCGCCTAGACTATATTCCCAGTGTTATTAAAAATTAAAAAACGCCATAATTTAATTGTGTACCATTGACAAGCTCCCATTGAAATTTCACTATGTTAAACGGATCGGGAATAAAAAATTCACTGTGACTTTTTCGAGCTGTCCGGCCTGCAAGTATCGTAGGCTTCGTCCTAACGAATGCAGTATATCCAGAGATTCGTACGTCGGAACTATATCGGAAACGATGGAGATGGGAAATACGAGCCATATTCCCGAAGAAAGTTCTCAGGCGCGTATTACAGCAAAGCCAATGGTTTAAGCATGGCAAATGAATTTTTCTGCTTTATTTCCCCTTGGAGAATTCAAAACGGCAACAACCAACATATGATGGGATTCCTACCTGAAAAAATGTATTATACGATCGGAAAATTATTTCCAGAGATCCAATAATTTTTTATCTTTGCCCACCGAATTGCCCATACTGAATTTTGTTGTCTTCAAAACGTTTCTCAGAGTAAAATTGATTACGCTACTTTTTTTACATGAGAAAAGAGGTGTTCAGCCAATTAAGCAGCTAACGGAACATTAAACCTACGGAATAACCTTTGTTACAATTAGTGCGAAGTCCCCGAAAATAATGTTAAAAAGGCTAATGATTTCGGGCAGTTGAACTGACGGAGAAATGTTTGCCTTGCTTTACCATTCGAGGGGTTTAACTTAAATGAACCATAATTTTGAGGTTTGAGTAAGAATTCACTTTGAAATTGACCATTTATACATTACACTACTTCGTAAAAGAGGAGGTCCAGCTCTCAAAGGTGAAGAAATCACATACATCTTTACGATGCCCTTACTGCAGGAATGCGATACTAAATTGTTTAGCATTTCCAGCAAGTAAGTATGTAAGAATTCAGATCACGCATTCATATAAAATTTTATTTAAGCATATTATTACTGCAATAAGAAGAACGGTTTAAATCACGCAATTGGTTTTTCTAAATATGGGAATAGTTTTTTACATTCTTTTTTTTTAATTTGCAATTTTAATTTTATGAGACTACATACCTGCAGGTGTTGATGCTGATGATTATGGTCCCCAATAATCGCTAAGAGATGAGTTTGAAAGACTTAAGTTGGCTCGATGTGACATAGCCGGTGTTCAAATACTGTCAGCTATGCCGACATCTTGCCTTCTCCGTCTTTCATTCTTTGGGAAACATTTTCACTGCCGCTCAAAAATCAATGGACCAGAACACTTAACTGGAGACAGAGCAAAAACGAGAACGTCACAAAGTAATGACGGCGCTCCTATTAGCATGACCGGTATTATTTTACTAATAAACACTTTTTACAAAAATGTTGATTTATTCAATTATCCAAAAGTAGGCAATTTACATACGCCGCGCCTTTTACATTTAAAGTTGTATTGTCAGTGTTCCCACAAATACTGGCCCTCTACAAGTTGTCTATGTCTTTTAGTATGAATATAATCTGACTCACTTCCTTTGAAGACACGTGCTTTACGTAAACTACTACTGGGTCTTCAATAATAATTATTATGAATATTGTTGACAACTCCCACCTCCTATACAGGATTGGAATAAGGAACATTTCTGTAGTACTAGGTACTGAGTACTACACTATTATTTACTTAACAAGCAGGTGTTTAATTATTTACTTAAATTTTACCTCACATCTGAATGGAGTAATTGATAAGGCAATTTATCAAAGGCGATGTTCTCCACATTAATTGCTCGTGATCCCGCAGGTCATAGGTTACGGTGCGTCAAATGGATTTGCGAAATAAAATAATTGGACACCGTAAACTTTCTTTTCTCTTTCACTAAAATGTGATTTTACAAAACTACGAGGTCTGCCGAATTAATTGATATTTGTAATTAGGTCACGAACGGCGTGAGATGGCATCCACAAGTGCAATTAATAATACCAAAAGGATCCATTTTTAATTAGTATGGTGTTACATTTTAAACAGACACCTGCGAATTTCCTCACTTAAAAGGTATACCTATACCGGAAGGAAACAATAACAATTAATATACCTAAAATGTTTACCAATTGTGCTTTGTTCACAAAAGTGGATTAAGTAGCAGAATAACTCCAGGTCCTAGATACCGAAGTAGGCCGCTGTGTTTCGGCCAAGAGTTTTGAATATTCGCGAACACGGAAAAATAGTGTTCTTGTTTTATTTCGCATCTCACTATGGGGAAAAATTGATTTATGTTAAGTGATCCATGGGACCATGCAAAACTATAGATCATACAATGAAAGCAATCATTTTTTTTTAGTTTTCAAAGATCGCAATGCTCTATTTTGGACTTTTTCTAATTTTCTGTTTTAAAAGAAATGGAGTAGCTATACAAATGTGCACATTAAACTGTAAAGTTACTAGATATTTATTTTATATATTTTAAATTCGACGACAAGATGGAATACAACTTATTTTTACTTTACCGACAAAGGGAATGTGGTAACCCCCGACAAGATCTTACTAATGGTGGAGTCAAAACTTCAAACGCGAATTGCAGATGAACGGGAAGTACGTACCGACAAGGGGAATGTTGTCGTCCCCAGCAAGATCTTACTGATGGTGGAGTCCATAATGGCTAATAGAATACTGATCTACCAAACAAAAATGGGCTGAAAAGTCACCTCGATCTTATAAGGACTTTGATAATTTTTTCCTACGGTCGTTTTCCTTGGGATTTTCTAATGGAATGGGGTTTATTAGTTCTATGTAATCATAAACTAATGGTTTTTCAGTTTATTTTTGTAAAAATCGAATGTAAGCCTTGCTCCCTAACAAAGCGCGCAAAATGCATCACTAGTATGTATAAACGTGATCTCAAGCGATTATCAATTCAAGACACGGTAGGAAGAGTTTTCCCATAGTTTAAAGTCATGGATTCAGTGCATTTTGCTCTTGCTCTCGCAAATTACATGACACATCCACGTTTAATAAATTAGTTAATTGAACTGTGTATAAGACAACGCTGTGAAATTAACCGTAACTCTATTTGAAATCTGATGCAAGATTTTACGTAGGAAACTGACCGGCATTCTCTCCTGCCGGCTCTCCATGAACCAATTGGGTGTTCAAGAACTGACGGCAAACTCCCAGATGGATTGGCTTTAATTCCTTGGGGCCCTTGGGCTCGTGGAAAATGTCTTGTGTGGGCCGGAAGAAAAAATTGTCTCAGATCGACCCGGAAAAAAATCTTTCTTATAGAATGTGGCCTGTAGAATCCATAATTTCAAACAGTTCCAAGATTGGGCTACTAGTTCAAAAGTTACAGCCCTTTCAATTTTCTTTCGAAATTGGTTTCTAGTCTATAACTTTTGATTGAGAAGTCTAATCGAAAAAGTACGAATCGTTTTGGATTTTACGCACCAAAATTAATAAGAAAAAGTGTTTTCCCGAGAAATTTTGGTGCAGTCGAATTTTGGTAAAAAAGGAAGTTATACACTGCCTTTTTTTGAGGCCCGAAAAAAAAATTCTCTGAGATCGACCGGGAAAAAACATTTTCTTATAGAATGTGGCCTGTAGAATCCACAATTTCAAACAGTTCCAAGATTGGGCTACTAAATCAAAAGTTACAGCCCTTTCAATTTTCTTTCGAAATTGGTTTCTAGTCTATAACTTTTGATTGAGAAGTCTAATCGAAAACGTACGAATCGTTTTGGATTCTACGCACCAAAATTAATAAGAAAAAGTGTTTTCCCGAGAAATTTTGGTGCAGACGAATTTTGGTAAAAAAAGGAAGGTTATACACTAGCTTTTTTTTGAAGCCGGAAGAAAAAATTGTCTCAGATCGACCGGAAAAACATTTTCTTATAGAATGTGGCCTGTAAAATCCACAATTTCAAACAGTTCCAAGATTGGGCTACTAGATCAAAAGTTACAGCCCTTTCAATTTTTTTTCGAAATTGGTTTCTAGCGTTGAGTGAATCCTTCACTCAACGTTTCTAGCGTTGAGTGAAGGATTTTCTGTCTATTTGATTGAGAAGTCTAATCGAAAAAGTACGAATCGTTTTGGATTCTACGCACCAAAATTAATAAGAAAAGTGTTTTCCCGAGAAATTTTGGTGCAGTCGAATTTTGGTAAAAAAGGAAGGTTATACACTTCCTTTTTTTGAGGCCCGAGAAAAAAATTGTCTCAGATCGACCGGGAAAAAACATTTTCTTATAGAATGTGGCCTGTAGAATCCACAATTTCAAACAGTTCCAAGATTGGGCTACTAGATCAAAAGTTACAGCCCTTTCAATTTTATTTCGAAATTGGTAGTCTATAACTTTTGATTGAGAAGTGTAATCGAAAAAGTACGAATCGTTTTGGATTCTACGCACCAAAATTAATATGAAAAAGTGTTTTCCCGAGAAATTTTGTTGCAGTAGATTTTTAGTAAAAAAGGAAGGTTATACACTGCCTTCTTTTGAGGTCCGAAAAAAAAATTGTCTGAGATCGATCGGGAAAAAAACATTTTCTTATAGAATGTGGCCTGTAGAATCCATAATTTCAAACAATTCCAAGATTGGGCTACTAGATCAAAAGTTACAGCCCTTTCAATTTTTTTTCGAAATTTGTTTCTAGTCTATAACTTTTGATTGAGAAGTCTAATCGAAAAAGTACGAATCGTTTTGGATTCTACGCACCAAAATTAAAAAGAAAAAGTGTTTTCCCGAGAAATTTTGGTGCAGTCGATTTTTGGTAATAAAGGAAGGTTATACACTTGCTTTTTTTGAGGCCGGAAGAAAAAATTGTCTCAGATCGCCGGGAAAAAAACATTTTCTTATAGAATGTGGCCTGTAGAATCCACAATTTCAAACAGTTCCAGATTGGGCTACTAGATCAAAAGTTACAGCCCTTTCAATTTTCTTTCGAAATTGGTTTCTAGTCTATAACTTTTGATTGAGAAGTCTAATCGAAAAAGTACGAATCGTTTTGGATTCTACGCACCAAAATTAATAAGAAAAAGTGTTTTCCCGAGAAATTTTGGTGCAGTAGACTATTTGGTGAAAAACAAAGGGTTGGAAAACAAATTGTCTAAAATCGATCGGGAAAAAAACATTTTCTTATAGATTTTGACCTGCAGAATCCATAATTTTAATCGGTTTGAAGATTGCGCCACCAGATCAAAAGTTACAGTTCCTTGAATTTTTCTTCGAAATTGGTTTTTTTGCCTATAATTTTTGATTCGGGGGCTCAATCGACAAAATACAAGGGAAGTTTATAAGAGATAACATCAGTATGGTGTCCAAAATAAAATGGGAAAATAGCGGTATTCTGCACCTTAGAATTATCACGCCCTCACCTACAGGAAGGCGGGATTTAGTAGAAGGAGCGACCTCAAAGGAAACACAATGCTATATAAATACTATGCACTTTTTTCTATTGTACATGGGGATACATCTTCCTGGTTCATGTTCGCCAGATAGGTATTTATTTGATTTATGAAATTATGGCCGCTTAAGGGGTTTTAGGATAGCGGTAGAGATTTTACTCGTTTCTTCACAAATTTATATCATCGGGTATATTTACTTTTGCATAGATGAAATGGTATAAAACTATTCACTATTTTAATGTTTCGCTACCTTTTATTTAACAAACAGCAATTTTTGAGGTTTATGCCGCCACCGGTCACAATTAAAAGTTGTTGGTGGTCAAGTTAGGGTTGTAGTAACGCTAACAACTAGTTTTAGGCTTTACATTAAGTAGGTACGAGGTAGGTACCTATCCAAAATCGGCTATTAAAAAATTACATATGATGTAGATTGTAGACCATAATTTGCAGTACCTACTTATTCTATTAAAAATAATTGTATTTAGTTTGTGAAAGCGTGTTTAGCAGATGAAGGCATGACATGAGAATAAACAATAGATTTTTAGTCGCCACTGTACAGACACGTTCTCTTTTACTCTATCGAAATCGTAGAAAGTGTCAAACAATTTTGCTTTAGATATGTCAATTTACATTCATTAACAACGACTCTGCCTTCTCGAGTTTCTAAATTCAAAAATATTTACTTAGCCTACAAGACTATAAGCGCAAAGCGCATACCTCGCTTTAATGTACTCATATTATTTCATAATTTACCGTTAACTTCTTAAATCAATATAGTACTAATTTTTGTTAACAATTATCATGTGTTGTGTAACGAGAAATACTTTCTTTTTCGAATGTACCAACATATGTTTAATCTTGAGCTTGACCGAGCAAATCGTAATAAACACTTCACAGAAATTGCAATTAAATGCAATGCGCTTTTTGAATGCTTTTAGTATTATTATTCGTGGAATCCGTCTATTTTCAAGTAACAAGGAAGTTTTCAGAAAGTAATCATTCAGTTTCTGTATGAAACTTACAGCTATCATAGCCGTTATGGCGCTGTTGTTAATTGATGTAAAAAGGTACCTACTTACAAAGTAGGTGCGTTTGTTGAATTACACCTACATTTCTTTGTAAAGCTACGTTGCTTTTTGCTCGTCTGTCGGAAATTGTGCTAAAATGAAAAATAACTGGGAACGGTATACACAGGGCATGATTTACATTTTGTTGTATTGTGTATCTACCTGCAGTGAAAAGTTTATGGCAACACAAATCGCGTAAATGAACATATCAAGCGAATGAGAACTTTTATTATTTTTTTATCTCCTAATAAGCTTAACTGTTAAGGCTCATCGAGCAGACCCTGACAGGAGAATACAGAAAGCAAGTGGATAGGGAACCGAGGATCGGTAAGGTTTTCCTGGCATTTATTCCTGAACTGTGTGAACTGTGCCCAAATGGCCTTCTTGTGTATAAATTTCGGGCTGTTGGTTTTTTTGAAGACCTATGTCGTTTATTGCCCATTGTATAACTTTATGGTCGCTTAGCGACTCATCTTCCAGGATACGCCATTCCTTTGTCCCCGATAGTCTAAACTGGCGGTTATATCGACCCAGGATCTCCCACTTAGAATAACATTTAATTAATATAAATCCATACTCACTTAATTACGATGTATGCGTATTTCAGCCCGGCCTGATGATGGGAATATACATCACCCGAAATCGATCGCCTAAAGAAAAACTATAATAAAAAAGCCTAGTTTGTTCTTTAAATTTATTTTCATTGTTCAACGTAATTAGTAACTAACAAACTACAATGGAGTACTTCATAAAACGAATTAAACAAGTATCTTTTTATAAATAATGCTTGACGGGACAAGGGCAGGGGGCAGGTTTTACTAGTCTTGAATCAATCGTCCTGAAAATACAAAAAATAACATGAGCAATCTACTTTATTGGCTGTGAATATGCGAAATAAATGAAGTAAGCTATCTGTTGATGAGATGATAATAATATAATGTGAGAGGAACAAGTCGCATAACATAGGTACATAAAACCCTTCGAGTCTACTATTTTTACGTAGCATGAAGGGAACAAGGCGCGCATTAGCCACCACAGAGCTATGTGTGAGAGCAACACACACAACACCTCTCGAATACTAAGGGACATGGCTTGCATAGTATTCCACCAGCTCAAATAGTGAAGGGACATGGCTCGCATCACTAAGTACAAGGAACGTGGGCGTTGTGTACTTGGCTGGTCAGGGAAACTAAAGTACAAGACCTAATCTCCCTAATTATTACGTTAATAAAGCAAAATATAGCCTAGGACACAGATATATGCATGAAAATTCTTCGAACCTTATTCCTTTAATTACCTACCTTATTATATGTTTTTTGCAAGAGATTCAACGTAATGGACTTCCAGATTTTCATAATTTAAATTTACTTCTGTTGACGGATAAATTGTGCAAGGAGAATTCCGAAAAGAAGAAATGTCCATACAACAAAATATTGAATAATACTCAAGTCTGTGCGAATTTGAGCTTAGTGCCACAATGTAACGTAAAGCACTTATCTTTACGATACAAATATGACACTGAACCCTTACGCAGTTTCATACATTTTCTGCGTGAAAATTCGGTCGTCCAACCCCAAAATGACCTAAAGATTCGTCGTCAATTTGAACTTGCGATGGTTTACTTAAAATATATGAAGCGGATTATTTTATACGCACTATCGCCGTAACACTTAGAGAAAGACATGACATTCCACAATATGAATGACACGTAACACATACTAATGTCCAATAATGAAATGGAACTTATACGGTCTGGCACGTGTCGCTTGTAATTGTAACCCCTATTTTGTACACTGAGTGTTTGCCATTAAGTGAGAAATTTGAGTTTACTATGCCCCCATTTCGAAATTGTAAAAATCAAAAAAGGAAGAAGACTAGGTACGGTAAAAGGAAGTATTTGTACGAATGATAGGCGAGGTGCCTACGTTTTCACACTTCCCACTTCCTTTTCGGTATTAAACGGGCATATTTGATTTATTTAAAGCATACCTACCGTGGCAAAGTAGCTCGCTGTAAGCAATGTGCGATTTGTATGCAAAGAATCGGTAGCTTGAATAATAAATATCTAGCCATAAATGAATATGGGAATGAGTATCACGTACATAACTTCCGTTCAACAGAATGAGAATGTGTGAGGCATCGATTCCCTACCGAAACAATGTGGAGATACGCCTGTCTCGAAGATACTTTATACGAGAATTGACTGTTAATTATGACATTTTAAAGACTATTAAAGTTACGATTGGTATGAAAGAAAGGGCCGGATTTATAGAAATTCGTTGCGATTTTGAATAGCCGATTTTGGATTCGTAACTACTTTACGATAACGCCTTTTTAATTTTGTGGCCATCAATATCTTCCTCCATATTTAATAATTAAAATAACTGATTTGTATCTACTTTTCCTCAATGACCTGTCAAAAATAGCATTTCACTTAAATAATCAATTGCAAGCTTTTTTAAATCAATATAGACAACTAGGGACAAACACAGACCGACGGACAGAAAGTTCAAATAACCAAAATTTAATCATATAGTCACTTAGCCATTGGCTACCTGTTACTGAAAACAGAATTGGACAACTTGAAACCGTTCGCGAGTTATCATGTGCACAGGATGGATAGATAGTTCAAAATCATGAACGAGCTTTGTCGCTCCTTAATAAACTCGTGGCTATCTTAAACTTGTTAGATCGTACATCCTTTATCGTTTTGTATAGTCATTTTTTCTTCCGTGGGCACTAAACATTGATTATTTATTGATTATAATGAGCGATTTTGCTGATTTTCTGCCCGTCCGTCTATGTACATGATAACTCACGAACGGTGTCGAATTTTCCAATTCTGTTTTCAGTATTTATCATCACCCAAGGAAGAACTGAGTAGCTTTTCAGTGACCTAGAAGCTCGTTTGCTATATTTGTTACAAGTGTATTCCTACTCAAATCACACGCCATAAGTAAATTCTTCAGGAATGTGCCCACCAAACTTCATGAAATACTGAACATTTTTATGGCTCGACCAAAAGTTGCAGTTAGTACTTTTTTTGGAGTTTGCTGAAACTAACTTTGGATTTCGTTGAGATCAGAATTTTTTCGCCCGTTTAGGGATGTACGATTTTAAAGTTAGAACTTTGGACATAATTTCACAGAAAACAGCTAAAACTGTAAGGTCCATCCTTCCAGCTGTTATCTTCGGCTTATTTAAAAATTTTAGATTTGTTCCCCTCTGCCATTCATTTTTTGACATATTTTATTGTTACATCTTGTAGGTATATTCACCCCATTTTTACGTTTTTCAAGCTCCAAAGATATTTGCATTCCCACAAATTAACAACCTTATCTAATATTCAGTTTTTTGGTTGAACTGAACCATTTTCACTAGGACAAAAAATGAAAGGCGTGTACACTTTTTGACCAAACCCCTCAACTTTCCTGCAATACGCTTTCTAGAACATGGAACTGACCGAACAAATCAATCCATGCTCGCCGGCAAGACTAAGTACCAAACAACTTATAATTCTCCGACTATTCCCGTAGATAAGAGCTTTAGAAGAACATAATGAAAACTTAAAATAACTTCAAATGAGCATAAAAGGCACAATTAATTTTAGAGAAACTTGAGAGGAATTTGATGGAAATCCGATATCGGATACCTGAAAAGAACCTTCATGAAGAAGAACTTGAAATGCACTTACGAGATTTGGGGTTCTTACTTGTTATCAACATCTTCCAATTTTTCACTTTAAATTCGTTATATCCACCGGGTTCCTGACATTGTCTCAATTTCTTTAGTTTTTCATATTATTTCAGTTTTTTTCAGATTCTTTAGTTTTGTAGACCCTTTCATTACACTGTATGTTTCAGATCCTTTAGAATATCAACTTGGATTTTTAGGATCCTTCACCGTCATCAGATTCTTCGGACTTTAACATTTCTTCATAATACGCATGTCGATTTGGTATAGCTTCTTCAAATTTTCGTATTATTCAAAATATTGCTTTTCACTAGATCTTCAAGTTTCTCGATCGCCTTTTTTAACTTCTGCCAATGCTTCAAATTTCTACGTATTTCCCTGGTTTATCAGATGTTTCAGATTCTTTAGGATATTCGGATTTCTTTCGTTTCCTCGTCATTTCCCAGGAAACTCTTTCGTTTCTTCTAGATTGATTCGATCTAGTTATGTCAGATTGTTCGCATTGCTTAAAATCCTTCACTTCATCGTATTTCTACAAATCTTTTGGATTAGGAGATCCATCAAATCCTGAAAGTTCTTAAAATTCATCGGATTATTCAGTCGTGCTTGGTATTCCCAAGAGCGAGCTAAACGATCAGATACTTATAACTCTTTCGATTCTTCGAATGTTTCTTATTATTTAAACTCCTATTCAGATCGGATCGAATTCTTAAAATTCTTCCGATGTATAGAATTTATCTAACTCATTCTTTTTTTCAAATATATCACACTCTTCGTATTTTTCAATTCCAATGCTCGCTTTTTAAGTTTACCACAGAAAACAAAACCTGATTAATAATGGCTTATCGTCTTTGAAATTCGAAAGTATTAATTTGCATCTTCTTCTCTGGCAAGAGAGCTTTTGGCGGCTGTACAATCTATTTAAATATTCCTACAGTAACGATTATAACTAGCGTGCGTTATCGGCAAACCATTAAACAAAATGAAAACACACAAATCTCACTTCTTGTCTCCTAGAGCAAATAATTAAATTCGGAGACTACTTAGTAATGAGTAAACGCTTCTAAATACCGAGTATTCAGCAAAGTTGGTCGACTTCACAAATATACGGTGTGGTCATAATCATAACATCGGGTATGATACTTCAGGGCGGAAAACGGGTGCTTCGTTATAAGGCAAATAAAATAATTCACGAATTAAGACGTAAGGAGTAATAGAGTGATTTTCTGATTATAGGTCAAGTAATAAAAACAAATAGGGTGCTGGATTCTGGATTAAGATAGGAGGGTGGACAGGGTCCTCGCGTACTTAGCCCTCGTATTCGGGCCATTTGTACTACCCGCCATGATCAGAGTCGTCCAATTCGTTAATATCACTCAAGTCATTCCACTCGTGAGATGAACCGAAGGGGGGAGTGACTCCAATCGTAGCTATGTCCGGCAAGGATAACCCCAAGATGGATCGCCTTAGTTGGACTAGCACGGGACATTAAAAAAATATGTAGTGTGCCGTTTCGTCATCTATGTAGCTATAAAGTTAATGTATTGTTATTTTGTGAAAATGGTACGGTACGGTTGCTGCTTTAATCCTACAGAAAAGGACTGTAGGCGGACATTTTATTGGTGACAAACAGAGCTAAAATTTGCTTCACTTTACGATCGTTTTTAACCCCCCCTCTATCTTTCCTTCCTTACTCGTCGGTTCTCTCAATACCTTTCGTTTCCAGTATGCCTTTTAACGCATAGGAGCTCAAGGGTATTGCTGCTTGCTACTTGCTCTAGTGGATGGTGACATTCGGAAACTATCCCAGAGGAAATTTTACAGTGACCAAGTGCCTGCTGTCACTGGAGATTCTGATAGTTTTGTTTTTCATGTTATGCACAAGAACTTTTCTTGCACGAGCATTAGTCTTACCAATTCTGAATACCGTAGCAAGTTTGCCTAGTGATTGGGTGATATGGAAGTTCAGTTCTTTGGAGTAGATACCAGTGCCTGTTCCTTGCATTGTTTTAGATCAATTTATCAGGCTAGGATCCCACTTCTGCATAAAAACCATGCGACAGTTTTTCCCTAATATGAATTGAGGGCCTGTTATTCATTCGTATTCAACTAGGATTCGTATAGAACCAAAAGTTAAAACTATGCAGTGATATAGTGGGATCTATGACAGGTGAAAATCTCTATTTGTGGACTTCTCGCTAAACGAAAAATGCTAATGATGTATTTGAATTTACAAAATTTATTAATATATAACGCTATATGAATAAAGTAAGAATGAGGAGAGATAAATGACAGGATACAGTATCTTAATCCAGCGATGTACCAAAATTATGCTTCTCTGGTGATTACGATTTCCTTTGTCGACGACATGAATCATCGACAACAAGTAGCTAACTAGACAATTTCCGAATAATGAGAAGATTAAAAATATTAAGCAAGTTACAAAAAATAGATCTAGCGCGTTAATTAAAGTGTTACTGCAAGAATGGACGTGCAGGTAAATCAAAAAGGCTATATTTGACAAACACATCGTAAGACGAAAGTTGATCCGTTCGCGATTGATCCAAAATGATGCGTAACTGAGCGTAACTAGCAAATTTCCGGATATAATTATCGACATCACGTAATTTGTAAAATACCGCTTTACAAAAAATTGGACGGCCAAAATTCGGAAGTTCCCCGACGGACGTACGTCTATTTCACTATATGTGGTTACGTTGGTTAGCTCAAATGTGTCTAAATCCGTACGTGATAGTATTTTTATGGGATTTCGATCCCAATTTAGCTCTATTTCGTCAACCGGAAAAACATCTGCAAAGTGTTCTTGTCCATTATTTATAAATTGCATAATTTCACTTACAACTTCCAAATTTCAACTCGCAAATTTGAATATCAAACGGATATCGGCGAAAATCCCGAGTGCACGAGGAGCGGACCGTCACCTTTTCACTCAAAAGCACGTTTCCCTTACTACCGAAACCACGCCAAAATTGGGTGTCATCAACATTATTGCAAATTTTCAAGCAACCCTTTACAAGGGTAATTTTCGGTCGCCAAATTTGCCCATTCACCGCCTTTTGCTGCGTACACAAGTTGTTGTCGAGTCTTGGATCCAACCAGCGTTGGTGGAGCAATAGTGTAACCTCATATTCCTATTAAAAGTAATTAAGTGTGTAATTAGAAAAGGTAATTAGTAAATTACGTGCCATATTCGTAGCGCTGACAAATTGGATTTCTTCTAAAGTTAGCGATACATTTACGGTAACGGCCGTTTGTACGTCACTTTCTTCGTCTAATTCGGATTTTAATATTCCAACACATCCTGAAGAAAGGCACAAATTAAAAAATAGGAAATACGGGAATATGTGCAGTAACATATTGGAGAACTGATCTCTTCCCCTTTAAATTACTTCTCACGCGCGCTACTTCGTATTAAATGTTCTAGTAAAACATCTGTAAGAATAGTGAGTGTGAGTAATGTAGATCACATATGATCGGATGAAAAAAATGTTTACATTTGATATAAAGGCAAGCAAGTTGCACTTAGACATCGACATGCGAGACATTTAAAATTGGATTGGCCTTTAATTCTATATTTTCATTTATTTCCAGTTTAGTTTTATTTTGCTCATTTGACGACTTTGCAATTTTAAGATCTCGGCCCTGACACGAACGAACGGACGAATGAACAAGAAAAACGCATTTTCATTTTTGAAAATTATGCCAAAAAGTACATCCCCAAATTCGAAATGATGGCAATGATGAAATATTGTTAGGGCGTTTTCTCCTAAACCCGAATGCATTGGTCTGAAAGTAGCAATATTTTGTCTTCACTACACCATTCTGTATCTTCCCAAAAGACAAAAGTTATATTATTAACTTAATCATTGATATCAAATTATAGAACGGTTAAACACCTCAACTTATAGTATATAGTTTAAAGTAGCCTAATATTCTAATATTTTTAATCACTGATCGTAGTCATTGAAGGTAAAATACGACGATACTTGAAATAATTAGAATGCAATATTATAGGTACATTACGATTTATTGAACAGTTTCCCCCTAACAGCCACCTCATCACATAATTAGAAGTAATAAACCTACCTACTCTCTTCTTCAAAAAGAATTTAAACGGCAGTGAAAAATAGTAGTTTACGTATCAAATAAATTTAAGTAAATTAATATTTTATTACGTGCGTTCACCAGGCCGAATCGCTTCAACTGTACGCTTACCGATCAGAAGTAGTGCTTATAATGCGCACCGGTTTTTAGCGCCCCTGGTAATATATTGAGTAATATAATAGTTGCCCGCCTGGGAAATTTTTTCCAGTAAACACACGGCCTAGAAAAAGATCAACCACTTTTTAGGAATCTCGTCACATGCAAAATTCAAGTTCTTCAAGGAAAATTCTTTGGTTTCTTAGCACAAGATGGAATCAAGTCAAGTTGTAGAAGGTGTCCTTTACGCCCCTAATCAGTTTATGGAAACTTGTCAAAAACTCATCAGTCTCTATTCTTTCATCTCTTCCTTGACGATTCCCAAGTTTCGTTCTCATGCATTATAAATTTTCCCAAATACAAAAAATGTTTCCACTTGATCATCTTTCTAGTTCCGCCTAGTTTCAGAGATTCCCATGCTTAACATCAGAAAAAACTCACCCTTATAGTTACCGCATTCGCTAATCAGAATAAAGATATGAGTGCTCGCTTCTGAGAGGAAATCTTCTATTTCGTACCACTCTTATTCCGTTATTCGAGGTGTTCTTGGAAAGAGATTACCACGACAACGAGACGGTAAAATTTGTCGGGATCTTGTGTTTATATACGCTCGATTAAAGTATAAGGTGAGATCGTCGGTTTATTTCCCCCACAAGGAACCAGATCTTTACATCCTTTCCTCAAACCGGAACTGAGAGAACTACTACCCTCACTGCGTAACTTAAGCTGATCTTTTGGGTCAGCCGTTAATTTTGTTAATCTACACCTGATCCCGATTGATTTTACCAACAACCCCAAAAAGCAGATGACGGCTCAGTTTACATTAAAGTGTATGCTGTTTCTGGCCGTTTTTCGATTTATGCTCTCCAGCAGGATCTCGTCATACGAGTATTATATACAAATATCAACCTACCTGTTCGAACTGGATCTCCACTCCATACAGTACTGTGGGCATTTTTCTTTTCTTAGCACATAGTGCATAATTTTCACCTTGTCTGTTTCTTTCTCGAACTACGTTTTCCTGGAGAGTACTATTGGTCTAAATTTTGGAAACGGGTTTCCTATAGCACAGATTTAGTGTAGGGTAATCTGTGCCTATAGTAATAGCACATATTAACTACAATAATCTGTGGTAATAGGTATGGGAATGTGCTATCGAAGGAAAAGCTACGAACGGACTTGTTAATATACGAAAATATAGTGAAAGTTGGATTGATTATAAACACTGTTTGTTATTTTATCTTGAGCCGCATCCAATAGATGCAACCTTCGAAAGCTTCATTTATAACATACTTTTATTGATATGGGCGTTGTATGTATTTCGATCTGGGAAGCCCTCCCATGTCTGGATGGAAAGTGAAAATAAATGCTCCAGACACCAAGGCCATTTTCATGCCCATGTCGCCAACTCCGCTAACTGTGGAATGCACATTGAGCGGTCGCTTTTATTACCTGTTACTATATCGTCGCTACCAAGATTCAAATTTAATATGACTTCATAAAAATTGCTTGGGGGACCCAGCATGTGACCTGAGTCATCTTTCAGGGAGTTGTGTTCCAACTGTTACAATTGACAGATATACCTTGCAAAATCAGCTGCCGCCTAGCTGCTACGGTCTTGTAAGCGTGCACTACTATATTATCTTTTTATTTCTATTCAAAGAATACATTGTGTTGTCTAAAATTCAATATTAAATGGATATCTCAACACAATTTGTCCAGAACCTTAGTATGAAGAACAAATATAAATAATAATGATAAAAAATAGACTATCAATAACATACTTCTTAGAAGTAAAGTAATGATACAATTTCGACATAATTACAATTACAAACAAGCGTGTCCTACAATAAAAGTTCTGGACAAAATGGAAGTATAACTATATATAATATACAGTACATCTGCAAAGGCTTATATAAATTACAACTGTCTTACGCAGTTCTATCTTTTAGGTCTAGCTTTAGAATTACAAAATTGGTTTTGCAATTAACATTGTAACCTATAATATATTGACAAGTGTATTTCAATATCTCTTTGGGACAAATAACTATTTTAATTTATTTAAACATACATGGAATGTTTAAATATAATCCATTTCTTGGCTGAAGGAAGTCAACACACGTATTGCAGAAGGCTTCCAATATGGGCGAACTGTATAAAGTATATTCAAAGAACTAGTTTTTAATATACTGTTACAACTACAACACTTGTGGCAATAAAAAACGTCTTTCACATACAAAAAGTTCCGAGTCTGTGAAACACTTTATACAATCAGTCCACATAATAAACATTTTGTTAACTAATATTTCTTTGTAATTGTTAACCCTACAATAAATATAATTACGTTTAAATATAATTTAAAAAATGGCGACAGCCTTACAATACAAAATGCTGCACAGCGATAGCAGACAAATCTGCTATTCCAACTGGGCACTGTTGCAATAGGAAGAAGCAAGTTTATTCATTAATGTAATCTATGTAGACATATGACTTATATTACAGACAAAACCAAATTGGACAAATTTAAAAACGAATACAATTTCAATCGATACAAAACATGAACCACAAGAAAATTATGTGCCAAAAAGATACCAATTAAATATATAACTTGACTAGTTTTTTTTACCTTTAAAACTCTATCTACAACTTTATACAACTTTAGAAATTTTAAACCTACGTACATATTATTGGAATAGTCTTACAGTTATGAGAATTTTGGAGGTTTTAACATAACGACATCGAAATCCGTTATTTGTTGCATTTCACGTATAACGTTAGTATCAAAATAATATTACAATAATATATAAAATTGTATACGTAAAATCGCAACCGATAACAGACTTAAACTTCATAAAATTTTGTTTTTAATTTAATTACAATATGCACAATAATATAGTTTAACTTGAAATCTAAATTACACAGCGTTATCAAGTATTTCAGCTCTGCTTGTTGTTACATAATGTTAAAATTTACAATTGTGCTTTTCTACTATTAGAAACCAATTTACTGTTACGACGGTAGAAAAAAATTTAACAAGCTACATGCATAGTGCTACAATAAAAGGTAAATGAGCAAATTATACAAATTAAACTAAACCTTTACTTGTATCCTTACACTTCTATGCTAAAGTGTAATGGACAGTAAAGGGTTTACGTCTTTAAGGCGCGAGCACCAAAAAATTGACTTGTGTTTGGGATTTGTTACGACCATAGTAAGTAACAATAAAAAAGATGCAACAAATCCGAAATAAAAGTCTAGAAATTAAAAATAACACGTTTCCTAAGTTGAGGAAGTTTGTACTGTTTATACTGCGCGCTAAAGATTAGCCTTGTCGACTAAACTTGGACATGGAGTATTAATTATTTCAGTCTTATATACATTACTAGATGCAGTAATTTTAAAAAAGCCTTTAGATATGGAAAATTATTGTAGAGTTGCTCAAAAATTATTAACACCAGCTTCGTAGTAGTTTTACTGAAATAATTGCGACCATTATCCAAAAGAACTACAGTTTGAAACTGGAATTTAATACCTTTCATCATTAAAGGTTACAGATCCTATCTAGTTCATCTTCTTATAAGTAGATACTTAAACTAATATAGTACGTAACTCGCATTTGGTGTGTTTCACAAACTATTCTAAACCTTACAGACTCAATTAAAAGTATAAAAAAATAAATCCAATAAATTAATAAGGTTCCTCACACACCCAACAAATTGAAACTATGAATTGTACCCGATTTAATCTATAACCTTTCAAGATGATACTCTGTGCTAAAATATAGATATCTCTGTCAACAGATCCAAGTGGAACAACTTTATAGCTACAGAATATACAATCTAATCACAATGTTGCTAAATCATAACAATCTATCTGTACGGACATACTTATCTAACACATCCATAAGAAGCACTTATTAATCATCGAAATACTTATTAAATCTATCATATCATGTCTACAATATATCATAGCCCTACGCGCTAACGCACCATCTATTTCAAATGAGTAACTATTTATCGGTACAATACAAACTACGCTAATTATTTTTAATATCATAATCTCACGTCATTGTGATCATTTCAGTTTAAAATTTTATTGTTCTGTAATAAAAGTAATGGCTAAAGATGCTCACTTAGTGCGGTTTATTTTAACTAAACCGAAACGACTAATAGTATTTATTTGGTAATCAAACATACGAGGCGATTTAAATATTAGGTAGAAATTTGACTGTATTGTCCTTTGGTTTTGGAGAGTTTTTTGAAAACACTTTTTTTGCGCAACAATGTTCTCAAATTCCACTGAAAAAATATAAGATGAACAAAAAATCGGTATTGAGATTGCAAAATGTCTGTTTTTTTGTGCACATGATTTTTTACATTTAGATGACAATTAATTGAATGAGCATGTTGGCTTCATATGTATTATAAGCGAATGGCATGTTTATTTT
This sequence comes from Photinus pyralis, assembly GCF_008802855.1. Taxonomy (NCBI): domain Eukaryota; kingdom Metazoa; phylum Arthropoda; class Insecta; order Coleoptera; family Lampyridae; genus Photinus; species Photinus pyralis. The sequence continues at coordinate 48,805,466 of NW_022170249.1, forward strand.
GTGATTGTGAAATATTTGAAATTATTAAAAATAAATTGTTTAGGTATGTGCAACTCAAATAAGGTGATATTTAAGGCACACTTTGTTATAATTTTGACAAATAAGGAGAAAATGTTTTGAACGAACTAAAATGATGAAAAATAACAATAATAAGATGTTAGTTGGGTGGTTTTGAGTCTTTGGAAATCTTTGAGTTTTCTATCTACTGACCTTCTTTATTTAAATCGCCCTTTTGATAAATGTAGGTATAGGTGTATTTGTAGGGGATTATAGTCAACTTCAAAACAAAAACTAACAATGTATTAAACAAAACAAAAATGTTGTACCTATCTGAGATCTTTCTGACTACATTTTCAAATAATTTTCACACTCGTTTGCCTTAAAACTATAAATTAAACTAAAGAAACACTGTACAAAACGTTCCAAGCAGAGCCAAGTAATTTTTACTTTTTTATTCTTTCAAGTTTTGTAATTTACAGTAGAACTGACATTACCTTTATTACAAGCGTTGCGCATGGCTCAAGTCATTTTGAGGACATGAAACTATGCCCTGTAAATGTACGAGGCAGTATTGGGAGGTGTCGGTGAAGGCGACGAGGAGGGCGGCGAAGGAGAACTGGAAGAGCCGCTGTTTGTAGGCAATGCACTATGGCCCGATCGGGGTGGGCGCGGTCTTCCTAAACTTCGGGCACCTACTCCGCCCTCCTCACTGCTTTCTCAGAGATACACCTTCTTTACACTTCTCGTCGTCGAAAATCCATCACCTCGTCTATAGTTATCTCCCTAGTTAATTCCACTTCACTAACAATTCAAATGAAGAAATCCTTTCTTACCTGATGTGAACGTAAAGTACCAAAGTTGTCTCTACCGCGATAATTATCTCTACCATTATAACCAGTATCAGGTTGAAATTGGAAGAGCGTTTCGGCGTTATTTTGATGCGGCCCCTTCCGCAACGTATTTTTGGGGGAGTGCAACTTTGGAGGAGGTTGCGGAACCAAAACCGGTTCTGCGTACGTTACCTCTTCTTGCGGTAAGAGTTTCGGTTCTGCTTGTATTCGACTAAAATTTGAATAACTAACAAATGACAAAGTCAGAAGTTGGTGTTCTTTACCTGTTCATATTTTGGCGTTGTTCAAAGTATTCGTATTCCGTATCAGGATATGGCAAATTGTCGTCGTCATCTTTGTGACATTTCCTTCCGCACAAATATCCCGCAATGAAACCAACGACTAACGCCGTGACGGAACCGGCAACTACCGCCATGATTAAAACTTCTGCCGAATATTGTGGCGAAGAATTGTCAGCAGCTGTAACTGATGGATCACCTGTTGACAGACAGAAATATCTTCATAGAACAGAAAACAAAAAAACAGTGAATCTACAACACAGTTGTTAACAACTACAATAAGCCAAGTCAACTATAAGAGTAAAATATGGGCGTAAGAGATTCGATTAAGCGTAATATGACCCTTTCAGACACGGTGTGAGTTATGTAGATTACTGAGTCGGTACTGGGTTGCTCTTTTGTCAACTATTTTTGGAAGCGTTGGGCGGGGGGCCGACATTGAACCCTTGTGAACTCAGAACGACAGGTCGCGATAAATATTGAATTGGTTTTGTAGATTACGCCTACAGGGGATACCATATAAAAAAAAACGTGGGGATGCTCACCTCTAGGGTGGCGTGAACACGAGTCAAGCCTACCGATTAAAATGGAAAGACATACTGTAGGTCCATTCGTAACAGTCCAACAGAGCAAATAATGAAATTTCAATTTTATCCTTGAGTTTAAAACGCTGTAGTTCCAAAACTGTTGGCCACAGCAAAAAATGTTATATAAGCAAAGCAGTATAGAATTTAATAATAAATTTTATAAGAGCTGTTTTTCTGCTACGAGCATCCTTTTGGAAGATATGAAGGAATTTATGATTTTGGGCGCCATTTTTTCAAGATGGCGTGTGACCATTTACAAAGTAACGCTTTTTTTGTCTATACTGACTGGACTGATTATCAAATAATATGAAAATGTGAAAATATCAGTGAAAACCGCATTTTGATATCTGTTTCCTAAGCAGATATATGGCGAAAATATGCACATTTGACAAATTTAAATTGCAATATTCATCCAAGTTGGCTTTGAAACAAAAGATATAGAATGTCATTCAAAAAAACTAAGGGGTAGAGACTTCATCTTTGTATCAAAAATCATGGCAGATAGTTTCAACATTTACGTTACTTATAACCATTGTCTCTTTTATTTATATTATATTTAATTTTATATTACTGTAATTTATATTTTATAATTTTTTTGTTGCTCACAACAAGACAGTACGTACCTCCAATGTTTTCAAACCCTCGATCTTGCATGATATTTATAACTTGTCCATCAGGCATATCTTTACTAGGTTGGTGATCTTGATTAAATTTCGGTTGTATGGAACTTAGCCCACCAGCTGAGCTGGCATCCTTGCCCAGCTTAGGAGGTGGACAGGCGGAATGTTGCCCTGTTGTGACGCTCTGATAAAAATAGCTTTCTTCACCCCATCGTCCGGAACCATGCGATCGACACTTGCCTTGCACTTTATCCCAAGCGCAATAAGGATCTTGAAGAGCCACACACTCACTGAAACCACGCAGATTTGGTGGGTACTGCCGGATAATGTTTTCAAACTTACCTGCAACTCGATATCTTATTGCTATCACATCTGTGTAACCTTAAGGATTGAACTTCTCCATCTGCTATGACAACTAGGCGGCCCTCTTGTTTTTGAGTATGCATGACGTGCAGCCCCCGAACGGCGACGTGTACTGGAAACACTTGAATTTCTTCTACAACTACGGGCCGCACTCCATGTCTGGTTTCGGCAGAAAGCGCGTTGACTGCCTTTATTACCTTTCCATTATCTAGGAAGAGTAGTAGATTAACAAAAACCTCAACAGTGACAACCAATTACCTGTTCCAATAAATAAGACGTCGTAAGTTCTGCCCCCTGGAACCTTTACTTGTGGATCGACCGCGATTTGTGTAAATCTATAGCTAAAACTGATTTGCAATCACTCGCTCGCCAAAACAGTAAAAAAGTTCTTACTGGAAACTTGTCCGAATTACAATCGGCTGTCCGAAGAAGGATGGGACACTTTCGTCCATAAGTGAGTGCGTTTTTATAAAATTCAGAGTGAGATCGGGAAGCGTACGACTGTCGTTGTGGCACTGACCGGGCCTGGGATCGGGCACCTTGGAGCTTTGCACGGGTAACCAATTTGAGTTTATCGCCGATTGTTCTTTGAAGTTACCCTCAAAGGTGTCCGCAATGTCTTGTAGAGAAAATGCGCAGACGGCACTTCCGGAAATGCTATTGGGAGGTGTTGTGAACGTACCGTAGACTAATTGAGCGGACACATCTCCATACTGGCCGTCGATTAGTTCTGTTGTTGATTCTACAAATTAAAACTACAATTAAACAAAAATCTGACTAGGAGAAAAGTTTGTTATAGTTCAGTACAGGCAGTATATTTTAGTTCAAATTAGGTAACCAAATATAAACTGCCGGTTTACGTGCTTAGGTACATCTGGAAGGAGGGCTTCATTATTTGCATCTAAATATATCTAAGGGAAATTCGATTACGTGACCTTAATTAGCGATTGTGTCTAACAGAATCCCATGATGTAAAGCATGCTAATTACTCGAACTTCCTTTGGTTTCTGTCATTCAATCGACGAATTTTAAGCAATCGTCTTTAACATTCTACTCGCTTAATTAATTGAATTATGAGAGGGTGGAAAATTCGTAAATAAATGGCGCGCAAAGGCATTGTTTAAGGGAGACTAAACGAAGCTCATTTTGGAATGAATTATTGTATAGTGGCGTCCCTTATTGATTTTGTGTAGTAAGGCAGGATTGTAGGTATTTTGTACGTTTACTGAATCAGACTTTTATTGCAATCTACACCAGTGTCTGTCTGTTTCTCCGTATTCGATATGCTTACTTTCTCAAAATTACCTATACAGATTTGGATGCACGAATACAACAGAGGATGAAGATAGAGAGCGCACGAGGAGGTAGTCGTTATATAGATCATAAGGGAGTGGTAACCAAAGTATAATTACCAAAAATAATCTAAAATTTAAAAAAAAGTCCGTATATATATATATATATATATATATATATATATTTTTTTAAATAAATTGTTGCTACTATTTCGGAAAGTGAGGGAGTTAATTGGTATATACTAATGAATTTTTCTTTTGATTTATAAATAAATAAATTAAAGAAATATAGCAAACGAGCCCCTGCTCCTGGTATAGCTTGGTATTGCGTGTTATATAGCTATAAAGTTATGCTCATTTTGAATTTCATTCAATTCGGTTCATAGGTAATTAACAGAGGGACGTCCTTATTTTTTGACCTACATTGCCCATTCACCAAATCCGATCTACAAACTTGATAATGGATCCACCTGTAAAACTGCATCGTAATCGATCCATTCGTTTTTGAGATATGATGCTAACGGAGAAACGGATTGGCGGAGAGACACCGCAAAATTATGAACACACTATGAGCTCGTTAATCAGCGATTACAAATATTATTTGATCGTATTTAGAAAAACCTCCCGTCCTGTATTGGGAGGCCCTTGGTAATGAATGATATTCTCTATTCATTGTTCAACCCTAAACTTATCTCAATTTTCCAGCATCCATAAACCCTTGAAGCATGTAGTTTCTGCGCGGCGCGTCTTTAATTATCCTAATTTGGCTCTATTCTCATTATACAACATTGAAAGACGTGGTATTTTTTGATAAATGGGACTCTGAAGGTCACCAAACATTCACAAAAGGTCAACAAAAAGACGGAATAGTTTTATGGGAAACTGTTTAATCATCACGAAAGATTCATGCCAGTCAAGTCTAGAACCTTATTGATTTTTAAGTGTTAACAGGTATGCGAAAACGATCACAATGCACATAATTCAAGATTTAATTAGAATTGCCAACAAAACCCTTATTGCAATTATATTAAATGTGTGCAAAGGTATTTCAGAAATGAACTTGTTTCGCAAATGTTCATTGCACGCTCTGTGTAATTGTATTCCTCTACCTCATATGTGAGAATATGCAATTAACACTAAATAGTTGGGTCAGTCCAAGCAGGGGGCGGCATAATATTATACCTACTATTAACTAAAACTCTGTGCCTGCATGGTTCTGCGAGATAACGAAATTATTAAAATACTTGTAGCTGCAAAGTATTCTTAATCCAAGCTAATCCGAATCATGTCGGGCAAAATTAAATTTCTCGTCATGTTTTTCGAAGTTCTGCGAAACTGTAATTGGTTTTCTTAGTTTATTATATTATTTACTTTTTGTTGTGGTCATCATTTATTTTCGTTTATAAACTCGAGCTATTTGGTAATAGATTGTTTGATCATGACTGAAATTTCATTCATTCCTGGCGTAGAGGAAAAAATCTAATCAATTTCAAACCGATTAGGGAAAGTCAAATGCAGGTTGCAATCAGTAAGTGAGATTGAAATGCTTCGCCCGGCTGATTTTTAAATGAATTAAGCTCTCTTGTAGTGGGACTAAGGAAGTAGCGTCATTTAAACGTTTGCACCGATCTGTATTTTATGATAAAATGGTACCCTAAATAATGCCGGGTAGCTTACTTCACTTAAAAGTTAAAATAGAATGGCTCGACTTTTATTTTTATACTTATTAAAGTAATCCCTAGTTTATGGCGAGTGTATATCTTTGCATACTAAAATGCTGATTTTCTACGCTGGTTGTTAGTCTGACTATAAAATATAAGCAAAGATATTTTTCCCCGCCTCGCAGTTTTGTTGTGACATCAAACAAAAGAAACGTCTTTGAACTTATAGCCGTTTTTTAAGTTTAATGACGCCAGTTTCTTCCGCGATCTTACTTCTCATTTTGGAGCTTGAAACTTCGTAGTGGGAACTATCGAAATGAAAAGAGACATGTTTGGTTATAAAAAAGGTCGAGTGGAACAATTTAAACTCGCACTTTTATCGTATTTAAGTGTTTATATCTCTGTCATTATTATCCCTAATGGATTTGAGCTACCTCCCGGCAACCCTGAATCCCTATATTAATTAAACAAGCTTTTACTTTCATCCCCTTAGTTGAGATGCATTTCCGTTTGAAGTTTGTGCTTTGTAACTTCATTTCCGGCAATTACATTGTGTAGTGTAGTTAGTACAGAAATTCGACGTTTAGTATAGGATACCTACTGTACTTGAAAGGCTTGAAAAGGTATCCCCTAATGAACAGAAAGGAATTTCTATGTTTAAAAAAACAACCCGACAATTACATATATCACCCACTTTACAACTTTTTTTGTGTTTTAGCACAGATGCATTTTGTTTTCCACGGAAAAATGGTTGCGAGTTGAAGCGATTTGGCACGAAACCATCCTGCTTATTTATTTATCAATTGCAATCAGTCGATTTGCCATTAGGGCACGAATCGCAATCCAAGGAAGATCTTTTTCATTCAGTTTCATAGCTAAAGCAGGTATAGAACAACGTAGATGCCGCATAGATGACGCAGAAGAAAATGTCCATTGATCTGAACTGCTTCCTCCTGGACCTCCACTACCATGAAGTTTTCTTGCAACTTTTTCGACATAGTCACATGACGTAATTTCGAGGCATTGTAAATTTGGAATTTTATCAATATCAGACGGTAATTTCAATCAGGTTTTATAACAGTAGAAGGATGCTTGTATTATAGCGCATCAAAACGGTGTAACCAGAATCATCAAGTTCATCAATAAATTTAAGAAGAACTCTTCGAGTATCGCTTACTAATTATACTAAAAATTCTTTTAATCAAATTGTGTATATGGATAATCAGCTGTCACAGTCATTGCTAACCCATATTTCAGTTAGAAGTATAAAGGCAAAGTATTATTTTATTGCTAAGAAGTTAGTATACAAAATGTGATATTGTTTTTGCGTTGTTGTAAGATTTGGGTCCCAAATTTGGCATAAAACTATAAATATTTTTCAGACGTTAGGCTTATTATGATAATAAGCGTTTCTGCCACATAAGCGGTGGGTCCAACGTGTTTTGTTTGGGAGCCACCCTCAAAAAAGTGGCGAAGTTTGCATTGCTTCTTCAATTTTTTCTCAGCAGCCATAAGAGTTACAAATATTGGTGGCACGTCTTTGAATGGGTTTTAGCGTATGCCCTTTCTGATTTTGCAAATTTTTTTTCAATACTTTTACCACGAAAAGGGGCACCTCTAAATGGGGGTGCGAAAATAAATTATGATTTCGACAAAATTTGGTATCTAGTTATTTAAAATCACTTTTCAAGCAAAAGTTGTACTTACTAATTGAAAATTGGTCCTTCGGGAGAGAAAGTATCCCTCGCCTACTAGTGAATCATCTAATTTTGCATGTAGTTAGTTGAACATGTCGCAAATAACAAAAAATTAACGATTTAAGTCGATATTGAGATACTTGGAATAATGCTTATTGATTGTTATAGAACTCTCAGCTCTACTTAATAACATTTTCCCACCACCCGCAGCGACCCATCGTTCATTTTTGTTATTTGCGATATTTTTAACTATATGCGAATTTAGATAACTCACTGGTAGGCGGGAGTACTTTCTGACCCGAACTGATTTTGAAAAACTGCTGGACAATTTTGTTCCTTAACTCCTCAAGTGTGTACCCATCAAATTTCGGGGAATTCTGTTGTCTAATTAATTTCTAACTTTATTCGTGATTTTCATGTTCAAAAACCCCCAGATACCACATTTCGTCGAAATTAGACTTCTTTCCCACCCCCATTTAGGGGTGCGTCCTTATCGTGATAAGAAAATTGCTCAATCGGAAAGGACATACGCCAAAACCTATTCAAAGACGTGCCCCTGGTCTTTGTAACTCCTATGGCTGTTGAAGAAGAAAAGCAAATTTCACCTCATTTTTGAGGGTGGCTCCCAAATGTCGAACCCTTGGTTTATTTGGAAAAAAGTGCTTATTTTGATCACCTCTACCACCCAATTTTTTTACATCCTTGTGTGTAACACCCTACATAATTTTTAGAACTGTACCCGAAGTATTGATATCATTTTTCCAATCCAAAGTCAGCCCTGAATCAAAAATTAGTCTCCCCCCACCCCATCTTCTCCTATTTTCTGAATATTCATTGACTGATTATAAGAGTTGTTTTTTACAGAAAGAACATTTATTTATTTATTTTTGCCATTCTTTTTGAGTGGGCGGGGTTTCAGCCAAGGCTGCTCTACCAACTCAACCCATATGCATTTACCCTTAGCATCGCGGTCTTCAACTTTAATTGAACTGCGCCACACGGGCCGGCATAATCGCGTAATTATACAGGCTGATTCAAATTCGAGGGTCACCATGTGAATCTCGGGAACTGTAAGAGATAGGTAGGTAGTTTAAATTTGGTGGCCCTCGTATGGCCTATGGTGACCGTATTCGGGTAGACGATTCTTCAAACTAGAACCTATAATTTACGTATAAGGACAATTGGGAAAGGTGTTCTATGAGAATCTATAGGAATGTTTTACAAAAGAAGTTTTTTTAAAACAACTGCAGCGTCTGCAGCAACCCTGTTTGACGGAAACATCCATAAGGATTGCTATCCCCATTGCCGATCTTTTCAAAAGGGACATGAAAGATAAATAAGGTGTGGGAAGAACACAAAATCAATAAAAATCAGAAGGTACCGATGGTCCGTAACACGAGAAATCTAGTTCAAAAAATGGTGATAGTGGAATTTTCTTGTAAATACACTGTGTCCAAGATAAGGATGTCTATCATGCGGATTTCGAAAACCATAGAAAACACGAAGATGCAACTCAATCAATCTTTCAATCAATCAATCAAATCAATTTTATTCTCCATTGTAAAAAAGTTTATAAAAAATGTATACTTAACTTACTCTAGGAGAAAATGGTGGGAAAAATTACTCCACCACTAGGGAAAAGTTGCGTAATTAGCGAGTTATTATCGTATTGCAAAGAAAACCGGACAATTCCGATTACCCACTTTCAAAGAGATGCCAGAAAACCGAAATTTGCCGATTTTGTTTTTATTTTGTTCTGATTTCAGCAGGTACAAAAAAAATAAAAACCACTTTCTCTTTACTTTCTAATGGTGCGGGGAAATTTTCGGGAAAATGGAAAATATGTCCGGTAGGCACCTTCGCACCATTAGGATGTTGTGCGCGGGTGCACCATCCTTTTGAAATGGACAGTTTCCAACTTTTTTTTGTGTGCAGTACATCGTTGTATTCGTAATAAAAAATGTTACTCAATATGTACTTTTTTACGGATCATATAAAAAAATAAAGATGATTTCTTTTCAATGAAACGTTGTATCGAAAATTTTTCAACGCTGTTTCATAGAGGTAGCAATGAGGAAGGGTTTTTTAAATATATTTTTTGTATCTGTTCAAATAAGACCAAAACGATATAAAAACAAAATCGGCAATTTTCAGTTTTACTGACATACCTTCTGAAGTAGTCGAAATGTTCTGGTTTTCTTTAAAGCATGATAATAAATGTTTAATTGCGCAACTTTTCCCTAATTTGACCATCATCGTATCTTCTCTGGTTTCCGAGGTCCTCATGATAGACATCCTTATCTTGGACAGTGTATATAAAAAAAATGTGTATATTTTATTTTTGATTTTTTTGTTTCTATGTCCTGAGGTTGCCTTACGAGAGTGGGTTCAACATTGACACGGTCTTAAGTCGCTCGTATAATAATGCTAAAAAGTTTTTCTTCGTCCCGAAATTTACTGTAATTCGTCTGCTCTATTCGAACACACATTAAAATTGCAGGTGAATCGCAATTTTTTTAATTTTTCTCCACGACTTATGCGACCTACTTAATATGCGGCTATTTATTTATTTATTTATTATCCCTCTCTTGTTCTGGGCCCTCAACAGGCTTGCGCCCAATTACAGAGTGACCCGCATAATGCTTTTTAGAGGTGCCCCTGCAGAAGCTCGTAAGTTGTTCTATACTACTCCGGTATTTACCTTACGAATTAGGAAAACTGCAGGAAAACCTAATTGAGTATGTTTACCCGAAGTTAATTCGTTACTACTTTTATAACTACGTTAATAATTCAATTTCAACGCACTTAAAATAGTACGCGAAAAAGTCCAGTTAGAAGAAATCTAGGAAGAAATTTTCAATGATAGAAAAATGCACCCACAGTGTAGGTGATCGCTCGCGAATTAGTCTTCGAATCCTCGCGTTGTCCCACTTATTTCGCTATTTGAATCTCGCCCACGAGAAAAACCGAAAAGGAACTTATTTCTGAACTCAAATGGCCTCGACAGGCGCGCCCTAATGACTAATAGAAAACCCTAGGCTTTAAACAGAACGGAACGGAACTTTTAGATCCCAAGAGATCGTGGCAACCGCGCTTGCTTTCCGAAATACGATGATAGTTATCGCCAGACATACTTTCGTTCAAGATCGCTATAAAGCGGAAACTTCCCTATGTTGACCAAAAGCGTCCCCCTGTTACCGCGTGCGCCATTTTGGAACAGAAATATTGATATAAAGTGGTTAGGCATATTTTCCTTTGTGTATGGTTCCTGGGAAAAACTAAAGAAGTGGCCTAATTTTTTTTGTTACTCTTCTCGAACGTTAGTATTGTGGGTCCGATAGTACTAAACGTATTCAAGCACTATACCCACTAATTTATTCACTCGTAAGCCCTATGATCACAGCGTTTCTCAATATGTTTTGCTTTACCCGTCGTGCCATTTATTTAGGAGTTGTGGTCATAAGTGGAGCTTATACAAGCGTCTATGCTTTTTCGCTTGTAACAAGGAGGATGTCCAAATGCGAAAAAGTAACAACGGTATTACTTTGAATCCTACAGCAGAGTGAAATGATTCTATGGATGTATAGGCAATGTAAATGCCTTGCTCTCATAATAAAATTTTTAATTTGCAATAAATAAGTTAAATAAATAATAATTTCATCACGTCTAAGTTCGCTGTATAGTGTATATCCAGATACCACCTGGATTGAGTTCTATTATATCAGGTTAAGTTGCTATAACAGCAAGGTCCCAGTAACCCTAAGCAAACAGAGCGTCATTCAAGCAACTGGTGATTAGTTAAGACAAGGGTATGGTGACTAACCAATTAAAGTAAGCATTTACCACGGGGACAGGACAGTGTAGCTGGGAGTCGTAGATATACGTATTGCGCAATATTACAAGTTTGGTTGAAACGGAAATGCTGAATAGTACTTACGTATTTCATTAAAGTAAAATGGAAACTCCCCCGTAACGGAACAGTTAAGCCTAGATTTAAGGAAGGAAGTCCAACGATTCCGGAACCGATGTGGCCCTCCACGGTCATACTTACAAACCCTGGCCACCCGGGAATACACCGCCTAGAAAAGAAGATCAAAATGTAACATTTCATGCGCGTATAAAAGTTAAAATTTCTTACAATATTGAAAGCAACTGATTTATTGTTATAAAAAAATCGACGGTGAATTGATTCATATCAACTCTGGGATATCAATCAAAGTCGCTCGTACAAAGGCAAAGGCAAAATGAAAAATACCCCAAAGGGAAACAGCAACGCAAATAATAAATATCTTTTTAAAGTTCAAATCGATCGGACATCCTTATAATGGATTATAAGTCGAAGAGATAGCGAGCGACGTTTTTTTTATAAAAGAAACGCTAAAACTGTTGACAAAAAGAATATAGAAGTAGCATTTAAGACCGTCGCAAATTGTTCGAAAATGTTGGGATGAAATATTCTTTTCATCATAAAAACAAGTAAATATTAATATTTACCTTCCCGCAGTTAATATATTCGACGGCGGTTTCTCTAAAGAAGAAGTAGACGAAATCTCCGTGCGTCATGGAACTGACAAAATCTGGAGCTGTAAGAAATTCGTTTTAGGGGTAAATCTATAGAAAGCGCCAAGGCGCCGATTATTCGAGGCAATTCAAAGGCAACTTTACCATTGAGACTCATCGAATCGTATTGTTCAGTCTGTAGCGGTTCTCTGTAGATAATAGGATCCATTCCGCTGAAATCGGCCACCGTGCCAGTATACAAATCTCCATCTGAAACAAAAGGAACAATATAATTATAACGCATTTTGATGAGCTAAGGAACGGAACGGCAGCCTCTATTGTTCTTTAACAATGTTATGGGGAAAAATATGCAAAGCGTGTGTGCATGTAGTAGTACATTGCTAACTGTAAACAAAACCTTTAGTTACCGTGTTCATTAGCAATCCTGCACAAACATAACTTTGTTAGTGTAAGATCCAATATAAACACCCTTGGAAACGCATTAACGAACGTAAATCGAACAAAGCAAAGAGCTCTCGTATTTCAAGATCTCACACATCCTTTGTACCATTTCGCTGCCGCTCAATGTTAGCTTTAGAGTAACAGTCAGTCACGCAACCCATTCCTCGATTTCCAACAAATTCACCAAAAATTTTACCCGTTTCGAATAAACAAGAGAAATAATTACGGTTCACATCATATATTCTCCATATCCAAATTCGAAGTCAAAACGGCGTAACACTTAAGATTAAGAGCAAAAAGGAATTTGATCGAGTTATGAGATAAAAATGACCCTTATCGCCCTACACCTATTGTAAACTATTCCAAATTTGGTAAAAAAAAAACAGACAAGCGGTTTAGCTAATGGAGAGCACACACTCTTAGCGAGAAATGTTGGACCCTAGATAAACCCGTTAGTAACATCCTTCTATGTGTTAAGAAAAAAACGAGCAATGTAAGAGCTTTGGGTGCGTAAATCTCAAATTAGGGCTATTGGAGGCGTAGCTCCCAAACGGAACATTTTCGCCACTTAGTTTATTTGGAAAAAATGTTTGTTTGGTTTCTTCTACTCCCAATTTTTTACATGCTTATTTGTTACTTCCTTTATAGGAAAAGTAAATAAGTGTAGAAATTGGCCGTCTTACACAAGTCTTATTTACTAAATGATGATCCATGACTTTATATCCTATTTATGTAATGTATAAGCACGCAAAGAGAAATGTTACGGCTTCGGTTACAGCCAAAACTGTCCATTTCTTGGCGTTGAACCCTGTAACTTTTTAGCGCTTTTTCCAAAACGAAACTGGACTCTGTATTGACAATTTTTCTTGGCAAATGCTTCCCTGCAAAATTTCCGCCGATAAACCGTCGCCAATCGCCAATGGATGGGAACGTTGGAAATATAATTTTGACTTGGAAAATATTTACCAGAAAAATGACAATATTTTGAAACCACTAGAGATATTTCATGATCTTCTGTTCAAAATTGGTTGTTTTCTAAAAAACGTGACATATCAGCACACGTCAGAATCACAACCTGTCGTTTGCAGGTAAGTGTTAATTAAATGCGCTTTCGTTTTATACAGTGGGGCGTGGGTTTATTAACACACAAATTCATTGTCACGTTGAAGGACTCTTAAGGGTACAACCTAAAATATTGTTGCATTTTTACAAATAGAATATTGCATATTTCCCTTTTTTTCAAATTCTCAGTCTGCGTTCGTTATGGTCACTTGGTTTAAGATCTAGAAATGTTTAGGAAATTTTGGAACTATATCAAAAATGTGCAAAAAATGTTGAAGAACTTAAAAGATACTTGAACGAACATATAAATTTAAGAAAATGTAAAAGTGTTGCATGAAAAAATTTAGAAAACGCTTCAGAAATGTTAATGGAAAACAGTAGGAAGGACATTTTTTACACGTTTCAAAATTTTCAAAACGTGTAGGCATTTTTTAAAAATGTAACCAGAACCACCTAGACATTTTACGTTTAACATAAACAAATGTTGGCAATGGATAAGAAATTTGGAAATGTCTCGAAAATATGTAGGAAATGTTACGAATGTGTCAATAATTTTGAGATAAATGATTCGGAAATGTATAAAAATATTTGAAATGAAGCATGTTAAAAATGAGTAGAAAATTTGGAAAAGTTTGGGAAAATGCAGACATGCTTTTATTAAATTTTGGAAAATTTGTGTAGGACATTTTGTAAGATATTAAAGAAAGGTGTAAAAGTTGGTGCACACCAAAAGGGCACGAGGACAATTTAGATAGGTACGAAGTTTAGTTTGAATCTTCCTGTATGTTATTATTGGGGAAAGAATTATAGCGAGCACAATTCAAACGTACATTCTAGTTTCGATCGGATTATAAGCGTTGAGTTATCATACTATATTGAAAATTCCGAGTCTTCGTTAATTGTAACCCAAAAAACGTAGGAATTATGTACAAATCAGCACCAATTAATGTGTTGGGACTTTTCGAATCAGGGGAACAACGTAAACTCGTGCTTTGAAATAGCATGAAGCACAGCACGAACGCTAATAATTTCGTCCAATTTTCTACTTGTTTTACTCTTTGTGCACTTTAAACGTATAAAAGTGTCTGAAAAATTTGCAAAATTAGCGAAAAGTCGTGTATATTCCCTAAATAATGTATAAATATTGTATTAACGAGATGCATGACGGAAGGGCGTTTTTACGGTATTCAGAGCTGCATCTAAGCATTACTAAAAGCTCGCCTAGATGAAAGAGACGTCTGCAATGGGGAAACAACCAAACATGCATAAAACGTCTTCATTATTTTTGCTCGTTACTTGCAGCAGCATGGTGTGGCGTTCGCAGAGAAACGTTACTGCCACAAACCGCTTTGAAGTTTTCTTCGTTGCAAGTGACAGAAATCCTATTGTTATGTATGCAACATTATAAATAAAGCAGTTTGCGTATATTTCGCAATTCGAGCTAAAAACATAGATTCGGCAGCCATGGAAGGTAAATAAATTATCCACTAGTTGTCTATCCATGTGTAAAGAGGTTAGACTTCTAGGCGATGTAGTAAATTTCTGAAATCTATACAAACTGTACGAAATATCAGCGCAGCACCAACAGTAAATCAAGTTAATTTAGTTAATTCAGTTTAAAATCCACGTTTCTAATTGATTTATTTCAATATTCTCCCCCGTTCATACTAAGCACGGTATAATTAATTAATGTCATTTAGAAATAATACATTTTAATTTGTTGTGCGCGAAACCATTCGATAAATTCTCAAACAGAAACTCACCGACATATATCGCTGTAGAATTATGATGAGGGTCGTACGGACATACGGCTTGGCCAGGTTTCTCCTTTGCAACCGTGTAATTTCCATTATGAATTACATAATCTCTACAAAGTGGCTTGAACGAATTCGTGCCGCATACTAGCAGTCCTCCCGCCGCAGTTTTTGCCATAATACGCATGTAGTTCTGGCAGTTTTCCTGAAAAAGAAAACATGACTTTTAGTACTCCGTCCAAATGGATTATCTTCCATAACACTTTATGCTTAATGCGCCATGTGCGTTAACTATCACTTAAAGTTAACGGACAATGAATTTTAATTACCAGTGGATTGTTTACTAGCGGCTCAAGACGAATGGGGTCAACGAGTGATTAAAATTCAGTTCGCTATTATGAATGGAGTAACCATTATTTCCATTGTTGAGGAAAGCGCAATTGAGGTGAACATGAAAACAATTTTAATATTAAACTGCAATAAAGTCTACATGCCTAAATGGAGACTTACAGTTTGTTTTACAAGGAGTCTCATACTAAATGTAATATAATAAACAGTACCAGAGTTAAGAATTTAATCAATGCACGAGCAATTTAAATCTTTTAGGGGAATTTTTCGAAAGAAAAAATCCTCTTATGTGATGGTTTTGTCCGTCTGTCGGTCTGTTCCTCGTCTAATTCGAGAACGAAAAGAGATAGCGATGTCAAACCTTTGTCGATCAATTTCGAGCTCAAGGATCAGTGCTATTGAATATCAGCCTGATTAAAAGTCTGGTTTTCGAATACGGGCTGCGTGGCAAAAAATTCCCTTACTGAAAATCGTATGCTGAATGGGATGTGAAGAAACTATACGAGAGCAATCGTACACGACGTGACTGTTTACTCTCAATTTGGGAAGAAATTGAACAAGAGTTTGATACGCAGCCTGCAATTCAACAAACCTCTTATGGACAAAATTGATGGATGGACACTATTGATGACAATACTAAAATAAATCGATTTTTTTAAACAAGAATTTGAAACACCACCTGCAATCCAATCAAGCCCGTATAGACAAAATAGTTCATAGGGGACCAAAATTATGCTCCTAAACTAACTTGAGCTATAGAAAGATTGCTTTTATCTCAAATTAAAGGAAAAGTACCTACTCATATTGGACAAAGAGCTGCTGATTTCTTAGGTTAGGGGTTTGTCTCAGAATTTCCAAAATCTAAATTTTTGTTTTTATATACCTTTTTATCTCACTAAATCGCTTAAAAAATTTGGTGTTGATAGCACATATACCACCCGCACACCTGCGCATGCGCGATACCGCTCTTTTATACCTGTGAATATATGCACCAAATGTGAATCCAATCGGTTCAGCCGTTTAGCCGGAAATGTGAGTTTGACACACTTGCGCATGCGCAATTCTGCCCAAAAGCTGTCTAAGAATGTGTGTACCAAATTTGGTTCTAATCGGTTCAGCCGTTTAGCGGGAAATGAGAATACAGAAGGACCGACAGACCGACATCATAGATATTTTGTTTGATTCGGATTCCTGGTTGTTCAAAACGTGTATTTCCGTCAAAAAAGTGAGGTGCCACTTTGATCAATCTCCGCAAGACTTCAATCAGCCTCATTCTTTAGAATGATTTCCTAATTTTTACCTAGAGCAGTATCCCCACAGACCAATTCCCGTACCTTTGGATTCCGGTAGTAAACCTACGTACGAGTAGGTATATACTGCACCCACATTTTATAAAAAAAATTGTGAGTTTTGGAATATGTTTGTCAATTTTACAATTTGGGTTTCAATTATAAGACTCTTTCGTTGAGATTTTTGGGAAAAACGAAAAAAAACTATTTGATTTCATAGAGAGGAACTAAATGTTATGCCTTTCTTGTTTGCTTAAGGTCGGGATTAAGTTGGTACAGTAAAATTTTTATTTATCTACAAATTTCGCTGAAAAAAAAACAATTTGATGACATGAAATATATTTCGTGCTCTTTCGTAAAGGTTCAGGTTACGTTGGCAGAACAAAATTTTTAATTACTCACAAATTTTGTCGGAAAAAAGACAACACTTGCATACAAAACTGTTTTTACATGTTTTATTAAGCTTTTCGTAAACCCGCAAATTTAAAAATAAGTTTCAACATTTTTGTTATTAGTAGCAATAGCCCATGACTTTTGTTGTTTTATGAATTGCCAATTGCCATTAATAAATGAAATGTTGAAATTTATTTTTAAATTTGCGGGTTTACGAAAAGCTTAATAAAACATGTAAAAACAGTGTTGTATGCATCTTTTAATTCTAAACAACTTTAAACTCAACAGTTTTTTCTGTAAAATGTACAGGAGGGCAGGATTTTGCATAAAACTAATTTCCCACGTTAAATCCCTATGTCCCACTTACCGTGCACCACCCTGTATAACAAGCAGACAGGTATTGCACTCACACTCATAGGTATAGAGGATATATTGCCAAAGTTCCATCGATAATAAATTTGTTCAAAAGGGTAGAAGAGTTGAAAAATATTTAATTTTTTAGTACTTACATTAAACGATCTTTATCTAGTAGCGCCGGACCACATAAAGCGATCTCGTGTTTTCAATCCTGTGTGAATTTACCCAAAAAAAGTAGACAAACACAGGCTATCGGTGCTAAATAATTCATAAGCGCATATTAATGAATTAACAGTGAAGTTATGTATTCAAATGTCCCTTAGCTGTCAGTCAGAATTATAAAAATCACTTAATATACGCCCCCTGGAAGTGCGCACATCAAAAATTACTTATGTATGTATACCTACTATAGGTTTAAAAAGATGCCCACACTTCGAATACAAGGCCTTGCGGTTCTCTGAACTTTGTGATATGAACGAACATGGCAAGAATTATTTCCGAAGGGTTGGCACATTTAACCCTCGTTTTTGTTGAAGTTGAACGAATTGTTAATACGAAAACATCGCAATCTTGCGAAGAAGCAATTAGAATCATCTGCCAAGAGCAGAAGAAAAAAACGCAAATACGAACAAAATCCATTTAGATTGGTTTGTGTAACGATCCACTGTACAATTCAATCCTAGTAAATACCTTAGAGCGGTAATAACTGACAATTCGGTCGATGCATGCACTAATTTATAGAGAATCGCCCTAATAGCTACACGGAGCTGATTATTTATCTCCGACAGGCCCAGAAAGCAATTAGTGCAGCGAAAGATAGGAAGAGATAAGACGAACTCTAAATGCAAAAACACAGCAATAAAGGAGACGCTAAATCAGCCTTACACAATGTAAGGATGGGCAAAAAGTTAATGGAGACGAGAGATTGCGGAGAGAGATCTTATAGACAATGCAGATTTTGTAAGTGGCAAAGACTGTAGCGTAAATTACTAACCGCATTACTGAATGCAAATTAGAAGTTTTTATAAAAAGACGAACACTTTGATCAATAACGAGTACTTTCTCATACGCAATCAATTCCTATAACAACAACCAAACAAAGGGATAAAATGCAATTTGGTAAAAAAAGTGCATCGAAAATACACAAACGGTCTCATTAAAATAAAGTGGTTAAAAGCAAAAGAAAGTAGTGCTTTAGGAGTTCTTTTTTAATTATTTTTGAGAAGCGAACGGTGATTTACACAACTCAGCTGCTCGCCCATCAATTAGTTTGCGGCTTTGTGGCTTCGTGTGGATTTAATCTCAATGTGAAACCATGCAGCTTAATTATGGTCAAGACGAGACCTTACATCAATTTATGAAGAGCCTGTCCAACTTTGGGAATCAACGAAACGTCGCCGTTTTAGTATTCGTATCGCTTAGCATACGCAGATATGAGTTCTCTTGCAGTTTGTGTCACGTGACCTAATTTTCGGTGGAAAGGTATACCGCACGAGCTACATATGTATTCACTATTTGTTTAGCTCGATCAAATTATTATTTGTACAGCTAGAGATGTTGTACACAACAGTAAGACTGTTTGCTTTCATCCCATAAGAGGGAAATATTGCTTTATTCCCTGTTTTTAATAAAGAAAATGTTCGCTTCGAGAATACTTTTAGAAATATTTGTTTACCATCGAAATTTATTACGATGAGAGGTGGCCTTCTTGTGAATGGTGTTCGAGCTTTCAGTGCTTTGGAAGTGATATATCAATCCTATTATTTTCCTGTTGGATTAGCAAAATCCGGTAACTATTCAAAGGTGTGAAAGTGAACGCTATTTCTCATCCCAAAGAGAGCACCAGGTGTGACAAGAGTAGTGTCATGCATCTAATAATTATCATGGACGCCTATAAGGAGTATAAGGGGTGGCAACTCCTAGTACGTTCATTTTGAAGAAAAAGACAATAAAAGATTTCAGAAACAATACATGATAATGTCGACATACCTCAAGGGCGCTTTCATCTGGGGTACCTCCCCTCAGCTTATTATCTGTTCAAAATTCCAGATCTTTGTATAACAGACAGTATTATTCCAGAAAGGGATTTTCGTACTTAATTTTGGTGAAAATTCCAACTTTGATTTATATGCTCAGCAATTAGTACCCGATCCATTCGAATGGGGTTGGGCACGACCGACGCCAAAAGAATTGTGGATGCCCAAATGGACCGCAAAAACCCCCAGTGCCATAAAAACTTTATATGATTTAATCAAGGATTTAATTACTTTCCTTTGCGGCTAATTATGCAAGTTTGGAGCTAACACATTGAAAAAAATCAAAATCAAAAGAAAAGAGCGTATGTGTCTTCTTCCAAATGTCCTTAGAGGATCTCATGGAAGTAAAATAACGGATACTGGCGAAGTTCTAAATGCTACTCATTGTTCTTACAAACGCTTTTATTTTCATTAACGTAATTTTATTTGTTCAATCTGTTTCCTTGATTTTTCTTTTTGGTTAAAATCCACGTCCCTTATTATATTTGCCTTTATTCGCCTCTTTTAATTTTTC
>NW_022170249.1:48825629-48847781 GCF_008802855.1 Photinus pyralis
TAAATTGAAATATATAGAAAAATTGTAATTGGTTAACTTGTCTTTAATAGCTTCATTGACATCTTGCTCGCACGGGAGCTAACAAGTTATTATTACAAAATATGGTTTTCTACCTAAACCTAAACTACACAACAGGTAAAGCAACCGGTTTTAATGCCGATTCTGCTTGTGCGCGTAATTGCAGCAACAAAATTGTTGAAAAAACTTTAAGAAAGGGGCATTCATTTAACTCGCAAAGAATTTTAAATATTTCTGAAACACGCAATTAAAGTTATACCTACTCGTATTTATCAAAGCATTTTTTATCACGAGTAAATAGCACAATGAACCTACATTTCTGTGGAACACTCCTTCGTGAGCTGAAAGCCCATCAAACTATGCATTAACACAAATTCTACTTTGAAAGTTAAGCAACTGGAAACGTCTATGGAAAGTGATGTTGGAATAGATGGAAACGCAAACGTCTACACATTCTTAAAGCGTCTAATTGAAAAGTAGAACGAAAACACACGATTTCTCCAATTTCATAACAGAATTATTGTGCAAAGGTTGTTTCCGAGTCATCGGCTTGAAGAAGTAATGAAGTTATATATTACTTTTTGATATGTCTCCAGTTCTACCGGAGAATCTTTTTTAATTCACCTTTTAGGGAAATTGGGTAAAATTAAATTTCCGCTATCTGTAATGCTAAAATAACATTTTTAAACAGATATTCCTAAATTATACTTTTTGGTATCTTTCTTGTGCCTATGAAAATTTTTTTTCATTTTTCTCATTAAGTGGATGGATGCGAACGATATTCGTGTCGAAATTTTGGTATACACTCAAAAGAACTGTGCTTTGTACCGGTGGGGTATATGTTTAAGTTGAAATCTCGTCATTGATTTATATTTACGCAACTACTCTGAACTGAAGTGTCGTGATATCCCCCTCTACATAAATGTGCTGACAAGCTTTGGAAAGCATTTACGTGTTATCCTAGCAGGAGGACTTTTGAAAGCCCTTTGAATATTCTAAAGTAGGTAAGTAGGTGATACTAGCTAAATTTGATACTCTTATCTCACCTTATTTCGAAAGAGTAGCTTAGAGAGAGCGTTTTCGATAAGGGGCGCCGATTGCGCTTTTTCCACTTCACAATCCGCCCGAATTTTGGCCAACGGCGTCGAAACGAAACAATCAAGGTGTCAATGAATTAATAATTTGCTCTGTAAAGTATACGCGCCATACGTCGTGTCTTTATTACCAGCCCGGTAAGTCATTATGTGGGGGCGGAATGTGATGCCGTCGAGCGCCAGGTGTGACGATAATGGTGAATAATCACGTAAGGGAGCGTGCTACTTTTACCTAAGTCATCGTTACATGCGATAAACGGAGTGCACAAGCATAGCATATCATTTTTAACGACACAAGGTTTTAATCTCATTAAGGCAGTCACAAAACAGTGCACTGAAAACTATTGTTATCATTTCCCGACGTTATATTTGATTGCAGTGCAAAGATACCGTAATGAGTGGACATAAAGTGATCAGTCAAGTTTCCTAAACAAACACCAACGTTTGTTAAATTGATTTTACAACGCGGTCAATTGGAAGTTATTTCTATGAGAGGGTTCACAACCGTTCTCAGTAATTAGAAAATTTCTGATTGTACTGACAATTTTTGTATAAACCACCCCTCGTACAATATCACTTTTCTCCAACCACCTGAATAATTAGATAATTCCTTCCAATGCCTTTTTGTGGTTGTAGTTGTGTAAGTGAATGCAGAATCGGAGAACAATCCCCTCGGCTACCTGTCTTTAGCAAAAGTAAATTTTAGTTAAATTGCTTGCCTGTTTCTACACAGCATCAGTATTTTATTCTTGGGTTTCTAAGAATAACTATCTTTTTGATTCACGTGAGACAAACACGTAATAAAACATTTACAACCCAGCAGATTATGACAGTAAATTCTGACAGCCAGGTCGGTTGGTGACCTCACATACGACTAAACGTGAGCAACATTAGGAGCAGAGGGATCTGGCTATCCTATGATATATAGCATCCTTGATCCACGCCAACCACGTTTCATACTCTTTGTTATAGGCCTTTGCATTTGGATTTTACAGGTACCAGCTTTTCTTCTGCTTCTGCAACAATGGACGATGATTTTTTAACCGAAGTCATTTTATCTATTTACAAAAACCATGATTTTTACAGGCAAACTTCAATGTCACTGCAATCAGTGAATTACGAATAAGTGACCCACTTGATTAGAAATGTATTCGAGTATAACGTCATCAAGAAACGTTTGTATAATTGGTCTGTAAAGCACTAGCTACATTTAAAACTCGTGCATTTTTTAAAGGCTTGATTATACACTACTTTCTTAATGCAATATGCACCTTACGCATATAATTTTCTTTCTATAAAGGAAGATGGGAACGTTTTCCAACTGGCCGAGTAGGTGTACCTAGTCAAAGCAAATTGGACGTAACTTGATTATATCTTGTAAGTTAGTTAATAGAGACGAAAAGGTGTCCAAATTGTTTTTAATCGTCCTATCAAAACGAATTACGGTTAATTTGGTACTTTTACTAATAAACTATCTGGTGTACAATTTGTGGTATTAAATTAATGATATTAATCCTACGAAAAGATATCAGATCGGTTTTTCAATTATATAAAATTATTATTAGGTACCTAATGAGCGCTTTATATTGAACCTTGATGTGAAATTGTATTATATACTCAGTAATCGCAGTAACACTAATACATTATTCAATTGTGTTACATTGTTAACCAACGAAACCATACCTTAGTTTCTATTGAAAGTGATGATTGTATAAACCCACCATTAGCCCAAGGTATCAGAAGCGGATTATCCGAATCCTTGGTCTATAAGCTACGATAATTTGTGTCCATCCTCCACCATTTTGGGTTTACAATTTTATTAATATTTGTTTTCCCCAAGCACTTCTCAAGGTCTCCTCAAATTCTCTCCATACTCGCCCTTCTTTGAATTTCCTGATAAGACGCCGTCAAGTTGTTTTCAAGTTCATCTTAACCTTCCCTCACAATTTCTATGAAATTCTTCTTATGGTCTACCAAGTTTTCCTAAAATACACTGTTCATCTTAAGTTAAGATTTTTCCGAGATCCTTCTCGTGTTTTCTTTCGAATTCTCCTTCTGCTTCTCAAATTCTCTAATTCAAACTTCCTCATAAGCCGCTTTTAAGTGGTTCTCGTTACTCTTATGTTTCCCTTAAGTTCTCCTTCAGTCACCCAATCCCAGGTCGTTAATTCATTCTCCGCTCAAGTTCTTTTAACGTTTTAGAGATCGTCCTCCTCAAATTCTCTTCATGCTCTCCTTAAGATTGTCTCAATTACATTAAGCGCCTCTCAAGGTCCTCAAGTTACCTTCAATGTCCTTTAAAACTCGCCTCGGGTTGTTATTTATCATTAATTTGTATTTATGGGTTTTACTGGGTCCAAATGTGATAAAGATGTTACTTTTTAAATGTCAAGATAAGATGGTCCATATCTATTGGTAGTTTGGGGTTGTGCGTTAGTTAATCACATGGATTATTGTTGGTTTTTCGGTAATGTGAATGTATAATTGAGAGTTTCTTGACCAATTAAGAGTATGCGAACAATATTTTTGTTGAACCAATTTTGCTTTTCTGTAAAAAAATTCATATTTGTCACCATTAATTTGATTTATTTTAGTCACATATTTCTAAACCACATTATAAAACAAGGGACACGACCGCGAGCTTTTAAATTAAATTCCTCCCCCTTACTATCATACAACTGCATTGCCATTCTGTAGTGACCACCAGCATCCCTTTCAATACTGAAATATGAAATTCAATTAAAAAATGTGCATGCATTTGTGCGTGCATTCCCATACGATTGAAAAACTTTATTCAATGATTCTACTCATTGTATAGATTCGCATTTTTTGTACAATAGAAGCTTGGTAGTGAAAATGTGTATATACAAGAATTAATTATTTGACAGAATGGATATTTAGCAAAACTAATAAGTTACCCAGATACGCCGTATAAGATTCTTATTTTGTGCCATTCCGTAACTGTCATCAGTGGTGTTACTGCTTATCTGCTTAATTTAGGGGTGGTACATCGCCTCGAATTTTAATTTGATGGCTCTCTTTACTTAAATAGGCATTTTTATGGTCTTTCAGCACGCAGAATATTTTCGGCGTTAATTAAAAAATGAATTAAATATATTAAAGCGTATATACTGTTCTCAGAATATAAATCACTCGCCAGTCTTAAATAACTAACTTGTAATTCATTGCGTTTACATAAAAAGTACGTAATTAATAGAGTAACGTGCTTTGTTTTTTAATGCGGTTTTGTCTAGATAAAATGAATGTGAAAAGAAAACCCGGTGGAGTATGCTCAGCTTACAATTGGCCAAATTTCCCAAGTTACCCCTGTTTGGGAAAGTTTCATATCTTTCCGTTTCTTAGGATTGGTCTGATTTGTCCGTTTCTTCCAATTCTTCCCATTTTTTAGATCGATAATTTTTGTTATTCCTTTTATTCATAGTATGTTTCCTGTTTTTTAGATTTTCTTTAAATTTAACACTCGATGGCTTGGTATTTATAGAGCCTTCTGATTATTTGGAAAATTTTGGATTCTTCCGTTCAGTCGAATTGTTTCAATTTTGTTTCTAGGATACTTCCGATGCCTTGGGTTTTCCAGATACATCAAATTTTTCGGGTTGATTCGTTTCTGCGATTTCTTCATATTGTCGAATTGTTTCGTCATATACTTTATCGAACTGTCAAATTTTAAAGATTCTTTGCCCTCCTGCCTCATGTGCTTCAAATCCTCCAGATCCATCAGATGTTTAACATTCTTTCATCCTCACGTCTTTGTGGTTTTGTAACGTTCTCTGTTTCCTTAATGTTTTTTTTCTTTATACCTTTTGATTTATTTTTTTCACTCCACATACGGCTCCATCGCACTGGCACACGTTATTTGAACTTTTTCTTTCACACTATTTTATCTTCGTCGCGCTTCTTTTACACCTATTGCATATCTCCTGTAGTCTTCCTTCACACTTTCTATCATTAAGCTTCTTTCATTACCAATTAATTCACGTCTCTCCCTTTCACATCCCATTCCTTCCCATTGGCCCCCTTCAAGTATCGTTGATAAACGCGACTTGTACGTCTCCTTCATGTCTCTTTTTTTGGCGGGTTCTCTCGTCTCACCTAGTTCACGTCTCCTTCACTGACTCTTCTAACACTCTGCTTTAATGTCCCTTTCTTCAACTACCGCTTCTTATTTCCGGCTATTCTCCTTCACGTCTTCTTCAAACCTTCTACACGTCTTTCCGTCGTCACTATTTCTTCATCCCTCGAGTACAATTTAGAAAAAACGCCAGAAACAAAATCAGTTAAGTTAAATGTAACACAGGAGTTGATAAAGGGTATATTTTGTGAAAAACTACAACAATGATTTTTCAAGATGGCGGATTTTTCCAAGGACAATTTCGGTTAGGCGACTTCCGTGTAGGTTTTGTCGTTTCGTAATGGTCTTTATTGTAATATCAAAAGACGCTTTTTAAATTAGAAATAAAACTAATGCTAGTGCTAATTTCGCGCGTCCGAAAAGCACTCATTTTTTGTCCACACATTTACGTCTTTTGTAGGTACCTTCCGTCTTACCCTTAATTTACAATTCTGTTTAACAAAGGAACTACATAATCCTAAGCACTCTGACCACATTCACACTATAAGGCATCCGGATGTACTTCGCGATGAAAGGCCCTTTTCGTGTTGTATTCCACTATTGTTTTATGTTTGAGGTAGACGCTTTCAAAGCACCTACTGTATTATGTTTCCCTGGATACGCTGTGGTCCACCTGTTGTTCAGACATATTTCATATCTCACACATCGTTACTTAATACGCAAATTAATATTGGTCGCGTTATTTTACCCACAGTTATGTGATTTTTTCGTATTATCAAAACTATTTTCCATTCTATTATATTTGAATTATGAAATTCTCGTCGAAGACGCCGATGATTATTCCGTTGGCCTGAATTGAATTTTAATAACCCTCCCTTTCGACAGGAATAAGGATTTGAAGCAGTGGTAACACTTTTTATTTTCAATTAGGAACGTCGCTTTGATCTATCTAATTTAGATAAACTAAATTATTTTAAATTCAAATTTATGTTACTATGTTCGAATGAATAAAGGGATGTAGTAATACCTAAAGCTGCACTTGAGATTTATAGCTTGTAGAGTGCGCCATATTAACGTAAGAACAATTACATGATGTATTATTGCCATGCTAATGCTATGAAAACGGAAGCAAACACGATTAAGTACGTAGTAGACCTCCAGACTGACCAAGACAGACAAGTGGATGGTGGTCATCTCAACGCAAGTGGCATTTCCTCGTATTAACTACAGTGAAGAATAAATGCCCTTAAATTCATGTTAAAATTAATTTTTCATTGTTTCGTTTACAAAGATTACATTCATATAAGCTATGACTACTAGGAATATGTTACAGAGGAAAAACATTTGCGAGTTGTGTTTGTCACAGCGAATGGGGTGAATTATGAACAATATTCTACGAAATCGGCGTATTAATTTGTGTTATTTGCATTACATCACATTTATCAACAATAATTTTGCTGTTAGACATTTTCTCCTCATCGGTCATGCATTAAGAAAGTTGGTTGTAGACAGTTTACCGTAACACAAAGCCATGGTCATTGAAGTGCCAGCAGGTTCGGATGAAAAAAAAACACAGGGTTATGTCTAGTTAATTTTCAAGAGTTCGATTCAAACACAAAAGTCTGTAGTTATTACTAGTCCTCGCAATGGTCGAATTGTTAATTTAAAATGTTCGCTATTACATTTAATTGTACGCTATTAACATTTAAATATTCTGTACGTACATAGACAACTTGCATCTTGTAGTATGATTGTAGAAAAAATAAAATGCACTAATAAATAACTTTAACTTTATTTAATGCATGTGCCTTAGTGGACTGTATGACTAAGAGTGAACCAGCCGAAAATGGCAAGAATGTAACTTTATCTTAAAAACTAGTTTATATTTACAAAATTCCTCTATACAATACAAAGGGGTGCTGAAGGTCAGCAAGCCCGAAAGTGAGTAGAGTGAGAGGGAAAATAGGTATCAAAAATACCTACATTATTTAACACATCTTCTTTTAAGTATATAAGGTTAATGATTTCGATGCCAGTTCGTCAGTAGCACCTTCGCTTTGGATTAGATTCATTATAACTGAAAAATTATTATTCGAGAAGGACGAAGGAAAAATGTACATCGAACAAACCTTTAGACGGGAATATCAGGAACTACTTTCCAATAAAGTCCAGATAAATTCGTTCTCCGTCCAACAATCATCTCCGAAAGTTCATCATGAATCATTTTTTATTTAAATATTTTTTAATTTAAATCGTTTTTAAAAATTCAAATCGTATATTATATAAGTTCTGATTTAAATAAAAATACTAAAATCAAATCTTTCTTTTTACCTACTTGTAGAAGTACGTAGGTATTTCCTCTAAAATATTAGCTAGATATATATTTGGTAATAGTCCAGTGAATAGAGACAAAAAAAAGGGGGGGTTACCTAAAAATCAGTTCGGTTAGGAGCCATGACTATTAGGTGTATTTACCAGAATTAGATCAACAGCATGTTCGTTTAAATTAGAACTGAAGATATGGGCAGATGGAAGGGAGTGGATGGAAAACCCTCGTCGAAGAGGAGCATGACTATTAGGTGTTTTTTACCAAAATTAGATCAATATCATTTTTGTATCGATTGTAACCGGAGAGATGCAAAGACGGGTGGACGGAAGTCTTTGCCCAAGAGGAGCGTGACTATCAGGTGTCTTTTACCAAAAGTAGATCAATCAAATTTTTGTATGAATTTTAGTCGACGACAAGGAGAGATTAGAGGACAGGCGGACGGAAGTCTTTGTCGACCATTTTTATATAAATTTTAGCCGAATGCGCGGACAGATGCACGGACGGGCGGGTCCAAATTATTTGTCGAGTAGCAGCCAGACTAGTAGGTATCTTTTACCAGAATTAGATCAATAACATTTGTTGTTAAAATTCTAGCCGAAGAGACGAACAGATGGAAAGACGGGCGGACGGAAATTATTTGCCAAGCAGGAGTCATGACTATCAGGTGTCTTTTACCTGAATTAGATCAATAGCATTTTGGTATAAATTGTAGCCGAAGATACGGACAGATGCAAGGACGGGCGGATGGAAGTCTTTGTCGAAGAGGAGCATGACTATCATGTGTCTTTTAACGAAAATCAGATCAATATTTTTGTATAAATTTTAGCCAAAGATACGGACAGATGTAAGGACGAGCGGACGGAAATTATGTTACAAGGAGAAGCCATTACTATTAGGTGTCTTTTATCAGAACTATATCAATAGTATTCTTCTATAAGTTATAACCGAAGACATGGACAGATGGAAGGACGGGCGGACGGATATTATTTGTCGAACAGGAGCAATGACTATCAGGTGTCTTTTACCAGAATTAGATCAATAGTATGTTTCTTTAAATTATAACCGAAGACATGGGCAGATGGAAGGACGGGCGGACAGAAGTCTTTGTCGAAGAGGAGCATGACTATTACTTGTCTTTGTCGAAGACACATGACACATGATAGCCTTTTAACGAAAATCAGATCAATATAATTTTTGTATAAATTTTAGCCAAAGATACGGGCAGATGTAAGGACGGGAGACGGAAGTTATGTATCGAGGAGGCGCCATTGGTATTAGGTGTCTTTTACCAGAATTAGATCAGTATCCTTTGTTGTAAAATTTAACCGAAGACATGGACATATGCGCGGACGAGCAAAATTTTTCAAGAGAACAGGCTCCCTTTTAGATCAAAGTGTTTTTCAGTACAAGGTAACGGAAGACATGGATAAATGCACCGATGGGAAAACAGGGATCTTTTACCAAACAGGGGACAGTACTGCAAGATAACCGTTTCATCAAAATTTCAAATTAGGTAATGCTCTTTTAAATAAAAAAAACAGGATGAAGATGTGCCAACTGCACCTTTTAGTAAAATTTCAGGTCAATAGGACCCTTTGGACTCTTTGAACGGAGGTATAAAGTGTCTATTATACGTAGTTTGTACATACGGGAAAATTCGCTAAAAATCAAAATTCAAGGGTACTAAACATTTGGTCCAACTGTACCCAAACGGCAAATGTTGATTAAATTTGTGAATAAAATTTGCCTTTCAGTGTCGACTACAGATAAGAGTATCCCCGCGAAATTGACCTCTATCAAAGAACTCCGTTAAGGTGCTTATCGTATCTGCCTCTCCTGATTCGTCTACCTCACCA
Organism: Photinus pyralis; assembly: GCF_008802855.1. Taxonomy (NCBI): domain Eukaryota; kingdom Metazoa; phylum Arthropoda; class Insecta; order Coleoptera; family Lampyridae; genus Photinus; species Photinus pyralis. Next base: position 48,835,020 of record NW_022170249.1, read on the forward strand.
GTCCCGATCGGCATTTGTGCGCGATTGTTCGTATAGTACGGAGTGCAATGAAAGTGTGGCGTGTTTTCTAACCTTGGAGAGACTTAAATATTAAGGCTAAGGGGTGAGTGTTTGCTTTGTTTATCTAAGGGCATAATGTAATTAAATGTACCAACCCCAAAAAGAAGTATACCTTCTCATGGGTAGGGCAAAAGGTATTCCAAACGAAAATTCCAAAATGCGTTTGCGATATATTTAATAGATTTGGTTTTTTTACCGGCGGTTTTGGTCAATAATAATAAACAATGGGGCGTTTAAAACTGAATTTTGGTCACACAATGAGTGATGTAAATTCAAAAAATAAAAAAGTAATTATTGATCATGTGAGCAAACTAATTTCCATTGCAGGCACAGTGTTGCGTCTATAATTTCTTCCTTTTATAATACGAACACTAAATTAAAATTAGAAAGTCAATTGTTACCTGCCACATGCTACAAAGATAACGCGTCGCGCGACGTCACGTCATCAACATGTGTGGCGGTTTAAGTACAGCCACGCAAATTGAACACGTATTTTTACTGACAAATAAAGGTAAATTGAGGAAATTTTGGAAGGCAATTTTTAATTACCTACTCGGTTTTCAACGTAAATGCAGAATACGGCACGGATAATAACTTAAAAAAATTGTGGCGTATACGCAAGAAATTAAATTGCCATTAAATATGCGTTTCCTTTTGTCAAAAACCTAAATGAGTAACAAAATTGGTTCAAAATGGTTTTAAAAGGTGAAAAATGACCAGTCAATATTGTTTTTAAATTTTTGCCGGGTTTTATTTGTCCAAAAATCTCCATTCCATTCTGTTTCCATTTTTAACATTTTACCACAGTTTCGGTAGGCACGTAATTTACTTTACAATGGACTAATTAAAATTGTAAAAAAAGATTACATTTTATAGAGAGCAGTGTAACAAAGGTATCCCCATTTGTTTTAACATTTAATGAAAGGTGTGATAATGAGCTCTTCTATAAATTTTAACGAAAGAAACATTCGTCCGTTTTTACTCCATTTGCATCTCTTCACCTAACCTTTTGTTGCGAGGTGCGATTCGCCGGACATTCTGCAAACGTCCTTTTTGCAATACGTAGACGTCTGTCTGTTTCTCCCTCTGTCTACGCATCCGTTTAGCATTTTTGCCATAAAACTGTATTTTCATAATGTGTGGCCAAACAGAAAGTCCGTCCCTCCATCTGCTCACACCTACAGCTAGGTATTTTACTGATTTTTTAAAATTTAAAATTAATTGCACGTTCTACTAAAAACTCGGTTGAAGGCTTGAACAGAGAGGATGGACTGATTGAGGTACTTTTTCTTTTACTACTCGCTATAAAAAAGCGTTTTTGTAAAATTTTTATTGCATTAAGCTGTTTCTAGTAAAGATAAGCATATCGCATAGTGTAATATACTTGTTCTCACGTTTTACTTGAGTCTCGAGCTAGCAGAATTTTTTATTCATCGATGTTTAGGACTACAGATACAGAATTTCCAAGTAAATGTAAATATAGTTGAAGTAATAATGTAGAAAGAAAAGCACTTTCAGAATGTCGCGTATGATGGAAGCATTTAAAATCCTTTTTATTGGCTCTATGGCGGTGAAGGACACTTCGTACAATCCTCTCCCTTTTTTTGGTATACAGGAAAAGACTACGAGCACAATTACATTTATAAAGAAATGCCTACGAATTTAAACAATAAAGCACTTTAGCTAATGGAATTGCACTGAATCAAGTTCTATGCATTTTAATCACATTTTTATTTTGGTTTTATCGGTGTTTAGTTTTACGAGTACAATTTAAAATTCCTGCGAAATTGAGAGATAAAAAAGTTTCTTTTATTTTTGCTAATCGCCGTCACTCTTTCAAGAGTCCCGTTTGTTTTAAACTTGATTTAAAGCAAAGTTAAGCCAAATGTTCCCGTCCAGTACTCGTAGTTTGTAGGATTTAGCATGAATTAGCGACGTTTCGTCGTATTTTAAAAACTGTGTGGAAGATACCATCTCATTTGTTTTACCTATGCTGTAAGTTCAAATTCAATCAGAGCACAGGTACAACAAAAGTATGTTCCTCTCGTGTTCTCTGTAATGAGCACATTAAAAAAACTCGGATGCATCCAAGAGTGTATACGGTGTTAGAAAATCGAGCTACAGGAAATTAATGACGTGAATTTCAAGTCATTCCGATGATGGAGGTAGACATTTTAAATTTCTCCAAAACGAAAGGCACTCAAAATATCTGTACTTATTGGCGCACAAATCAGCACACAACAAGCCCAAAAACTGTGGTGTTTATGTCGATCACAAAATCGGCACAAACTAAGCACAAAACTATGACAAAGGAAAGGCGCACAAAACCTGAGTATTTTCGCTCCAGTGAAAACGAGTGTCATCTGGATACAAGAATGATGCTGTTCTAGTATTAGTTGGACCCCCAGCGGAAAATTTTGATTTTCTCGTAAACAAGAAGCGCACAAAATTTGGGGATTGGCGCACAAATGAGCACAATATTTCGACCATGTAACAAATTTCATCCACCTGTTTTCAAGCAAAGCCTTATTGATTTAAATCCGTTCCCAGCTCAGCCGACATAAGGTAAATTTACGAAAAGTTGATTAAAAAAAATGCAATATTTGCAGTTTCTAGGGATTATGTTCTCCAAAAATTAGATTAACTAAAATGATTGCCTGATCAAGCTGTTCTTGTGTCTAATTTTCCTATTTCAATTGTTAATGCCCATACTTAGAAATATAGGTTTCAGAATAAAACGAAAGATTGTTCAATGCAATTATTCACCACGAACATGTGATAATTTAATCTGAAATATAACGGAAATTTATTAAGAATTGTGACGTATTGGATCGCAATGATCTGTTTATACGTTTCGCAGGTAAACGCAACCTGTTTGAGATGATAACGCCAAATTTTAATTCGATCAGTTAGTAATTCGGTGCGTGTCGCTTTCGGTGTGTAGGTGTCGTTTGGTGCTTTTTGGACCAACTTTTGCGTTTAAATCGTGGATGAAAATGGGTATGCTGATCAAGTACAAAGGTAGGAAACTCTTTAATTTCCAAAATATGTATAAGAGATAGAGTTTGTTTCTTTTTTCTGTAAGTCTGACTCATGGAGATTTATTACCTCCATGGCCTGATGCTAGTTTCCTGTCATTTGCTAGTATTTGAGTTCTTTTGCTGCAAAATATTACTTTGCGTTCAAAAATCACGATCACAAGGTTAAAGTTGGCCTGATAATGCAATTTATATTATGCTAAACTTCCAAGTGCGTAAGAACCACGCCACTTACTATAGTGACTTAGTCACACATGGGTCAAGTACCTACCTACGTAAATTGCGTACATACAGAAAAAAGCGCATTCTTTATTATTCTATATTAATATCAATTATCAAATAATTACAATAAATTTGCAATTTACATTTCAATCAGGTGTAAGTATACTTTTTTTAATTTTTGTAACATGTAATGTAGTTGAATTGAATACAAGTGACCTCCAAAATTCCAAAACTAATTAATCAGTGTCATTGCTGATCCGAAAGTTATACGAATATTTTGTTATAGGTACAGGGTGTAATTTAAAAAACGCCGCAAGCTTTAGAGCCTACAGTTTTTGTGCGAAATTAATGCAACAAAAATCATATTTAATGACATAAAATTTTGAACAATTAGCTTCTTTGTAAAAAATTATAATCAAAACTAACTTTGATATTAATCATTGAATTTCGGAGGGAAAATTCTATCAAATTCATTTAAAAAAAACCTAGAAAAAACCTCTTGCCATTTCAAATATTTAAGACAACTATTAGTAGCTCCCGACAATAATAATTTAAAACATTTCAATTATTGCCGTTTTGTAGTACTTTTGCAGTCATTAAATATGGTTTTTGTTGTATCAAATTCACACAAAGGCGCTACAGCTTGCGGAGTTTTTTAAATTACACCCTGTATACGAATAAGCAAATATTTACCAATAGCTAACATTATTGAGGGTGTTACATATAAGCATGTAACAAAAATTGGCAGTAGAGGGGATCAAAACGAGCACTTTTTTTCAAAATAAACTGAGGGTCCAACGTGTTTCGTTTGTGAGCCACTCTCAAAAACGTGGCAAAATTTGCATGTCTTCTTTAATTTTTTTCTCAGCAACCATTAGAGTTTGAAAAACTGGTAGCATGTCTTTCAGTAGGTTTTTGAGCATTCTTTTTCCGATTTTGCAAACAAAAACAAAAAATTATGATTTCTACGAAATTTGGTATCTGATAGTTTTTGAACATGAAAATTACGAATCTGAAATTAGTGTTGGAAAATTCGAAAAAAAAATTCCACTGCAAATCTAGGCCGGACAATGAAAATGGAGAGAATTCCGCGAAATTTGTTGTGAAACAAAATCTCGATGATGTCGGTCTGTTGGTCCGTCTGCACTCTCATCTCCGGCTAAACGGCTGAACCGATTGAGATCAAATTTGGTGTGCGGGTGGTATCTGTGCTAGCCACAGCAATCTTTATTTTTTTTTAGTGTTTTGATCTCTGTGGTTAAAATTTCAAAGAAATATCTACCAATAAGAAAGTTTTGCAGATTTTTTAAATTAATTGACAAGAGTTTTCTTGGTAGAGGTGCAAGAGTTATTAGGTACTGAAGTAGGGCCTTGGACGGATGGATGGACGGAGAAAGTGGCCATAATAACGCCTACCAACACGAGTTGGGAAATGCGCTAAAAATGTAGATATTAAATACGCAATTTAAAAAAAGGCAAAGGTTCGAAAATGAGACACTCGGTGGCCGGGTGATTGAGCCAAGCTATGAGAGGAGTTTTTCACGTTAACCTAGGTACGAATAGAAGAATGTACAGGACAAGGAAAATTTTATTTTTTATCGTATAAGACCCTTTAACATTGCACCATTCGAACGTTATTTCAGTAATACCATGGATTAAAAAGAAATTCTTGTAGTAATTCTCTAAAATACGCCCCCACAGCATCTTTATCTCGTTATTCGATAAAAAGCGACGCACGCCCGCTTAAGTGTTTCTTTGAGTTTTGGAAAGATATAATAGTGCATTTTTAAAAACTTGTTGAGGTTTTATTTTTCGAATTACCGTAAAATTAGCTGGACATTTTAGGTAATCAGTTCCAAGAAATACTAACTTTCGTAATTATACTGCGACTGTCAATTGTTTTTCTATTTTTCTATTGTAATAAGCGTAAAAAATGTACTAGTGCACTAGTTCTCTAATTTAACCGACCTTGTATCTCTTGCAACAAAGAAGTTAGTAATAATGCCGAAGTACGATTTCAGTTGGAATGCGGGAGATACTAATAATAATATTCATTTTTCATGCTACTACGCAAGAGCGCTTAGGTACATTTGTCATAAAAGAATAAGTAGAGCTTATAAACAACGTATTATATCAACTAACAAAACAAATAGTTACACAAATTACTAACAATTAAAGATTACTACCATTGTAAATAAATTCTATGGTAGAATAATATGCCTTATTGATAAGGTGTTTTTTAAGAATTCTTTTGATTTGCACTTTTTCAAGATTTTGAATAAGAAACCCTGTAACGGTTTCACCTATTCTTTATTTAAAAATTCAAATTTTATTCAAATTTACAACCTTAAAGATAAAGCTTTAAAGTCAAGGTAACAAGATCTTCCGTTAATCTTCCCCCATAGTTATCTAAATGGACGTGTTTTTTGCAGATTTTGATTTTTTTTTAATTTTCTTGTATAAAATACTTTGCATTTTGGCAGTAATGTCTTTTCATATGAGACTGGGACTGTAAATAATTCGTTTGGAAAGGACTAGAATTCACTTTTTAAATTGATTGTTCAGAATTGCAATGTGTGCTTTATTGATGTGCAGCATTCGTGTAATTTTACTCCAGTAATTCGACTCAAAAGGCCCGAAAACATCAATGCTGTTATCTAAATGCGAAAAGGAAGTATTATTTAGTCTATTATAGCACAAAACTATAAACAAACGTATACAACTTTCAACATTCGAATGGAAAATGAGAAATTTAAAATTGTGTTTATGTGCGCTATCTATAACAGATGTATGTACTTAGGTATCATGTTATGTTCAATAATGGATAATTCATAAATCGAAAAGAAATTTGTAGGAAGAGTCACAATAAAAAGTCAAGTTTTCATAAAATATACGATCATGTTCGAGAAGAAAACTATCTGCAACCCAAGCAAAATGTTCGACTATAAATAATAAAGAATCCTGGGACGAACTATTAATATCCTTCTAGAAATTCCTAATATTTTTGAGAATCGTGAAAAATATCTTTAATAAAAGACGGAAAGAGTTAATGTAAAAGATGATTCGCCGAACTGTACAACGTCAAACTGTAGTGAAGGCTATTGAAAATTTTAATATCTAGGCAATTCAGCGTTCGTAAATTTGAAAGGCCGGTCGGTGGTATGCGGGAGACAAGTAAAGCGTAATATGGCTAAATTAAATTATAAAAGGAGCACGGCACCTTTCTGGCATCTGAAAGAGGGACTACTATAGGGAACAAATGTACTGGTCCTGACGGGAATGAGTGTAATGACACGCGGCACGTACTATCGGCATTCCAAATTCCGAATGACCTGTCTACCCTCTCTTGCCAGGTTCATTACCAAGATAATCGTCAATCCCCCCATTATTCAGATGGCCGTAATTATTTCGGTCGGCGGAAATGCTTTCGAATATAATGACGCGTTCTTGTCGATCGACGAAATTGTGCAACAATTGCTAAAGTACCTGCCGAGCACTTCTTCATCCCCCATAGCTCTTCCGCCAACTACATAAATGTATTCGCGGGAATAAAAAAAAGAATTGCTTTCAGCTTAAATTGTCCCGAATGAAATACGTAGAAAAATTACCGCGAATGCTGTGTTGATTTAGAGTCTCGCGCGCGGTACTTTAAAAACTCCCTAATTCACTAAAAATATGGCGTGTCTGGTTGAATTTCTTTTATTTCTTTGCATTCTCTGCATTATAATATAATATACGACGCGACCAACGCGAAGTGTATATGTTCACTCTTTTCCTTTTCTATCGACGCAGAGTCTCAGGTTTAATTAGTTTTTTTTACTCCCATCTTTAAAATGACACATTTTGCACTGACATATATTGTGCGAAGTGTCATAATTACGACTTTTCGTTAAAAACGGATTGGTGCCGATGCGGTTGTTTACAGCAATTAAAAACGCTCGAAGTTTAATTAAAAACAGTTAAGACTAGGCCTAAATCAAGTTCGTAGTTTGACGTTTATTATTCAGACATTCATCGTAATAATTCATCCTATTTTTAGCACCCACACGTTAGTAAGGGATGTATTGCATTGATTGGGGTAAAAAATGGCCCTTCACTCTTTTGATGGAAATACACGTTTTGAAGCAGTAGGAATCCGGATCAAACAAAATCTCGTGAATGTCTGTACTCTCATTTTCGGCTAAGTGGAAGAACCGATTGAAACCATATTTGGTGCACACGTTCATAGACAGAAAGAAGAGCTGAAAAACTTTTGGGTTGAATCGCGCATGCGCAGGTATGCGGGTGGTATTTGTGTCAAAACATTAAAAAATTAGTTCACATATTTTTCGGGAACATTCTAAGCCTGAGGGCACTGTGTCTATAATTTGATTCGGATACGCTAAGTTTACAATAACAAACGCAAAAACACATATTCACTTGGTATCCAGGATGACACCCCTTAATGAACCGAAGCTATGACGAACCAGCAAGCAATATATCTTGCATATTTGTTGCGAATACAGCAATAAATATGCAAAAATATGTATGTGAATGGATAAATCGTATTTGTTCGGCCACATGTCAAATTTTGCACTTGCTATTAAATTTACACATCTCATTCCTTAAATAACATCAACATAGGCTTTATTTTTTAAATAATGTTTATTTGTCCATTTGCTAAAGTTAACATAGTGAAAATAAACAAATCCAAATTGGGGTGTTTGGACAACAATTTTTCTCATATTTTGAAAATTGTTTCTATAAAACTAAAGGTTGTGTGTATAAATGTTATTAGCTTTTTTAGGGGTTATGTGCATTGTATCATTTGTGTCCAAACACTCCTATTGTATGCATATTATTGCATATTCCGTTTATAACAGAATTTTTACGTCCAAAAAAATCTCCACATACTGAAATGCAGATGAATTTTTAGCCAACACCGTTTGGTTTAAAAATTTTAAAACAAATACAACACAGTTGTCCTATTAACTACAACTGCAAAGTCTTACACTTTTAAAAAATGTCAAATACCTCTTCACATTCAAAATGAAACCCCGATCCTTTTCATTATGTACACTACAAACCTACATAATACCCAAAATCCTTAGTATCGTTTTTAAAATCGTCCTATGTGGTGACCATGTTTGAAGATACTTACAGATTAATAATATGGCATGTCAAAAAAACCTTTTTTACATAGTCATGAAATTATCGGACTTTTTTTAACGAAAAATCGTATGGAAAGTGGTACTTACTTTTTTTCACGATTTTTACTATGCATTTCCATGGAGTTTAGTCCTGTCTATAAACAATAGCATCCATTTTTGAGTGACAGTTAATCGCGAATGTCAATAAAATTATTCAATTGTGGGCTATTATGGATCACTATGCAAAAAAATTTCGTGCAGAACACGTGTTGAAAGTGTCTTTTTTCCATGAATGAATGAATGAGAAAGTATCACTTTCAAAACTAGTTGTACAAATAACTATTCGAAAAACGAAATTTGGTACCTACGTTTAGGTATCTTTGTACAAGAAAATAACGAACCTTGGTCTTCATTCAACTAATGACTTGGACGACCACTTTTTCCTAAAATCTAGGTAAAGCCACAAGTTTCATTCTTCTTAGTGCAGCGGAGAGAGCCGCGAAATCGTTCAAAAAATTTTTTCGGAGTAGAAAGAATTGGGACCCACGCCATTTTGTTCAGAAATGTTTGAACCTTCAGAATCCCGTTTTACGACATTTTCCCGTGGTCCTGACAAAAGTTATAGGCCGCTAAAGTTGAACTTTACTCATTTTCGCGCGCGCGACTAGACCACCGAAAGTATTTATTTTCTCAGCAACTAAGCGATATACATCAATAATTCCTTTTGTAAAATGAAAGTACATTTATAGCAGAATCTAAAGCATTCATATTTGCCAACCTTGTTATGCACAGTTTTTAGAAAAATGACCGTCAACTTCCAAAATTCGTGTAGCAGATGAAAAGTGCGCACTTTGAACTCTCATAACTTTTTATTTCACGATATCGATTTCCAATATTTATAGCTCATTCGATGCTCCAAAGCATTGTGATTATTTTATTTTCACTTATAATTGCACAAGAGGTTTGTATTTTACCGAGTAAATATGGGTTGTTTAGGTAATGAAAATCTGTTGCCTAGCAATTAGACGAGAAAAACTGTCAACTAATAAAAATGCGACACCGGAGGTGGAGCATTTTTAGGTTGACAGTTTTTCGAGTTCAATTGCTAAAAGGAAACAGATTTGAATTGCAACAACCCAAATTTACTCGGTTTAAATACAAACCTCGAGTGTAATTCGGCAGGACAATTTAACGAACAAGAAATTCACCAAACTAATCAATTATTGACAGACGTCATACTAATCATATGGGAAAGGATAATGCGATAATTGGTTCGAAAATGAATAGTGAAAAAACCACTAGTGCATTTGTCGCCGGAAAAGATGCAGGTAACTTTTGCCGCTGTCAAAGTGACAATGTCACTGCGGCTTATGCGATTTTTTATACATGAGTTGAATTGTCACTTATAATTGCACAAGAGGTTTGTATTTTACCGAGTAAATTTGGGTTGTTTAGGTAAAAAAAATCTGTTGCCTGGCAATTACACGAGAAAAACTGTCAACTAATAAAAATGCGACACCGCAGGTGGAGCATTTTTAGGTTGACAGTTTTTCGAGTCCAATTGCTAAAAGGAAACAGATTTGAATTGCAACAACACAAATTTACTCGGTTTAAATACAAACCTCGAGTGTAATTCGGCAGGACAATTTAACGAACAAGAAATTCACATAACTAATCAATTACTGACAGACGTCAAACTAGTCATATGAGAGATAATGCGATAATTGGTTCGAAAATGAATAAGTGAAAAAACCACTAGTGCATTTGTCGCTGGAAAAGTTGCAGGTAACTTTTGCCGCTGTCAAAGTGACAATTTCACTGCGGCTTATGCGATTTTTTATACATGAGTTGAATTGTCATAATAAAAAAGTTACGGTCATTTAAGTAAAAACCTACCGACCTCGCCGAGTCGGTAATCGCGAGTGAGACGGAGAGGGAAGGATAGTCAGCAGCGTTCGCTAAGCAAGGAGCGATGCGTAAAAGATTTTACTTTACTAAGAAATTTCTCTCCGAATACCAAAACTAGCTATTTAGGCCGTTTAGTTTACAAATGCATTCCGCCGAGTTGCATTGTAAAATCTCAAACAATTCATTAACTCCATGTATCTCAGTTCTTTGGTGAAATATATAGGTACAATAGGTACCTTTCCCTGTAAATTTTGGGGGTTACTCCACATCAGGTATCTCTTGTGCTGTGCTGTATATTGCAAGATCAGCAGTAACAACGGTATGATTTTGTCCCAAAGATTCAGGCTTGTTTTTTGATTTCACTAGACGATTCATTCATTCATTCATTCATTTTTATTTAATTCCTTCGACAAATAACATTTGTATGGAACAAGTCAATATAACATTAATTGAACAAACGAACAATTAAACAAACAAACAATTAAATATTGGAAGATATAAAAAATCCTTGTATGTTGTAGAAACACCCATTGACTAGATAATCGTACAATTTCTTTTTAAATTTTTTCCATGTAAGGCAAGTTCGATGGTTAGGAACCTAGCTCGCTGGTGGAGAATTCAAAAACGGCATAGGTATATTATATTGAATGGTAGATACCAGAACTTACTTAGGAGGATTATCAGCAGGTACTTAGGCTGTTAAAGTCAGTTATCTGGTCGTTATCTAGTGATAGGTAAACGAGGAATTTGGATTTCTTCTGTCGATGTATCTCGCTTTTAAAAAAAGACTGTGCGTTGAATTTTTTTCGTCTGTTTCCACAGAATATGGCCTACTTATTCTTATTCTGTGACTGTTTCCTCATTGATGTCGAAGTTGCTCGCTGTGATAAAATTATCATTTTTTATTTGACAAATTTTTGTGAAATGTGGTAGACACCCTTAGCAGAACATGTAATATTGACGTTTACTGTACTTGTTATGCCACTGTCGGAGAACATTTTCTGACCCGAAAGACCAATTTGCAAATGAGTGTAACTTTTGTTTGAAAAATGACCTTAAGAAAAACTGTTCAATAATTTTGTTCCGTAAGTATGTGTACCTAGACAACAAACTTCGTGGAATTTTGTCAATTTTCGTTGTCCGGCCAAGAATTGCAGTGGAATTATTTTTTTCGAATTTTCAAAAACTAATTTCAGATTCAAAAACCACCAGATACCAAATTTCGTCAAAATCAACATTTTTTCGCACCCCTATTGAGGGGTGTGTCCTTTTGCGGTAGGAATTTTGAAAAATTATTTGCAAAACCGGAAAGGGCATACAGCAAAACCTATTCAAAGACTCACCACCAGTCTCTGTAACTGTTGCTGAGAAAAAAAGAAACTTTACCACTTTTTTGAGGGTGGCTCCTAAACGAATACATGGATTTTTTTTTGGGGTTTGGATCCATCGTTCCTCGAAATGGGGGTTGAAATATATTGTGTGATCAAAACTCTCTAAACCTTCCCCATATAGTTTTTATTCGTTGAAGTTTTTAAAAATAAAAGCGACTATAGCTTCGGCGTACTGCCATCATCAGGCGATGTGAAATTTAACAGGAAAACGGTATACAAACGTTCAAGACGAATAAGACGAACATGTTGTTTTTTAATTATTAACTGGCCGAAGCCAAGTGAAAAAACCTGAAGGGTGGTTAAACCGGAAAGGTTGTCCTAAGTTTCAAAACGAATTATTATCAAGCCTTGTTAAGACAAGACAACCAACCGGAGGGTTGAATTATTACATTAAACGTTGAAAGTTGAATTTAACACATTTCAAAAGAACCGGGGGGAAAAAATAAACTCATAAAAGTTTTGAAACTATTGAGATGACTACATATTTAAATTATTTAAGTTAAGTTTAAATTCGAGATCATGCAGACGGCATGTCTAGAAATGATTGACCACCAGGTTTACCTATCACTATAGATAACGACCAGATAACTGACTTTAACAGCCTAAGTACCTGCTGATAATCCTCCTAAGTAAGTTCCGGTATCTACCATTCAATATAATATACCTATGCCGTTTTTGAATTCTCCACCAGCGAGCTACAATACCATCGAACTTGCCTTACATGGAAAAAATTTAAAAAGAATTTGTACGATTATCTAGTCAATGGGTGTTTCTACAACATACAAGAATTTTTTATATCTTCCAATATTTAATTGTTTGTTTGTTTAACTGTTCGTTTGTTTAATTAATGTTATATTGACGTGTTCCATACAAATGTTATTTGTCGAAGGAATTAAATAAAAATGAATGAATGAATCGTCTAGTGAAATCAAAAAACAAGCCTGAATCTTTGGGACAAAATCATACCATTGTTACTGCTGATCTTGCAATATACAGCACAGCACAAGAGATACC
>NW_022170249.1:48847881-48856397 GCF_008802855.1 Photinus pyralis
CCAACTTCACGGGCGCCACCCACGCATTTTCGGTATGATCGTAAATCGCAAAGAGCCAATAATAATTTATACGAAGTAGAAAGCTATAGACGTACGTTGAAAAAGAGTTCTACATATTTTAAACAATAATTCAATGATAGACGTGTACTATTTGTCGTGTTGTAAAACCGTATGGACTCCATACGAATTTAAGGTTCATAAAGGCTGGCAAATGATGAATAAAATAATGACATGCTTGAATTGATTACACTCCATCTGTTTCAATCACTACCATCATCATTAAGGCTAAATGGTCATAATAATTGTAAAAGAATCGACAAACCTTACATGGGTTAACAAAAATGCATGTACCAAATGAGTACAGTACAGGTATGGTTTACATAATAATGAGGACGTCGAAATGAATTCCCTTCAGTGAGCAAATAGAATTTGTCCTCTCCAATTTGTTAGAAGTTATGTAATGTGGCGTCTCATAACTTATTAACAACAGCAAAAACTTTCTTTGCTATTCATTAAATTAGGTCTTGCAAGTTGCTATGATTTATAAACTGATGTTCCAAGGTTTTACGTAATGTGTAGGGGTTTTCGAAACTATCATGTTTTTGAATTTAAAATGAGAAGACAAAGTCGCGAGCAGCACTGGCCTATACTTTCTTATCGTGGATAAACCGGCGAATCAGTACAGTTAACTAAAAAGACGGTATCCATTGGGAAGGTTAAAATATAGTTGTCATGTACAAGCTAAAATCCGATTAGATCAAAAATTCTCCGTGTTGGCCCCTCACTTATTTTTAACTTACCATACTAACAAGATTTCTGTACCAGAGCATGAATTCGAATCAGGGATCTCCTTAGCATTCCAGAATATAAGTTTTAAAAAGGATAATAACCACAAAACCATGTAAATAGCAATACGTAATTTTTTAACCTTTAACGCTTTATTGTTTTGAACTACGAGCTTTTTTACGTTTCAATGATATCATTCTCAATTTTTAGTTCTAAATAGTGAGTCGATAGATCAGTTTTGAACAATATACGTCATCGTGACACATAAAACCTAAATAATTGAAAATCGATCCATACTGTAACGGGAGCTCTGTGGCATTGTTATGTAATTCGATTTTTTTTCTTAGAATTTTCTTTTTTTGCTACAGTAATTGGTTGTAGGCGCGTTTTTGATTAGATTTCTGTAGTTGGAACCAATTCAGGGTGGTTTCTCCAAATAAAGGGTTTGGAATTGAACCTCATTATGGGAGCTCAGTGTTAGGTAGAGTGGTTTCATTAGAGATCTGGTATTACATTCCAGTCATTGCACTTCTTAATTGCGAGATAGGGTTAGATCAAGTCGTATTGACTCGGGTTCAGCTGGCATTAGTTCCATTGGACGCGGATTTGATCATTGGTGTCTGAGAAGATTTCATTGGTATATTATTTGTGTCACATGATCGGTAGGAGTGTTTTCGGACCAAAGCTAATTGCGAGAAACCAAGAGGGCAATTCGCGTACATTAAAATTAACGCCAAACAGTCCGTCAGTCCAAAATCGAGGTGCTGGAAATCCAATTAGAAGAAAAAACTCGTAAATTATCAGTACGGAAATGTCACGGATCAAATTAAAGCGTAGTACGTGACGTTTTGTAAAATAAATCTACCAGAAAATACGCATTAGTGTCAACGCACGCGGAAGTTCGCCTCATTAATCAAACTGCAAATTCATGAAAAAAAGTATCACTTTCAAAACTAGTTGTACAAATAACTATTATTATATTAGTTTTTTGAACATTTCAATGTACTAATTTCCAATTTTTCAGGTCGTATAGTTATTTCCCATATCATATTTAAAGATGACAGATATGAGCTCAAAAATTGGAAAAAGATCAAGCTTTTTTTTGAGCTTTTCAATAGTACCAGGTCCAAAATTTAAATCTTTGAGCTCTTGTAATTGTTTTACAAATTGGAGTAGTTGAAGTTGCAATCGGTGCCCGTAGTCGAGTTTTGAATTCTTTGCAGTTCCAGTTTATCCTTAAATGAAGGAGTGGTTTGTATTTTTTATTCTTGAGAAGTAGGTATTGAATCACATTGCGCAATAAAGTAATTATATAATGGGAAACCAGACATCAGACATACATCATGCTATAAAAATCGAGTTAAAATTTCCGTGAGGATTACCATATCAGCTAGAACCTCTTGCTTGCGATTGTCTCATTTTACTCAGCGCTTGGGACCTTGAAAAAGGTAGGCTTACATGAGTAGGAAGTCCGTTTTACAAAGAACAAAAAACATACTCCTAATTAAGTTCAAAATATCCCTAATCATGAAACATTTAAACCTATGTTAATAAACCATATACTTAATCATTCTAAATCGTAAAGGCCCCCCACTTTCCTTTTGTTTAACCGTTCTTACTTACAGAAAATCAATGCTGGTGGGTTTTAATGGAACGCCACTTCGAGGGGACCAAAGTTAACCCTTATGTGCCTAGAGCCGGACTAATTCATGTAGCGGTTCTCTTTTCTCTCTTCTTAGAGGTGGATTTCTAGAAGATGAATCAGAAAACCATCATTGAACATTATATACGCCTCCTGTCATTAACCTTTTGCAGGTTTCCGATGTTAATTTTTTTTATTGGTCTTGAAAGTCGATTTTCGCGAAAACATCATATTCAATTACCATTAACGCAAGTGCATTAAGTCGTTTTCGAACGATTGATATTTTAAGACAGCACATTTTTCAGTTTTGAGTAAGGGAAACGGCGATTTTAATTAAACATCTCCTTGATTATAAAAGTTAGTTTAGTGTGTTGCTCATTATTATAGCACAAGTTTAAAAATGATTTCAAAATGAAATGGTTGAACAAGGCACTTACACACTTAGATTTATTAGAATGCAGAATTTGGATGACAACACGTATAGCGTAGGAGAAAAGTGCTTCTTCACCTCATACATCGGTTGTAGGATGTGGATTGGATAGGATCCTTGTTGACTGTAATCTTAATGGTTGTGAAACTACCCTATTGCTAATAACTAGATCTTTACGAATACATCCAAATTCACAATATGACGTACTACTATTTTTGTGATTCAAGGAATTTGTATTGCACCATTTGGTAATTACATACACACATTTTTCTGTTGCCTAATTATGAAATAATAATAATCAATATAGGTACGTTTGATTTTGTAAATTGGGGTAGTTTTTATGTTTTGCGATTAGACACGGAAGTTACTGACCTGTACTAACTTTCCCTTCTTACATTGCCGCTATTTTTACATGATTGAAGAGTTTTTTTGTATTTTCTTTTCAACATGACCTATAAATAATTTCACAAAAAAGACTAATAAAATTAATTATTTTTAAATGTGAATGAAAGAAGTTTAGTGCATTTAAAAATAAATTCAATAATGAATTATTCTTTAGTTGGTCATATTTTTTGCCCCAATTGAATAAATGAGGTAGTATATTAAATTAATTGATGCAATATTCACTTTTTAGAAAATGTGTTAAAGAGCAAAGTCATAGAAACCCGTTCGTTAATGTAGCATCGAATAATTTTTCTAAACTATTTCGGCATTATATTCAAGTTTGCGCAAAATATTTATTTATACACGTACATATCAGATTAGGGGTTGATTTTCCTTATCTCAGTTAAACCCATCTGATAACCTCTTACGTGAATGTATTTAAGACAAAACCTTTGACCGGGTTTCTGGACGCGGACAGGGGAAATTGCACGCTTGATAGAAAATGTTCTTCTGGGTACGTCTTCATGTTTCGACGAGGCCGAATATCTTGGAACTCGGACTGGGTCGGTGCTTCCATGTGCCAGGTAACCAATCGTAGAGGAAATGCGACTATTTACCGAACGTTTCGGCAAAAAAATACTAAAAAGTTTGCATCGGATGCACTTTTCCGCATTGGAGAACATCGAGATTGCCTTTTCTTTATCTATTGTCTGATTCACTCTTAAAATCAACAAAATTCATAATTGGATAAATACTAGGATTTTCCACATGCACACTGAATCCAACGGGAAATTTTTGCCAAAATTCAAATTACTCAGTAGCAGAAGGATGCAAGTAAATGTATAATGTTGTGTAAACAACGTCATTTGAATCTGGAGGATTTCATTACAAATAAGTATGGAAATGGTTTATTTTATCGGAATTTGTTATTTTAGTGTCTATTTTTCCATTTGAGCATTGTTTTTAATTGTTTAATTTCTTGTTTAAATTCGTGTAAGTTTGTTTATTTAAATTATAAGATCTAAACATTGTGTTACTTATGGCCGTTTGCACCGACAAATTTAAGCGGAACTTAGCTTAAGCGTAGTTTAAAATCCATGGCAACCATTGTCTTAATAATCGTTGACCATATTTTAAGCTACGCTTAAGCTAAGTTCCGCTTAAATTTGTTGGTGCAAACGGCCGTTAGTATTAAGGAACATCTGGTTTGATGGAGTAATGGTGGTGGTTTACCTTAAAATCAGGCGACCCGCGTTAAGGCTTCTCTCACAGTGGATACGTGTTCGCACGAATCGAAATCCGCACGAATATGCACGTATACTCGAACAGCTTGGTTTAGGTTGACCATCGCACAGTCCATTCGTCCATATATGCGCGTGTGGTTCTTACTTGCGAATTAATCCCGTTGTGTTCGGAATTTTACGCGAATTCACAAGTAATATTGCACGTCACTACTTTGGAAGTAGTAACTACGTCTGTGCCTTTTAGTAGCAGATAATGTGAGAACCATCATTTGATCAAGTAATTGCCCTTTCTCGTTGTTTGAAGACCCAATTTCACAATACTCTGAATAATCTGTGCAGTTGCATTTAATTTCATGTAAAGTTTAATACGGTTTTTTCGTTAAAGGAAGAAAGTTACGTCGATTTGGAAAAGCGGTTCTAGTGATTTAAGATTTTCTTTGTTTATTTGTGTCGTCGACCACCTGCGTGTGGGGTAAATGGGCTTGTGTTTGCGTATATGTGTCGGAATACATTTTTTGTCATTGTCAAGGAATTAAGTTTGTGTTTATTTGAATCCCTTTTACGTTCCAGATAGAGTTCCCGTGTTCAGATTTTTTTTAAATTTGTGCCCAAGATTTATCTCAAGTGTTAAACAAAATTTGTGATTTTTTTGGAAATTTAAGGGGTTGATCGAGGCTATAGAGTTTCTTAAATTTTGTGTTGTAGCGGATGCCGAAGATGTAGGTACGAGGGGAGATCATAAAAATTACGTTTCAATTCTTGATTTCTTTGAACTACCTGGACAGGCCTTTTGTGGGTGGTGTAGTGAACCACACGCCATTGCGCACAGCAAGAAGACTTTCGTTAATAACATTTATTACTCCCTGATCCTTAGTTTTCATTGCATCCGATCCTGGAACAAGCTAATCTTTTATACCTTATCACTACAATATTACGGATGTCTTCCAACTCTTTGCGTATTTCAGTTGAATAATCTCAAAATAATTCATGTGAGCATTTAGAATCTCGCAGTCTTGTATTGGAAACAAATTTGAAGTTCCGTAATACCTAGTTTCTTACAAGAAAATTAACACATCACCTACATATGTAGGTATTATGTTCACATGGTTAACCTTTGCTCACAAATAAAATTTCTAACAAGAAATCTAACACTTGACCGTAGTTTCACTATATGAATTCTGACATTCCTTAGAAATTATGCACTATTCAATTAACTGTAATATCTACTACTGCAGGAATTTTGTCACTTCTCTTTTTAACTTTCGTTCTTAATAATATATGCATTTATGCACGCTTGTAGGTTAAAAACCAGAAAATAGAGTATAATCGTTTCGCTCCAAGAAACTTATTTAAAAATTATATTAAAAGCATATATTAATGCTGAACTTAATGTTAGGGGTAATTTTCTCAAATTTGTCTGCATGGTTTGTCTGTTCGTTCGTCCGTCTGTTACACTAATCTAAAGACCCAATCGATTTTTCGAGATCAGTATTGAATATGGCCGGATTAAAAGTTGAGTTTAAAGTAAGAACATAAAAATATGCGGAAAATGCTTCATATCCTCATACGTTTACGTTAAGTCGAAAACAATTGTTCCACTGTTTCACCACGTCGAATCTGCACTATTTATTTATTACAGTTTCTGCAGCTGTCTAAAAGGATTTGAATGCAAACACAATGGACTGAAGAATCTATTCAAATCATTCACTGATCACCTTAATTTTGTATCAAGTTCACGCTCATCACGTTTACGATAATAATTGCTGTCAGTACTTAAAAAATGCCTTTTCTGGGTACGCAATCGTGACTAATTCATTCCTGACGGGTAATAATATTATAATATACGTGTACATTACCTCACGCGTAAACTTAACCTTGACGTTACTGAAAATCATTCATTAAAACAATTCTTCGGGAAATACAATGGAAGAGAAAGTTGTACAGTATGTGCGTTCAAGATTAATCAATTTCGACTGAACTTCCTCGATTAATTTAAATAGAGTTTTAAAACAATGTAGGTTCACTTGAAAGTACTTCGCTGACTCGGTTATTTAACATGCAATAAATAATTCCGCCGTATAGATTTTATATAAGCGGGAATGGTACCAACAGGCAACAATCTCTTCTGTGCAGTTTTATGTGTGCAATACTGCAATCCCCTTCACCTTTATACAATTTTTGTCCGAAGTTTTTGGACACCGATCATAAAATTCTGAATAACTTTCATTTAAAATTGTGACTTACTTTAACCGGAAAGGACCACACGTATATACCGCTTGAGTGGATTTAATATCTGCACGGGTTATTTCACAAACCACTAACAGTTTGGTTTTTCTTAACAAACGATCTTGTAACCAATTTTATTTTATAGTGACCTGACCTGGGAACAACCGTTCGGAGTTTGAAGGATATCTTGCACATCAAACAGGAGGAAAAGCCTTTTCCCTCAAAAACCTGTATTACTGATATTCTTTGGACATTGATCCAGATCCATTACTCCCATGATACTAACATAGTATACATTCCTGTAGAAAGTCAGTAAGAACCTCAAGGATCTCTCAGAAAACATTATACAGTATCTTTGAAATGTCTCTGACATTTATTTTGATAAAATGTCTCAAGAACCCCCGAAGAATCCTAAGTCAGGGTTTCAGAAGATGCTTTAAAAGAATACCCGAAGAAATTGTGGAGATCCGTTGGAAGACCTCCAAAACGTGTGTAAAAATCTTTCAAAAAAGTACACATATCTTTTGAAAGCCCTTAACTCATTTTTGTTTTTATTTTGTTTGTTTTGTATGTCGGTTTGTACATATAAATATGCAGATTTCAAATCCACTTAGAGTCATTTTTGGTAACAAATTTCTGATTATAGTTCGGGATACCCGCCAGAGTGTTCTGAAAGTTTCGCTAACAAAGTTAAGTAATGTAAGATAACTTTTGAATAGATATCCAAAGGTATAACGTAGTTAAATAATTTTTTATTATACCTGAATCACAATCTCCGTTTTAAACACTCAAATGCGTGCGAAAAAGGGCCTTTAAAACACACGTGCTTTAAAGTTGCTAAGTAACGATACTTCAAGTATGACTTTTGAAACTGTCATCTGGATGAAATAAAAATCCTCTTAGGTCGCTTTCTGTAAATGCAGAACATTTCTTTGGCTTTTGTACCTATCCTTTGGTTGAAGCTTTCACAAACGCGCGTAATTTAGGGTATGCTTCCAAATCTGTTCCACTTTTTAATCGCAGCATTGCTTTAAAGTTTTGAATGAATGCACCAAAATATAGAAGATTTAAATACCTTTGACATTTCCTTCATATATGCCAGCATTATGGATGCATTTAAGACTGTATTCGTAAGTAACTTCCTATTCATCCATGGAAACAACTTTTCATATTCTTTATAATAAAGGCTTTACTGGAGTTGGATTTTATACCTACCAACGTTTGTTTAGATTTTACAACAATCGATTTAATGGACGGTGTATTATCTTTTTCAACGGAAATCGTTTAATTCACAAAGACGATGATTTTTATAAGCAAACGTCAAGTGACATTTCCATGGCAATCGTGAAATTACGAACACCCAGCCCACTTAATTAGACATGTATTCGAGTATAACGTCAATATGACTTCATTGTATTTCCTATTTTTAAATTATACTGCAGGTATAATAAAAAATACTTTATTTCATACTGTCCGGTAGATGTTCGATTACACTATCATTTTGAGTCCGGTAGGCGAGTTATTACAGCATCAGAGCCGGTAAGTGTCGCTAAGCAACACTTACCGGACTGTTATTTGTATACATCAAATTTGACATCTTCACACAATTAATTGAAAACCCCAACATAAATTTGACTGTAATTCTTTATTTCAAACATTAACATTGATTGTAATGAAACAATTTGTATTGCCCTCAACACTACGCCTGGGTTATTACTGTATGTCGAGTTAGTAATGTTTGATTCCTTCTGCTGTAGAACTTCAATGAAATTTTCGCCGCCTTGTATCAATTGTATCATACGGG
>NW_022170249.1:48856497-49063780 GCF_008802855.1 Photinus pyralis
TATTAAATAAAAGCTGATGGTTTATACAGGATTGTCATTATTTCGCTTTGTCTGCTTACAAATGAAGGTTGACATTACGCTTCGTGCAATTTATAGCAAAAACTTTCAGCAAAGAAATACAGCTCGCAATACAGATTAAAGCATTTTCGTGTTTCATACTAAGGCATTGTTCTGGAAACAATAAATACGTACACGGCATCAATAGAAAATACGAGGGCGTTTTTTCCTAGGACGTATCAAGCCATTAAAATGACGTGATACAAAAATCATGTAAGTTGTCTTATGGGCGCTACAAGTAAATAAACTGGTTGTTTCCACACTTGGGTACGTGCAGTTAACAAACGCAATTGTGTAAATAGTGATGGTATAGACAACCACACGTTTAAAGGGTTGTGGGTTGTGCTACAAGAATCATAGCAGACTTTAACATTCATTTTGTTGTACTTTTCCCAACAGAAATGTACAAATGAGGGCGCGAACTCATTATTATTTTGAAGGTTGGAGGCTGAATTCAAAATTGTCTGTCACGGTAATTAGAACATTAACCTTGAGAATCAAAATGTTTTCCTCCCACTATAGAATAGTTGTGGCACTTAAAATGTCTTATTTCAAAGAAAACTTAGTCTTGAATGAAATCTGAAGGTTTAAAGGACAATTTTGTAAAAATGCAGTGTTCTAAGATTGAATTGAATAAAACCTACAAATTTTATAACAGACGCTTCTTAATGCGGTTGATCCTTTAAAATGTTTGTAGAGTAGTAAATTGAATTACGTTAGGGTAGCTATGTAGGTAAGGTAGTTCTATTAGATAATTGGTTTTCAAAAACTTGATATTCTAAATTTCCTTTTAAGTCAATAATTCTTCAAATGAGCACTGTATGTCAGTAAGACGAAGACAGGATTTATCATGGAATTTTTCCTTTGGTTTTTTAGTGGTGTGATCAAATTGAGGCAACCAAGCTATATTCGAGGTGGTCATAAAATCGCTAAAGAACATTTTGTATCACTCAATCTTCTATTTCTCTGCTCACCTTGCAAATTCCCTCCTTTAATCGATCCAACCTTCCGTCCCTTACCCCCGAATACACTTTTTTTTTGGTGCAAGATCCGGGGAGCGCGATTTCTTCGACCATCCCATCGAGCTTCAGAATTGTCAGAAGCTTAACAATGATTTATCTACGACTAATATATAATGTATACTAGTATTATGGTTTTTCGGTATAATGCCATATATCCTTAGGGATTAATAGCTCTTACGCCTTCTTGTACTCCAATTACAAAATTTCCTTAAGTGTAATATCATTCCTCGAAGCTGAAGCCATCCCTAGAAATTTAGCATGTTTTCGAAACTAAATCGGTAGAAAGGATAATATCTTGGGGAGATGGGTAAGTGAGGTGTCAACTCTTCCCACTTTTTCACTGTCTCGCTTTTAAGTCTAACTTCGGAGAATGCCTGATATCATTATGATTACCAATTTTAATGTCACTGCGAAAAAACTAACTTTTTTCTATTTTCTCGTACGAGCAGTGTATCAGAAAACTTATTAGATATGTTGTTATGTAGGTAATTGGAAACAATCCAATATAGGGCGATATGTGCGAAAAATGGTGTCGTATAAATCATCTCTAATCCTTGGAACAAAAGTAACCCGTGTACACTAGGTTTTAACTTAAAAGCCTTTTCGAAAAATGAATCTTTGTGTAAATGTAATCTGAAAAGGGGGTCGCCATGAATTTTCTAGTGCAAGTGCCGTTGAAGCTGCTTCATACTCCTGGCATTTAACAGTCGGTATTAAGTGCATTGTAATGCGAAAAGGAATTTACGCTCAAATCTCAAAGTACTCTACATAATGCAAGTTCATCTGGCTTTTCAGATGTATATCTATATTTCTGTCGCTTTTCTTGAAATTAGGTTTTGTAACCGCCGCACGGAAATTTTACGAATGCAAGGTTTCGCTGTTCGGCGAAGCAATTACTAATTAATTCTCGTTTTACCATGAATGACTACTAAAGATTGTTAATGGAAAATATTCGCATTATTTTCCACCTGACAGACACATTCCAATGGAAATAATGGTTTATTTGAAAAATCTTGCGTTACAACCAGGTTAATCTGGGCAATATTAGTTAATATCGGCGTGTTCAGTCGCCGTGATCGACACGGATGCTTAACCGACCCTAAGTCAGTTTTACGTTTGACAGTTTTATTTGGTATCTAGGTAAATTATTGCCTATATGAATGTTGGCAAGAAAACGCGTGTTAAACCAAGATGAAACAAAGAATTAAGTGGTTAGCTTTTCGAGACAAACAATTCACGTATTCATGCTAAACAACTTGTTACACAAATGTGATCCACCAAAATCCTCGCTGAATCTAAGATAAAGAATCCGATGTGCAGTTCTAAATAAAAAATTACAGAAGTTAGAACTTTAGCACTTGACAAACTTATGCGAGGATCGCCAAAAAAACTTAGGCCTGCTTGTTCACACATCAATTAATAAGCCGCAATGGAAAATCTGTCATGTCAACTTTCTTCGCCATTTCATAATGAAAAGAAAAGCTTCGCCTGAGGAATTTGCAGCTAAGTATCTACCCAATTACTGACTAATGTTTCTAAGCCAATTTAATCCTATTCTCCAAGAAAACAGGGGCGTCCTGTGTTAGAAATCAAATTTTTACAAGCATCCACGAAGGAAATAATGTCCAATTTGGAGTTACGTTCCTCTTGTACTTCTTCCGTTGATATTAACTGACATAAACTAAAGATCGTCGCTGTAAACCTTACGGCGACCTTATGTCGATGCATTTTCACAAGGTTTCTACTTGGTTACTTATGTACGTCTGTTTGTGTTTATTAATACTAATGAAAGCAAGGAATTATGAATAATTGCACCTGGGTACCATTCATTAGCTGAGAAACAAACTTTGAAGCAATTATAAAACAACCGCTTTTAGTAGATTAGTGTGTACGAATGCTCGGGGGTGTAATTGGGAAACGTAAAATGTTTTATTTGCATTAAGCGAAATTAGCGTAAGACAATTTTTCACCACGTGCACTACGAAACAAGCTTGTAATTATTAAGTGCGAAGTAATGTCTTTGAAACAAAGGCCGTTGGGTGAAATAAAACGTTGTAACGTATTTAAAGGAGCTTTTATAAGCGTGTAAAGTAAATACGATACATAACAATGTTTCTGATCTGCACTTTTGCGAAATGCGATCCGGAAGCTTCGCTATTAAGTAACATTCGCTTTATCTTTTCTTTCCCATTTCAGGCTCCTCAGAAGTTTATCGAGGAGATGAGAACGTCTGACAATGATGGTTTGCTGTTTCGATCGGTCTCTTTACGCTTCCAAGTAAACCGCAAGTATACGCAGGGGGATACTGACAACATAGAGCTACGTTGTGTGTCAACTTTACCCGGTGTACCCTTTCCGCCGCAAGAAACATCATACACAATATCTTTGAAGATACACAGACCGCAGGTTGTCAGTAACCAGAAACTTCACTGGCTTAATTCGTCGTCGGTGAAACCGTTTCAACACCACTGGATCACACTTTTCCTCGTTACTACAGTAAGATGGTGACTTTATTCTCATTGTTTCTTATTTGTGTAGATTATTTTTTAAATGAAATGCGTTGGAGGATGTTAGTAAACGAATCGCGTATAGTAGAGGAATTTATAGATATAAGTTAGGTGAATTTTATTAACATTGTGGATTACCTCCTTGTGCAGAAATATACGATTTCCTTTGGCGATTCAGTAATCAAGTTGGTAGTAAGCGAATTAGTTGCTCTTAGCAATTAAACTTCAAAGTAACAACGTTGCATCCTAATATGCCTCACCAATTACGTAATTATCAATTTAAAAGAATCGAAAAATTATTGCCAGCTTAAAGACATTCAAGTTACATTGCATTGTGCATCCAAATTTGTCCAAGTTTAGTCATTTTTCTACACGTTAGTCGGGATTTTTCATTAATTGCTATAACAATCAAAATGTTCTTTACAGTTACATTAACCGTATTACATTCTTAGCGCTCTTGGCTTTTCACCAGAAAATTTGAAAAACTGAGAACATCACTGAAACAAAGGAGGCTTGGTGTATCAAAATAATATAGTAAACATTTTTGGAGAGTTTCTCCAATCTCCAATTCTTCAATTACAACCATTTTCAACAGAAGAAAAGTGTACTTGAATGGCATCATATTTTTATTTTCGATTCAACTGGAGGAAAAAAGTTTGATATTGTCATTTGGTATAGTAACAGTTTAAGGAGCGCAAGCGATTTATTTTTTGTGAAGCCAAAGGAATAATATTCAAATTAATTAATACGAGAGTCAGATCTTTATTTGTTGTAAGAAGTTATTTTGGTTTCATAAAATTTATTCCATTCATTTAAAAGTATACATAGGGTAAAACAATACAGTTCCTATCCCTATGTCTTTTTCTTGATAAATATCACTGCATGTAAATACATACCCTTCACTGGGTCTAATTGTTAGACAAGTTTAACTGAAACATGAACCGAATTCGGGAGATGACCGGATTATATCATATCCAAATAAATTAAAGACAGATGCAACGAGAAGAATTCGCAAGATTTCTAAAACTAAACAAAAAGGAGCAGCAGTTTAATTACCCATGACATTACTTTCCAAAGGGAACATGTGCCGATTGGAAAAGCGTGAAATTCACCTTTAACGTATAATAAAATTCATCTAACACTTCGCACAGATATAGGGTTCAAATTCTCATTTCTTTGAAAAGGTTACGATTAATCTCTTGTTACAGGAATTGGCACTGGCACTTAGCAATTGTCTGTAGGGGCGCTATCCACCCTTGAGGTAATAAACATTTACCTATTTAATACTCGCCCAAAAATTTCAAATTTTTGTTCTCTTCAAGAAGTTGCGGTTGATTTTTTTTAATTAGCAGATCGATTGGCATTTAATTAGTGATTGGCTAAAGGGGCGAAATCCGCCCTTGAGGTATAACAACCTTTTTAAAACTCCCAAAAAGAAAGTTCTTAGGGCTTTTAAAAAAAATTAATTCTCAACACTCAAGAATTACCAGAATTGGCTTTCACTTTGATTGTCTAAAGGAGAGAAATCCGCCCTTGAAGTATCAAAAGTTCATTTAGCACACTCACAAAGAAGGTTTCAGATCTTAGTTCTTTTTAAAAAGCTAGTATTCACCTCCTGTATTACCAGAAAAATTGACTTTCACTGAGCGATTATTTAAAGGGAAAAAATCCGCCCTTGAAGTATCAAAAATTCTTTTAACACTCTCACAAAGATGGTTTCAGATTTTAGTTCCTTTAAAAAAGTTTTTCACAGACACACGCTTTCCTTCAAAAATTTCTTCAAAATATTCTTCTCGGTCTTGGAGAAATTTATTACCACAGAACTATAAAGTGCTGGATTCTGTACTGATTTAGTGTAGGTTATGCTGACGCAGAAATTTTTCACTTTGACAGTATTTTCGTTATGTTTCGTCGTTTATTTTCTTGTACTGTCAACGTACCCTTTTTAAATTATTAACTTTGTGTTTGTTATCTTTTTTTGATCGGCAGATACTGTTGGTTTTTGCCTTTTATTGGTTCTCTCTATTTTCAAAATATAGTTATCTAGTACTAGAGTTTTTCTAATTTTTTATTAGCCACCGTTTGTTGGTTGCTTGTGGTTATTCTTTGTCGTTTATCACCAATTTCATTTTTTATCTCCTCGACAAGGCAAAGTTTCAAACTACAATTAGCAATATTATATTGGTAGCTTGATTGATATAGTCTTTCAGAATGAAATATTGTTGAAAAACTAAGGAACATATGAAATTTGAGCCAAAATTGACATAACAGAGAAGACGATAATAGATATATGAAATTCTTCACTAGTAAAGTTTAAACAACAATTTAGGAACATTTGTCCCGCAAGTGAAAAAAAATAGCCAGCAGATATTACTAGCTACTAACTCTACGTGGATACCCCGTCAGGTTGGTGAAAATTAGGTCAATAATAGTTATTTATGTATTAAGGGCATAATAGTGATGTTTATATTCTCGAGGGCGACGAGTTAAAAAGCTCGAGGGCCTATGGCCTAGCTGTGAACAGGGTATGTGCGAAAAGCGCTTAGAGCGATACGTAGGGCAGAGTTTTGAATGATTTTTTGAAACGATGCAGATGAATAAGTGTTACTGAAGCTGAAGATTTTTGAGCAGATCTGCATCAATTAATGATGGTTTGAAAGGTTCTATTAAGTAGGAGCTTTTCAACGAAGGCGAAGGTTCTGCCTTGCATTCCCCAACCGAGTAATTGTTTAGTATCGCATATCTCCAGACAGCATCGAAAGCTTTCTGTAGATCAAAGAAGATAGCTAATACTGATTGTTCTGTTGCGAAAGCATTGCGTATTTTAGACTCGAGTGTAAGAATATTGTTGACAGTGGATCTGGTTTTCCGAAAACCCCTCTGAGCTGAATATGAGGTTCGTGGAGTCAAAAAAACCAGATTAAGCATTTGTTAAGGATCTTCTCCAGGAGTTTGCACATAGTGCATGTGAGTGAGATCGGTCTGTATGATGAGGGGTCGGATCGCGCTTTTTTTGGGTTCAGAATTGGGACCACCAAAGCTCTTGACCATATTGCTAGACGCATTCCAGATGCAAAGAGGTAGTTGAATGCCTTAATCAGAAATATTTTAGCAGAGGGTGAGCAGAATGAACGGGAGATCCTCCGAGCCGGGAGTTGAGTTTCGGCATTCAACTAAGAAAATAAAATGAAAGAGGAATATTCCTGGATTCCGTTGTATATGATTTGAAATAAGTTCCCTTCAGTCGTTACACTTTTGTAATGGTATTAATATAAAAAATTAAAAACTGAAATAAAAGGTAGTAGGTTAATTCCCCATTGAGAGGCGAAATAAGGGCGCATTGCCTCCTAGATCCCTTCTCGACCACTAAGTGGTCTTTTTTGCTGAACCAAAACGAAATCACAATATACCTCTAAAGGAAAAATAAACATGATTAAAACAAAATTATGTGCAATTTGATGAATCAAAAAAAAGGCCTAAGGTATTCTTTTGACATTAACAACACGTTGAAAAGATAATTTAAAATCAAATAAAACAAACAAACATTCCAATTTTGCACGTATTGCCATCCCAAGGACATTTTGGGCCACGGAAAAAAGCTAGGACAAAACAAAGGTAAAATTGGAGTAAAACACCAGAGCTCATTCAGGGAAATGGTCCTATCCAGGACAAAAGAAATATACTGACCGAAACATATGTTTGCCACATTTTATATCCTAACTTCAAAACGTCAAAATTTACATATCGTTAGACAAAATTCGGAAAAAAATTCTAAACTTTCTGATTGGATGTGTTACTGATAAGGATAACATTGAAAATACCTTCTGTTTGAATTTCCAAAAATAATGTAGCTACCTGAGAGTACGACATGTACTCATTTCATAGTCCGCCATATATAAACTTTTTATCGTCCCTTGATTGCGAACGGATGAAAGGCACTAGACGATAATGCATCATCTAAACGAACATGGGAGTCAAGGCATCGACGCAGAAGTGAAATAACCCTCTTGCTCCTTACAGAAGACGTTAATTTTGTAGATTTATCACCATACCGTCTGGAAACCGCAAATATTCCTTTATCCAATAGTTTCTGCTTCGAGTGGAGGAATTTTATGTTGATAAAGTTTAAAGTTTTTCCTGCAAACTGTTATTATACG
Source organism: Photinus pyralis (assembly GCF_008802855.1). NCBI lineage: Eukaryota > Metazoa > Arthropoda > Insecta > Coleoptera > Lampyridae > Photinus > Photinus pyralis. The sequence goes on from NW_022170249.1 coordinate 48,864,241, forward strand.
AACAGATAAACGTGACAATGGCCAAAATTAGATTTTCCGTGCACGTTCGCAAGTGCTTTCCAATGGTAAGTGCATTTACTATCAAGCTTCGTGTTATCATTAATGCTCGGATTTTGGCGCAGTTCTCGGCAATCAAAGCGCCACCATTTAATATGCAATAAAAGTCGACAAACAGCAGCGTACCTAACTCTAGATCGTCTGCTTTACTCATTCCTCCGCAATCTGCACGGAAGATTTATTTTTACGCCTCATCTATTTTATCCTTGTCCACGCGTAAAAAAAGCTTTTTTCTAAAATAAAGTGACACTTGCAAATTTTTACCAACTCTAGGATAGATGTTATACATTCGCTGTTTTACTACCAAGAGTTCTTTACGATGTAATTCCAGTAGAGGTCTGCGATTCCACTTCAACTCTCGGGAATTACAAACTTTCAGTGAAAACTTACTTTAAAATTTATATAGATTTTGTAACGTTGACACGTTGTCATGAAAGAGATTTATACTTTCCACTTTTTAGATAAATTATGTAAAATTCGGGCCAATTAGTCACTTTTCCTCTGGAGAAAGTTTTTTTAATAGCATGTTGTTCGGAGAATCTGCTCTGAGACGAGGATCACATCTTAGTAGTTGTTTATAAAGAGAGACGTTTTCTGCATTTGTGAAATAGAGCCTTTATATTAAATAACAAATTATAATTAAAAAACGTCAAATGCAAAGTGAGCCTTAATTCAGATCCGTGCAAACCCGACAGCTTTTTCTAATTAAAAATGGAGTACCTATGCCGCAATAACAAACAAAAATTAAGTGAATCGCCAAATGAATTGGGAAACTCGCCGCTTTGAATTTTCGCGACACATAAACGTTTAATAAAAAATAAAAGCGATTTTATGTCAAACTTTTGCGTAAAGCTCAGTTTAAAATACTCCCGATAAAATATCCGTAGCTGAAACGGTATATAAAATTACTTTTTTATGTATATACGCAACGCAGAAATAACATCAACACCCCTAACATCAAACTAAATTAAAGTTTCTCACAAGGAGGTACGAAACGTTTGTCATTTTTGCATATCTTATTTCAGAAAGTTAAGGCTTACACCTTGTTATTTGAAATTACTTCAAGATACCTACTTAATGAAGTGCTAATTGTGTCTTTGTTCACCACTTACAAAGCGAGGGTAATGTGGCTTCTTTGTACTTTATTTAAAATTTAATGTTTGTAAGATAACAACCGGATTTTAATACAAAGGCGAAAGTTTTGCGCAAAGAAATTTCATGGCGTGTTGATGATGTTAAGCATATGCCTTGTTTAATTTTCACTTTATTGCGTTCAACCTGGGTAAACTTGATGAAAAATGAACCACTTATTGAAATTCCTTTCCAAAAATTCGTGTAACACCGTGATTTACGACAGTACATGTATAAAGTGTGAATATGAGTGCGAATGGACTATATTTAAGTAATAACGAATAATGTAAAAATCGACTTTGGTTTTTCTCAGCCATCCACGTTGTCATAAATCAGCTTTATTGAAAAGCTAGCACTTATAAATGCAGTAACGCACATTTTAGAACGCCTTCAAGGCGCACTTAACTCTGCTTATATTGCGAAATTTTCCAAACAAAAGCCCTTCGATGCTCAATAACAGTAGAAAATCGAGAAAATTACTTTGAGACTGTAGCTTGAGGGTTTTTTGTATACGCCTTTCAATGAAAAATCTTGCCACCTCCTTTGGTGACACTTAGGTATAGGAACTTTGGGGAAGGTCACATATGAAATTAGATTATATAATACTAATTGGCTTCAACAGAGATTAAAAATTGAAAAGGGTACATTATGTTTAAAGAAGATTAATTGAGGTAACGTAACTTCTTCAGAAAATTTTGAATATACTCATTTAACAACGTTATTAAGGCGAAATTGCCCACTTCGCTCACAGTAATAAGGTAGTAAATTGCAAAATTCGTATATTTAAATTCAATATTGTGCTTTGGCCTTAATAATTTCCTCTTAAACATATTTTGAAGCGTGCAATTTATATGTAGCGAAGGAAAACGAACCACAAAACTGAAAAGCAAATTACTCTAAAAAAATGCCTATAAAGTTTATATCAAAGTCTCTCGAGGTACTTACAAAATCAATATTTTGGTAAGTGTTGCATGCACGAAATTGCGCAAAACCAAGTAAATAACAAGTTTTCGTTGTAGTACGCTTCAACAGTTTTCCTCTCAACTTCAAACCTAATTACTTATAGTAAATTAGCGGTAGAAATTTGAAAATGCAAAGTGATTCTTAATGTTATTTCACGAAAATTGGCGCTTAATACTCTTAACACTCGCACGTCAGAACGAAAACTTAATCATTTTCTTTTATTTGAGATTATTTTCTTCGTGCTTCTCCACTAAATTCCCTCCGAGTGATTTTATGCTGTCGAAGTAAAAGTTTAGCAGGTTTGGCTAACTTTTTCTCGCCTTTTGTTCTGTTTCATTGTTTCTGTATAGCTTTATTTGTATTATGTGAGGTTTAACATTTACACTCCGCCAGTTTCTCTGATGCGTCTTCCTTTTTTTGTTAGTTGCCGCAATAATTGACATTTTCTTAACCCTCTAAATTTTATTTTGAAATTGATTTCCTCGCGTTTATCGGGAACTCCATAAATGTCTAAAGTGAAACTTGGGAGATTGTAGAAATGTAACGCTGAAATTTACCTAAGCAGTGTGACTTCACCTGTAAAAGTTTCTAGGGATAAGATTACCATCTGTCTTTCATAGGAAATTGAGTCTCATGGTTGCATTACCCATACTGCATTTTAAAGTGGCATTTTGTCTGAGTGAAAAACGCCAAGATGATTTATTTTAATTCAAATTTTATTTTCCTCGCTTAAATTATAACGAAGGGTTGCGTTACAGAACAAAATTAATTTTAAAGTGGAAAAAATCGGTTGAGTTTTACATGTTTAGCTTTTCCATGAAATTTAATTTTTAAATGCTGCCGTATTTTGTGTTTTTTTCATTTTTTATACTCACCCTGTTTACTTTGTAACAGTATGTACGTAAAAATAATAAGTTGGTTGGTTATAAAAACCGAAGTCGATTTATTCGTGTTAGTAATATGGTAATTAAATGGCTTAAACATAATTTTAAACGTGTTTCCTATATAAAATATGGTTGTGCCAATGAAAAAGTATTCCTGAAATATAGCTCATTTAAAAAAAAGAAAAATTATATGGAAATTTAAGTAACTATCGTTCCGGGAGACCTACTAAGTTGTGATAATAACCATCACAGTTTGTTAATCCTTCCTAGCAATAACTCTAACCTTTGATATAAATGTTAATAGATATAAAAGCGCACGTTTGTATCCATTTAAATTTAACGATGCACTTCTAGGTTGACTGTTACTGTGATGTGTATAAACTAGATGTCACCATTGTACTACCCACAACTCCAATTCCACCTTATTTAAGCGAACACAACAATTATGTGATTTTTCTGAATAAGTTAAGAACCAAACATGTGATTGATTTCTTTCTCAATAAAACTAAACTTGAATATTCGCTTTGGAGTTTTATTTATTTATCTAAGGCTGGCGACGTCGATGCTCATTCTTATTAAGAAATTATTGTAACCGTGGGCAAATTCCCGTATATTTTATTCGTACTTGTCCCGCGATCGTTCGTGACCTAACTCCGAATGGCCTTTTTGATTGCAATTTAAAATTCCTGCTCGATTCCGTTTATAGCCACCTTTAACAATGTTTTTCCGACCTCATACACTGTACGATATGTAATTTACTCCCGTTTTATTAATGCAATAATGGCGAAATTTATTAAAACGCCCGTCAATAAATTCGCAGCAACCTTACCGGAATATAAATGAAGCGTTTCTTTTTCATCGGCGATTGAAAGCCAAAATCGTTGGGAGCTTGTTTAATATTTCATGTTTTCCCCCAGGATTAAGGGAATGAACAATGCACAACGACGCAGACTAAAAACATATTTGCCAGTACGTAATGAGCACCACATCTAGCAGGTAAGGAATGCTTTTTTATTCATCTGATTTGATGTAATTTCTTCGCGATTATGTACCACGAGATGTACCACTGAGGGCTATATTGAACATTAAATTTTTTTCAATTATATTAGTTGACCGACGACTAGCTGTAAATTGAATTTCCCTGCTCTTTTTTTTTTAGTTCATGAAAATCTAAATTTGAACTTACCTATAAGCCAGTAAATGCAAATATCGAATATACTGGAACAACAAAATAGATCCAAACTCCATGTTCTTTTACATTTTTCTTTAAATATTTGTTATGTTTGCGATGAAGTTTTAAAATAAACCCCTTTATCATGGCCACGTTCCTTTCTTTTTAAATTTCAATGAACAATAATTAATAGTTATTTGTACAACTAGTTGTGAAAGTGATACTTTTTTTCATGAATTTGCAGTTTGACTAATGAGGGGGAACACTACCTTAAAAACCTAAGAAAATGAAAAGTGAACTAACTATAATTAGGTGCTAATTAAAAACTCTATTCCCAAATTAAATGCTCCTATTTTTTTAAAAATGATTACATGTTCTGCCAGGTTCATAATTCAGAAAAAGGAGCATTTAATTCGGGAATAGGACACTTAATTAGCACCTAATTATAGTTCACTTTTCATTTTCTTGGGGTTTTTTTGAGTTCATATGAACCTGGCAGAACATGTAATAATTTAAAAAAAAAGGAGCATTTAATTCGGGGATAGGGCACTTAATTTTGAGTTAATTAACACCTAATTATAGTTAGTTCACTTTTCTTTTTCTGGGTTTTTTGAGGTAGTGCTCTGCCGAGTTCGTATGAACCTGGCAGAACATGTAATAATTAAAAAAAAGGAGCATTTAATTCGGGAATAGGGCACTTAATTAGCACCTAATTAGCAGCTAATTAGCACCTAATTATGCAATATGTTTGATTGTGTTCTGCTGACCTTCCTCTGTTAGGTTAATGGACATGAATTATTGTATTTTTTTTTCTCTTTTTTGTCAGTGGGAATGAAAGTTTAATTCAACTTTCCTGAAAAAGAATAATATGCACTTGTACAGATGAGCCCGTACCGGCTAGGTCATTAGTCAACCTCAGCGTGTGTAGGAATAAACCTGCATAGCTATCATAATTGGAAGGGTGAAGGTGCAGCAAAGACAAAAATAACGGAATGTATGCCCGTATCAGATTTCCATGGCAAGTACTATCACTACTATGATAGACATAGATGACATATGTACATTTTTAAACAATACTGGTATTATAATATATAATAATAAAATAAAAACATTAAAAACATTAAAAGCATTAAAAACATTAAAAACATTAAAAACATTACAAAAATTAAAAACATTAATAACATTAAAAACAATAAAAGGGCCACTTTTTGTATACCTACTACCCTTCTGGTTCGTTTCTTGCGCACAACGCGTGTGAGGGGATATGTCACGGAATTTGGTATACCAATTGACACATAACCGAATCGTTTGGATTAAAAAAAATCCATTTTCAATGAACTAAACGAAAAGAGAGAAAAACTAATTATTCTTGCATCAGTAAAAGGTAATGTATTAATCGCTAAAGCTCCTCTAAAATTTCGTTCATTTCTCTTTAATTTATACAGTATTTTATCTTTTCATCCATGTAATTTTACCACCGACTAGTGTTTTGCTTCCTCGAAATTTTTATAAAATCTCCAGCTGTTTTTTGAAATGCTTTGGCACACAGTGCTCATACAACGCCTACTGCAAGAGATTTTGCACCCTATATCAACAAAGGAATTAAAAAAGGTAAAGGTTGTCATTTGGATGCATGGATGTACACTGGCGTGTACACTGTGTCTAAAACAAGGATATCTATCATGGGATCCCCGAAAACATAGAAGATACAACGATAGCCAAGTTAAAGAAAAGTTGCGCAATAAATTTTCCGACTTCTGAATACTGTCCTATTACCACGCTTTGAGCTGTACAAGACACCACACAATGCCCTAATCATACAAAAATAGACATTTCCTGGAAAATGAGTAATAAAAGTAACTTAATAATGGAGAAAGTTATATATTTTGTATAGTTTCAAACAAGAGCTTAGTGATCTTAGCCAAGAAATAAATTCTAAATATATAAATGAGAGTCTACCTATTCACAGGGGAGCCCGACCGGGCAGCACTTAGGCACATTATGCCTACCCCCTTTCTTTCGCAACTGGGTTCAGAATCCGCTCCTCTCAATGAATGATAGGACCCTGTTTAACCTAAGTTGTTCACCCTCCCCGGTTCCAGATAACTGACTCCAAGTAGTTGATGTCTGTCCCTAATCAAGTGACAGACCAAATGATCCGTAGTTCCATCAGCCTCGCCACATATCCTGCACGTGGGCTCCTCCACAAGCCCAATGACCATCCAGTGGTCCAGGGGTTAACCGCGCCCAAAAATGATGTACATTAATACCTCGAAATACGGGTAATACCCGATTTTGCTTAACTAATACCTATTATTGCCCACTATAGTCTATAACACCTAATACGAAATTTCATTTAAAATTGGAATGCGCATGCGCAAGATCTTTTTTATATCTGCATAGTTGCTTGAGGTAGGAACATTTACTGACACAGAAAACCGAGCATTCATATGGTCTTTGTAACAAGAATTATAAAAGATACCCTTTTTTGAAAGTTCGGTTGTAACTTTTTGACCCCTTAATCTACGTAACTGAAAAACAATAGCCACCTTTCTTATAGCCTTAAGAAGATGTGTATCAATTTTGAAAGCGATCGGACGTTTATACACAAAGTTATCGTGCATACGGACAGACACACAGACAGACAGCAGTACAAAATTAGGATCGTTAATAATGTCTATTTTCAAATATCCTTGGCATATTTTCATAATGCAACGCGAACAAAATACAAAAATAATAAACTACTTACTCGATAGTAATGTGAAGTCCGTATGCTTGGGGGGAGGGGGCTACGGCATTAAATTTTTTATTGTAGTGTCCTTTATGCCTTCCTCCATATTCATATGATGAGATTCTGACTGATCTGATTCATAATCAGCTGTTTCCTCCGCGTTTTCACTCCTTCCTTCTGAGTCGGCAATTTTTTCATTGCCTCCTTTTTTTTGGTAGTTTTCTCTTAGGTTTCTTCTCGTTGATTTTTGAGTCACTTTTTTTAAATTTTGATTTTCCCAACTCATTGTCGGTTGCACAATTTTATAATTGCAGACCCATCCTGCAGTTCCACTTCAACGTAGGCAGAATTTTCCTCCACATTTTTTATTCTATGTCAGTAATCTCTCAGGTCCAAAACATCGAATATTTCAACTTCTTATCCTTATTTTCATAAGGATTCCCTGGAATCTGAAAATTCCTAGGAAAATTCTCTCTATCATCACTGTCTGGAGTCTTGTTCTCTGGAAGGTCTTCCATAACGTGCTCAAAGTCCAATTACAAGTAATTCTCTACATCAGCAATAATACCTCTGTTTCATTAACTTTTTTCATGTCATCTTGTAGAGCTCTTTCCACTACTAGTTCAATGTCTACATTCATTATTTCTTCCTGAGTTATTATTTCCCGTCGACATAAGTTATTACTTAAGATCCAGATACCCTAATACCTCTAATACCCATCTAATATCTACTAATACCTACTACCTTTAATACCCCTACTAATTCCTAATCTTCTAGAATTCCCTATGGACATCCACGCACCATAAAGATTATTCATAGGCGATAAGAAACTAAAACGGATGTAAAGCATTATTTCCGGGACATACATATGACGTGTTTATTCGAGAACATTTCTAGAACATTCGGAATCGTTCGAGAACTTTCGAGAAAGATAGGGTTTGCTATATAAGCACATTGAATTGTGCTTTAGTCAGTTTTATTCTCGAGGACCTCAATTAAGCTCAGTGATATATTAAGCTTTCGCTCATGTTATGTTATAAATTGTGAATGACAAATAATAATTACTGTTATAAATTCATCGATTTCAAGACTGTTATATATTTATTGTTAATTAATTGTAAATCATTTAATTAAATTTCGTTACAGAATTGTAGCACTTTTGGACGAATGCTGAGATTGTCTTGCGTCAGCTCGTAAAAACAACATTAAATGGCAATTAAAAGAGAACAACTCAACTCAAGCTTTCGTTCATATTTTTCAGTATTCTTTCCTTTTTGCTAAAAAGGACTACACTTTATTAAGGAATAAACAGTTTACAATCGACCGTTAATTACTCGTGCAGGATTTCTCAAAGGCATTGACAAACATTTAACTGAATGAATGAAGTCTCGAATCCGACCTTCTGTAAAATACCCACCCAAATAATACAATAATCTGTTAGATCTTAGGATTAGCATTTCTAACAAAATTAACGCACTATAGCACCAGAATTTCGTCAGGCTTCGATTAAATGCTAGATTTCTTTGCTGCTTAATTTCCGACAGTGAAGTGAATTGAAATTAGAACTAAATAGTTAACTTGTAGAATGTAGATTAAGGTGCTTTGCATTATTTTAAACTTTTGTCCAAATGTTTTGAAATTATTGTTCGTTTCTTCATCCTCATCATTCTCAAGATGAGTGCATGAATAATTTACGTGCTATTATTTTCGTTTTGAAGTCTGCTTGATAAGCTTTTTACAGTGGTTGAAGTAAATTTAAGCCACATTTTTCCTCTGCTAGGTCATCCCAGAAAATAGTAACAATTTGTTTCGTTTATTTACCAAGTCAGATGTATACCTATAAACATCTTGCAGCTGGAATAATAGAACTGCAAAGTGCGTTGATACAAAACGCATTGCTCCCAAAACGATTTTAAAATACTGAACTGGATGCTATGGAAAAAGGCCGAGGCGCCTTAAATTGACTAATAAACCAAGTTATAATGATTTTGGGTAGGCCTTCCGCGTCATAAAACGGTTACATATTTTAAACTACAATATTTTGCTTAAAAGGTAACGTAAATAAACGGCTAAAGTTAATCACTCTAACGTTATTTATATCCCAAATGCACTGGACACGGATCTGCACTCGCTTGGACCATTACTCGTCGCACTGATGACGACGAATGTGACACCGAGACCATTAAGTTTGTTATAAAACGCTAATGGAAGGATTCAGGAAGATGTACTTCTGTCCGTCGCGCACAAATAATACACAAGGATAATATTTCGCGCGATATTCGTCACCTTAATCTTAATCGGATCACAGAATGCGGCATCCGGACTTTTCCTTTATAGGTGCGAGGCAACGTTCAGTTACGCCGTAAATTTTGGAGACGCTCCTCGTTAATGCCCAAAATGACAAATTGCATTGGAAATTGACGCTGACTAGGACCGATTCCAATCTACTCCATGTATATCGACGCAAATCGCACCCCACCTAAACGTAATTTAATAACTTCATTTGATTTTCGACCCCTCGAATCAGCTCAATGACTGAGTTTTGCCTCTATAAATTTACATTTCCTAACAGAATTCAAAGCGACATCAAATACCTCGTGTGCGACTAATATATATTACTTTGATGTCGGTTTTGAAAAGCTCTAAATTTTATTAAATAGCTACTTCAATATAAAAAACTTTAAATTGAATATTAAGAGCGGTTTCCTTATTTAAGCAATGTTGAAAATGATATTACAAGATATATAGAGAGAGGGTAGTGCTATAAGCAAATATGTATGTAGGCTTTATGCATAAAACAATGCAAATGTGGGTAACTTGTAAATTGGCACTTTCCATACAATTTTCATTTATACGTTAGTAAAACAAGGAAGTAACCTTGTGAAAACAAAATTGATGTTTTACTAAAAAAATGCTTCAACCGTGTTGGTTCTTAAAAATCTCTCAGACATATGTCTACCATGTAGGTACATGTTGTAAAAATGTGGAAGTATCGCACCCTCAAATGGGGGTTTAAAAAGAATCTTTTGAAATTGAAAATAACGAATCTGAGATTAGCTCACGAAATTGAAAAAAAAAAACTGATTCTATACTGTGTTCACACCTCAAGATGCAGTACGGGGGGAAGGGGGGGGGAGCGACAAAATGGATTGAGTAACCTTTTTTTAATGAATCTAACAATACAGCATATTATATTTATAATTAGCGCAGGTATATTGTGTGAGCAGTTGTTTTACCAAAAACATCAGTAATCCGTCCGTCCGGCCTTTCGTACGATAACTCAAAACCTGTTTTACATATAAAGCTCAAATTTGGAACACGGAAAGCCCATGACCTAAGGAAGATTGGATTTTGGGCTACAGGGGCCAACCCATGCCATACGCATGCTAGTTCGAAGTTCAGACCGGGCGTTTAATACGCTTTAAGAGTGTCTAAGAGACTTATCTTGAAGAGATTTTCTGGGTCCTTAAAAATTTGACGGATCTATAAAATCTTTGAGCCGTTAAGAGTAATGAAAAGTGAAATTCAATTCAAGAAGTTCTCTCCTCTTGTTAAAATCCTAGCTTTTAAAAGCACACCTGACCCTTGAAAGCTTTTAAACGTTTTAAAGGGTCTTGCATAATCTTTAACATTCTTAACAGTTTTCATAAACATTCAAGGTAGGAAATGTTATCTCCTCGTTGAAATCCGAGCCTTTGAGTCCAAAAGCCTTTGAAAGTCTTAATGGGTCTTGAGGAACCTTAAGCTTTAAAGGAAGTTACCAAAAATTTTCAAACATATCCAAGAGGCTTTTAGGACGTATACGTTTAGACTATACGATCCTTCAAGAGTTCTTAAGATCATTTAAAAGTCCAACTTTAAAAGGCCTTTAGGAATCTTTCCATCAGTCATTAAAAGGTCGTTAAGAGACTTTAAGGGCTCTTAAGAGTTTCTTAACTATCGAACAGTTCTCAAGATCCTGCAGAGCATTCTGAATGCGAGCTTTTTAGTGTTTACTCGAGCTTCTAATGAGCCCTTAAACGTGTTTAGTACAAGCGTGACCGATAATCTCAAATAATTTTTGTATGTTGAATGAAAGGGCTAGCGGAGCTGAGACCAATCTCAAATCATCTCTAAGAGCCTTCTTCTTGTTTTGGAGTATTTAAGAACTATAAAAAATAGTGCCCTCCAACGTTTCTTTTGGGTCCACCTAGATGGCCCCCAATAGAGAGAGAGAGAGACACAAGTAAATTATGACGACGGTAAATTATAATTTTATTAGCATAGTATTGTAGAGACCTTGTCACTAGTGATAACGGACAAAATGGGGCTGATATCTTTGCTTTTGGTTTAGATTTCTGTGACGTGTGTTGCCTGGAACTCCCTTTTTGTTACATTGTTGACAAACACTAAGAATTATGAATTTAGAATTTCATCCCTTTAGTTTGTTGTTGATATTACTGCTCTGCGTTACGTTAAACGGACTATAGACCCCTGTAACATTGTTACAATATCTAAACTGAATTCAAGGTGCATATTAATTTCGCGTAAAGACTTGTTGATGCACGTACCAACAAAGGAAGTGAAATTCTTGTGCAACCCGGAAAAGCACTATTACAATAGACATCTAAAGTTTACTCTAACTTTCGAGTAATGTTTTGAGTGTTGTGGAAATAATAAATCACGAGTGGGGCTGTTCAAAGAGATTAAACTAGCAACTGTTCTAACAATTAAGATAGCTCCACATCTGCCAAGTGGATCTAATCAGTAGACTAGTGAAACTTCAACTCTAAGTTGCGATCCGTTACTTGACTATGTTAACAAGGTACTTGCTTCGCTCCGCTTTATTTCATGAAGTACGTCATACCTAAATTTACGAGTTAATCTTGTTACGCACTCGAGAAATGCACCGCCGTATTAGAGTTGACCAATCGGGGTGATCCCTTAAAATTTACCTTTGAACCCCTCTCCTGCAACCCTTACGTAAAATATCGGTGGAGTAAATTATTGAAAGTCATTTTACAACCTTATCTCAATTTACATTTTAACCACATTTTTCATCGGGAAAACGTGTAGAAACTGGCTTCATAAAAATTATAAAGAGAAATGTCTTTTGATGTCATGCTGTCGTGCGTGACTGAGTTTGTCAATAGCCAGATACTTACTTTCTCAACATGTCTTTAACATTTTTTTACGGAGATTAATATTTTATTCTCAGTCTTTCTGAGACAATGTGCTTGTCTTTAACGCGTTTTTCTTGAGAAATCGAATAAACCAAGCTAATTCAAATGAACATGTAGTCAAACGTAATAATGTTACGCAATTACAGAGAAAACACAAAGAGTATTAGGGTTGGAACATTGTGAGAGGAATTCAATGATTATTTAGGTGGTAGGTACTCTTTTGAACAACTAAAACAGGTTTAGCTGTGCCTTCACATACATCATAACCAAAATATGAACCCTTGTCCACATTTCAATCATTTAAAAATACAAACACAATTTGAAATTAAAATTTTCCAATTTAGGAATCGTATACGAATCGGATACCTGTGGTTTGTAACACCATCATTCTGTGAAACCGCCGCGTTTTGTATTACGGCGATACAATGTAATTTGGAAAGAATATGAAGGGAACGCGCATCCTTTTCAAACAAAATTGAAATTACCTCTTGATTAGCTCGTCGCAGTTGTAATTGGAGTTTCAGCCGAAATTATCTCAATAGATCCCTGAAAATTTTTCCTTTATCCGCTTTTAATTTTTTTTCGACATTTCAGTAAATTCCCTGATAGATGTATCATCGAAAGGCCAAAGGGTATACGGGAGCCTATATCAATGGGAATTAAATATTTTGACCATATTTTTTCGCATGCGTGTCGTTTGCAATTTACGAGGCTTCTAATGGACAAATCTTGGTGGATTTATGGAAAATGAAAGTAAAATATCTCACAATATAGAAAGGTATAATTACAGTTTTCTTATCGATTTAGCGAACTTCTTTTAAGAAAAAAAAATAGTGTTCTCTTATGATCGAATATTTGAACGCATTTGTTCGTGAGACACATTGGTCAAAAATCAAAAATCCGTTTGAAGAACATCTATACTTTTAGGTGAATTCTGTTATAAAGCTGCATTTTGCTTTTTAGGAGGTGAAACTACCTGAATGCACTGCTGAAATAAAATGTTTGCTTATGGAAAAGAATCTTTCTTTGGGGGGAAGAAATTTTCTTTACGTTTGAGTTTTCTTGGAGACTAACAGTTGTAATAGGAGGGTTTCGTGAAAGAAGCACCTTCACACCTTCTACGCCTCTTTCGTGATCCCTTCGCGCGCACTTCCTTAACGCTTTATTTACGTCTCCTTCTTCATAGTATCGCCCAAGTGCTTCCATTTCACGTTCATGATTTTGTTTCATCCAGGCCTCTCACAGTTTTACGTTTCCTTCACATCCTTTCGATCCCACCAACTTACATAGCGCCTCCTTGGTCACAGCCGCAAGAAAAGCCAATCCACGCGATAGATCCATTTAGGAGAACCTTCTCTCGAAATATTTTCCCTTAAGTCTATTTGTCCTAGGTAACTCAAAAATATACACTGTCAAGAAATTTTGCCTGGAAACGAATTCTCCTTGGATCACGTTTCCTAACGAATATTTTTACAGAAGCAAATTATTTTTGAGAGCAAAAAACATTCCGAAAGGGAAGTTTCTTAAAAATTGTCAGGGAAAGTGTTCTTGAGGGTGGTTTTCTAAGGTGACCATTGCAGAAAAAATTTCTGGGAATTTCCTAGCCAATTTTTTTTGGGTAATCTACCGAGTATCCTGTAGCTGCTGTAACCTTACAATAAATGCAAATATACGTTACATTGTATGTGAGTAAAGCAGAGTATATTGTATCAAATTGTTAAACAACCACCACTGGGATAATTTGTTTTGCAAATTATGAATCGATTCCACTTAATTTTAATTTAAGTACACGCATTATTTACCATAAAGTGAGCATGCATCATTAAGGGGGTTCCGTAACTACAGTTAACGACATGGCTTTATAGCTGTTAGGATTTGTTATTGAAAATGAACCCATTACAGCTTACGTTTGAGTTATTAGCCACAAAGGGTTTTGCTTTCCCTTTTTTTTACTTATTTAAAAAAAAACATTTCCATAACAAGCCGGCAAAAAGTCGATCGCATGAATTTTTAATTATATACATAATAAAGTTATGGAGAAAAAACCGCAAAATTTAATTTAGCAAAGAAGAATCCCTACACTTTATTAGGTTGCAATAATGTACGACGTCGAGCGAGTGGAAAGAAAGGAATAATGGAAAATGTGTTTTTCATTCAGATATGGTCCAACGCTTTTGATTTAATAAAAATTCATACTTTTTATGTAAACTGTTCATTTACATCCCTTATTAATCTTTCATTACCTGGCTTTATACAGCATTTTCCTGGAACACTTAATTGCACATTTATTAAAAGCCTCCCGCTGTTTTGTTATATGAACGCCGGCGCTAAAGAATACCGAAAAATGATTATAAGAAAATGCCTTTGTCTTCCTTGGATAGAAATATTCATAATGATACTGCATAAAAAACAATTTTTTCTCATTTTGCACTTCATTGTACGCCCTTATTAGATGTAATTACGAGTAAACAATGTTTCCCAAAATGTTGCCAAATAAATGCGGTCGGTTTCGGAGAATTTAAAGCAATATTTCTGCTTTAAAGCTGTACGACGTTTAAAAAGGCGGAAACGCCGCCTGTTTTTCAGTACCTCTTTTAAATACTGTACTGCACTAACTGTATTATTAGTTAAATTTATTCACATACGAGAGCACAAGTGCAAAACCTCTAAATATGAATTTTGAAATTGGATAAAAAACATATTACATAAAAAGATTTATAGTAATGTGTGTGTTTAAAAAGGGAGTGAAAAATGTTAACGCCATCCTGGCGAGTATTACGCTCAATTTATTGAATATCGCGTTTCCGCTACCACCAGGGCTCAATGAAATTACTTTGAAACGAAATTTAAATACGATTTCGGAATGGATTTGTGACATAGCCGCTAAGAGTATTGATATAGAAATGAAAAATGTGTAGGTGTGCCTTATAGAAAGATGCCAGTATATTTCTATTTAACGATAACTATTCATTTTCCCTTAGCTATTATTGTTCATGCTGTAGCCAATGGGGTAGAGCATTTATAAGTTTCCGAGGAGGATGGCAAGTTATTGAACACTAAAATTGTGCACTGGGTAATGAAGATAGGGAATTTTTGTTTGTTTGTCAGTGTCGTTAGGTAAAGAGTCCGAGGAACGATGGATCATTTGTCAGTCACCCGCCGCTTCAAGAATCTGCATTTCGGGGTTCCATAGTACTTCCCAATTTATAATCTTTGAGGAAGGAGAATCAGACATGTAAACTGTGGTTTGGAAGACCAATATGGAGTTTTTTTTTCTGTAGTATGGAAACTGTTAAACATTGTTGGATATAAAACCCTTCTCAAAAACTTTGTGGTCGGTTATGATACTAAACTGATATATTAAATGTAAATTACATTAGTTACTTTGCATGGAGTATATGGAAATGGAAAACAGTTGCGACTTTGATGAAATGTGACACTGGTATGGTTTATAATTGATGTTAAGTGGTATAAAAGTGCCATGTGGAAGAAGAAAACAATAAAAACTTGAAAAAAGGTGCTCTTAAAAAAGGAAAAAAGGTGTATACGTAAAGAAGGCTTGAATGAGGCGAAAAGGAGCGAGACCTGAAGAATCTGGGGTTATTTTGCGTTTTCTTGCTCAGAAATTTCCCCCGCTCTATTTAATTGCAAAGCAAGCTTTTTATTCATCTCTGTTCCATCCTGCATTTGCTTTCGCGTAGATACCGCTACCTAACCCGATTATTTATTGTTCCCGCTTAGGGAAATTGCTGTGCGCTTAGTTTTGTTTTATAATTCTTCAGTAGCAGGCCGTCGCTTGCCCTTTAGAATTCCTGTAGCTGCCGGATACTCCGTTTGAGTTTCGACACCGATCAGTCAAATCATTCCTACCCCGACCTTGACTAGGGACAAGTGGTCAGAATCTCTTGGTGGCGCCCGAGTTGACCGTTCCACCGTTGTAACCGCTGCCGTAGAGTTTATTGAGTTGTAATTCATTTTTTCTTTCTTAATAAAATTTTGTTTAAAATTAATTTTCCGTTTAATGTTAAAGCTCACCTATTGCATGGGAACTACCGAAGTCCGTCGCGCCTCGTCTCACATCAGGTGTGAACCCTCGCGAACAAACCAACATAAATACAAATTAAACAAATACCCGGTACCAAAACCTCGTATTTCCTATTTAATGCACACATTATACATTTACGCTACAACTAAACCGTTTCGCAAATATTCAATTACTCTGTTTATGGATGCAATTATATTTCAATAGGAATAATCAATAGGTAAACCGTGCGATAAACTGTAACATTAACTTTATACCAATGCAGGTGTGATTGCGGTGACAACTTTACAACCCCTGGTTAGCCAAGTGTGAAACACCATTTGTGGGAGCACAGTAGCGTTTGTAGGTGAGAAACTCGATCCGATATAATCTCCGAGACACACGAGATTCAGAATTAAACTTTAAATGAAAGCGGGTGGCTTATAATTAATTAAAATAAAAATTTCGCGCGTACCTTTTAGTACTCGACGGTATCGTAAAATTCTCACACGTTTCCCTTTCCTTTTATTTTTTGTCGCGATATAAACCCCTATTTGGAATTGCTCTCCGGGCAACCTTCGCCAGCGATACTTTGCTTGAAAATAATTCTGTCTAATGCCAGATCCGAGACCAACTCTAACACTTACCTTCAGGAATGAAACTCTCAACCGTTGACAGTTGATACGCCACGAGTGCTTTGGGCTTCCACCTTTGATTACAGTTTATCAAACCAGAGGCTTCAAGTTTAAGTTTAATTATCCCTAAAGTTAACGTCCTGTTTACCCTTTCAAAGAAATTCGCCGGGACAATGAACTCATACACCTTACATGGAAGACAGGCAGTCACACGTTTCAATATGCTAGATTTGGTTGTCTAGTTTCATTCCTCGATTACATAAAACGTTTTATGGAGTCCACTCTGCATAGTCCACGTCACTTCTAATTTCACTTACTCGAAAGATGTGTAACTTCCGACGACAGCACGAAATGTATTTCAGCAACCTACGCCCTACATTTTCGACTTTTATACGCGCAGGAAAGCTTATTTAACTTGTCAGTTTTTATTTTGCTCAGGAGTGGCGTTCTGCTTATGCTACCTAATTGGTTTGCTGTACACCCTCGAGTTTCAGCGTCTATTAAGTCGTTACCCGCTCCTTATTAGGGCGAATGCGTTGAATTAGCCACTAGGTTTAATTCGAAAATTTGTAAATCGGCGAGCGCCGCGAGAATTGTCCCGACGCTGTATTTTGTCGGAGAAGAGATTTGCCATTTGTGAGTTGTTTTTCTTTTCAAGGTGATTTGATCAGCAATCTCGGTTTCTTATTGCGTTACCTCAGGCGAAAGTAATTCTGACACGATGGTGAAATGGAAGCGCAACGGCGGAATACTTTAATCAACAAACAGCCAGCTAATTATTGCATTGCTAGGCATTGGAAATATTAGATGCAAGTATATTTCAAGGTGTTATTAACAATCATTAATGTTAACGGAAGATCCTCACTGAGGGGTTGAGGTAGTAATTTGTTTAGAAAGGGAGGAGCTAGAAAATGTCACAAGGAAAAGTTTCACTTTAATTGCTAAACTTCTAGATGTACCATGCTCCGGATTCTTTTTTTTTATTCCTCTCTTGTTTTGGGCCCTCAACAGGCATGCGCCCAATTACAGAGTGACCCGCATAATGCTATTTAGAGGTGCCTCTGCAGAAGGTCTTAAGATATTCTATACTACTCCAGTATTTACCTTACGAATTAGGAAAACTGCAGGAAAACCTAATTCGGAGTACGGAGTTCTGAACATACAAAGAAAACTAAACCTTGTAAATAAAATTATATTAGATAAAAATTAAGTAATTAACAAAATAACTAAATATTTGATTAAGTGCGACTCAATTAAGTTTTGTAGGATGCACGTCTATCATTAAGGATCGTAAACGTTTCCAAGCATGAATATTTAAGAGTCAAGAGACTCCCTCCCCTCTTTAAAACCTGGGCCTTTAAGTGAGTCTTTTGAGAGCTTTTAAACCATTAAAAACCTTTCAGATCCTTCGGAGCCCTCAAAACAGTCACGATTTTTCAAGAGCCGGCTGAGCGTTAAAGGGGTGCTTTGACATTTGAGGTTCTTTAACAGCTTTCTAAAGAGGTACTTAGACGAGTACTTAAAATGATCCAACGAATTGATGGTATTTGCGTGGTCGGCTTAATCTTATCAAAGTGAAAGTATTTAGGAGCAAGTAAGTAAGTAATTAATTCCCAATGGCTGCAATGCAACGAAACGCATCTATTCTGACCGGAATTTCACGCGTGGATCCACCCTGGATTAAAAGTTTTTAAAACTCAAAATTCGGGAAAATTAATTCGTTTACCCATCGGTTCAGCGACACAGCAGAGCATTTACAGCTCCTCCGAGTCCGACACCAATTACGTGGACAGGGTTGGCCCTACCCTTAGTACTCGTGTCAATAAAGTTTCCGTTATTACCTTTTGACGAGTTACGATCGGGTTCGATTTCTCGAAACTCAACTCCTGTTTGCGACAAACGGCAATAGACCTTTCACCAGAATATCTTGGAATCAGAAGTGTAACCGCTAAGTAAATTTAAATTTAACCGCACTTAAATCTTTGGCTTTCAGCCTCGCTTTCAGCCCTCCGCATTTTTGCAAAACTACATTTTGTAAGTACCGTAATTTTGAGCTTTTCCGTAAATTTATTATTCAGACAGTTTAAATTTTGCTTTTACCGCAGAGTAAGGCACCGTATCTATAGCGTTTGCTTATATTTCCTGCACAGTAATTGCTAAGTTAACAGCAAGGTAAGCTTTTTGCTACTTTCCGTTTCATCAATTATTAGGGGGAGTTTGATATGCTAGTGTTGTTCTCAGTTCTGCATGTGCCGTAGTTGTGGTAACTGCTCCTTGAGTTGCGGTCACAATTTTGATCTTTGAATATATTAAATATAAATAAGTCATTAATAGTTATTTATGTATCAAGGACATTAAAACGATATTTATGCCGAGGGCGACAGAGTAAGTCGCCCGAGAGTTAAATATCGAGTAATGCCTGAGGTGCATACAAAATTTTATTTTTCATTGTTCCAAATAATGCATTTCCAATATACAAATGTAATGAGTATTGTTTGCCAACTTTATATCAAGTAGCATCTTTTTTTATTGCATAATATAACTCTCGTCAATGTATTTGACATGAGGGCATAATGAAATGACAATCCATTATGCCCTCTCATTATGCCCTCAGGCGGCATAGACTGCATTATATATCTCATATGACAGATATAATTGGCGTATAACAGGCAAATGAAAAATAAAATTACTTAATATGTAATTCTATGTTTTATATTATGCCTCGTTTCCTGCATTGGCAAGAGCGATACTGAATCCGATTTTTAGTGTTCCCGTTTAGGGAAATTGCTGTTAGCTTTTAAGTTTTAGCATTCACCCGTTAGAATTCCTGGGAACGCCGTTCTCCATTGGACCATCGCCGACCGCATCATGGCCGGAATCAAAAGAAACCGAAAACTTCTGGTAGCGCCAGAAATACTCCCGTTCGCCGTGTCCTGTCGCCGTTCCGTCGACTATCGCCGCCGTGACCGTCTACAAATTTTGACTTGTCAATTACTGCTGGATGTTCCATTTTCTTACCTTTATGTTTTATGTATTAGAGAATCGAAGCCAACAAAAGGTAAGTTGTGGCTGAAGAGTAATTCTATAATAGGAGTAGGTTCGGCAGAAGTTTCGCCTAAAGATGATGTTTTGAAATTTTCAATTTTATTATACCTCGCCAATTTTATCAGATAAGTTTTAGAGCATGCTAACAAAGAAACGCGCCCAAATTTTCACATAAATTCACTTGGATAAACACAATTACAAAAAAAAGTTAGTCAGGATATACACATTGTACATACAAAAGTTGATTTTATCCACTTTCCATTTCTTTTACGTAAGATAAAATGTACTGCAGAAAGTTATTGCATAAGTTGCGTACCAACTCACACTTCCAATTTGTCGGATTAATAGTGGAAAGAGAAAGCAAAGTGGTCTTTTGCTTAATTTGAATAAGTTTGTAATTAGAAATTAAAAGGTAAAGATAACTTCCCAAAGAGATCACTCAGAAGTAGCTTTCTACACGTATCCCACCAGAAAAACTTTCTTATACCCTTTCGGTTTTATAATATTTCAAGTGGTTGAATGCCAACCGAAGCATCAGTAATCAAATTCGCACCCAGTGTGGAAAGGTAACCAAGCGTATTTTATTGATACTGCGACTGGTAATTTACAGAATACTTGAAATATACACGAAACCCGATTCCAATAAAATATTCCTTCTGTAACACGATCTTTGATAAATTCAATTAAAATTACTTAATCGAAAAAAGCTTTTGTTCTTACAATATTTGAGGTTGCTTTACGGTTTCAGGGTTTCACAGTAAAAGACGAACTGTATGTTCATTGGCCAATGTATGTGGTATAACTAAACGATACTGATATTTTTCCTTTCAACAGATTTGTTTTAGTTTTAGACGTTTAGACTTATTTCAAAAAGGAATACTATCCTTATAATCATATCACACGAAGAATACCTCATTAATGTCACCGGTAAGTTCAGTGAAGACACGGGCACCTTTACCGCGTATTATTTCATCTTAGAAGATTTTAAGTTCTCCACAAAATTATAACAGTAGGTAACTATTATTTCAGTATCGGAATGTTTCACATTCTCTTTTCAACGGTAAAATGTATGGAAACTATCTCTTATATGTAGAAGTTTTTATTATTATTATATTGCCGAGAAATGCCCGAACAGTGAAATTGCACCCGAGGTGCATCATGCATGCCTTTTACATATTTATATAGATATCTCTAAGACGTTTCGAATTTAGCTTATGCACTTTTTAATTCCAACACTATGGTATCAGGGTAAAATATGTACACTTTCAGACTTATTTTAAATACTTACACTCCGATTGATGGCTATAATTTCTATTATTGAATTTATTGTGATAAAAATTGCAGTTGCACTGCTTAGATATGAAGTCTAAAACGTCCAGAAAACATTTGCTAGTATGCAAGGAAGACGTAATTAAATTCCTTGAAGTTATACGTACAGCGATAATATGAGTAATAAAAGTGAACTAAGTAGGCAAGAAATGTAAAACATATAAATCTGGGATGTCGTACCTGAAATTGCATTTCTTGAGTGCAATAGAAAGAAAATTTGAAATATTTTACTTTGAGAATATACAAGCAGATATTTCCAGTAAAGTTCAACGATATCTTTGAGATAAAATCCGCATTATTTCTCTTTTCTTATGTGGCATTTCAATACGTAAACCCAGATTAATCTAATTGCAAGTTGCAACTATCCTTTGAAGAATCAGCAAGCATGTTTGCTTCCAATTCACTTTACACTGGCAATTAATGCAATAATTTTATACCGTTCCGTGTATGAATTTAGAACGTTAGCGCAAAAAAGCCGGAGTGCATACTGCATTGTTTACGTAGAGAATTTATTCACACTCTGAAAGCAAACTTATGCTATTCCATTATGAGGAAGGATTGATAAATAGCAACATATAATCCTTTCTCTTTCAGAACTTCGTATGCAACGCATTCAGCATGATTCCTATACTGCTTTTTTTCTATTTAAACAGATTAACTAACATATGCAGCATTACAAGGTCTGAAGGTCCTAATCCTAATGATTGATAGAAACACTGATTTTACCGAAAACAGTTGTACAAAATTGTCATTGCAACATCCAAATAGAAAAAGATATTTTAATTTACCTGAAGCCTGTGTTTTGGATAAAATTAAATACATTTTACAAGAAAAATCAAGATAATAATCTGCTTGAGTGGTTAATTCAATCAACCGTAATATTTTATTTCAAAATTTATTGGTAGAAGAGTGGAAAATCGTATATGGGCAACGTTGTTTGCTTAATTAAAAATTATTCGCATTTGTAGAATAAATGCATAGCGAATGGGAACCTTCCTGATTGAATACTTTTTTAAAAGCATATCCCATAGAAATCATAAATTCGAAACTGGGGCAATGGAGTCATAAACTACGTTATAAAGAGTATGGATGACTATAAATTCTGATTATATTGATATTTATTTACCCATTCTTGTACATGCAGCTCAATTTTTTGCCGCCGATTTTTTCTTATCAGTAACAAATTGTTGAATAACGTCGGGAAGCAATATAAATCGTGTTAAGGAATTGGAAGCGGTTTAATGAACTTGGAAAGTAACGCTGCAAGTTTAGCGTCCTGTAAGGATTTATGGGAATTACGATACTTATAGTTTGAAACAACGGAGAGTTCTATTCTTTTGCATATGGCACCGTTGAAGACAATTTGATGAAATAATTTCGGAACAAACCCGGAAAACGGAAGCGGAGTACGAGTAATTTAACGTCAATTTACGTATTTCGAAATAGAGGGCAGTTTGCGCGAAATAAACTCTACACCTCAAAATTGCATAATCATAATTAATATTCGAGCGCGCGGTATGTCACATTCAGGTCACATTGACTAATACCGTTACGTTTTTAATAAAATTGTCAATGCAATAACGTTGGCTAATTTGCAAATTAGGAAAGGAAGGGTTTCTGTGTTACACCCCGGACGAGTTTTAACTGTTCCCAGAAAATCCTTTAGCTTTAAAACGTAACCTACGCAAAAGTTAGTTTATTTGTACGCCGGTACAGTCGTAAACCTTTTTGGGGGCGATAAGGTTTTGTCATTAGGAAAATGAAAGTGTATACGGGAACTGTATACTCTGGAAATTAGGTTACTAATAGAAATTGTAGTAATATAATGTCAGATAACTGACAAAACCTCTTAGCCCTTGTCTCAAGCAATCCCGAAAGTGGCGGTGTCCTAATTTTGTGCAAAATTTGTTACAACTCAATCTCAAACATGTTTTCCATTAATTTTTGTTCAGCTTTGTACCAGCAACGAATAAGTACTCGTAATTTGCTAGAGCATCGTTCATACACTGTTGTACCTAAGCGAACCGTAAAAGATTATGTCAATAAATTATAAAACCTTTTAACAAATTTTCTTAATAATTTATTGCGTCCACAGAACATTACGCTAGCAAAATGGAAGAGATAGGTACACCACATTCAGTATATCTATAAAAGTTTTATAAATATTACATTTTTGTGGAGTTACTGTATCGGAGTTTACAATGGACAAGAAATTTACGGCCCATATAACACGTTTGGTAACGATGCATGTAATGGTCTATAAAAAGTCTTTGAACAACGGATTGATACAGAAATGAAGTGGTAAAATACACTGCCGTAGATGTTATTGGAGGAGGTTGAAGTTGGATACACTTTTGATTGATGAGTTTCGTGTAAATATGAAAAACAATACAGTAGAATTTTAAACGAGTTTAACTATTTCTCATTATTCAACATTTTCAGCTACAGTAACAAAGACCTCATCGTGCTCATTTTTAGATTGCTGTCTTGTAAGCAATACCTATTTTTTATGTCACTGTAATAATGCGGCATTCACACGGTGTATTTACCTTTTACGATTGTAGATAGGTAATCAAGTATGGAAAGTTCTTCTAATCATTTTGATATATTATGTACATTTCAATATATGGTCCCTTTGATCATCAGTGAATACAAAAGACGGTCTTTTCTGAAATCGAGAAGAAGAAGGTGTCAGTTACGCATTGCAACGGGTTGTTGCTTTTGTCCAGCATAGGAAAATTACCCATTACCGCTTCATGGCGAACATGAACGAAAGTATATCTAGCGATAGCAAGCGATATCAAGAAACGTATTGTGGAAAGCAAGCGAGGTTGCCACGATGTCTTCGAACCTAAAAGTTTCGTTCCCTTTTATTTAAATCCGAGCATGTGACCGAAATGTGGGTTTCCTATTCGTTTACAATGGGTGGAGATTGTTTCGTCCAGAAAGGAAGACATGTTAAGCTGGTTTCTGAGGACGATCACGTACACTGATTGTGCGTGAAATTTATCATCCAACTGGTAGTGAAGAATTATTAGTTTAACTTCGGATAAAATTATATCAAGTAGTGAGAACCCTTAAACATTTGGTCAAAATCAAAATGAGAGGTTAGTCTAGTTCGTAGTAAGGCCGTTTATTTTCTAGCGAAAAAAGATCTACAGGAATAAATCAATTCGTTTGGACCTTAGGAGGATATTTCAATTAATTAACATTAAAACTCATCGTGATCAAAAGCAATTAATCAGTCGATTTGCCCTCAATAAAGGCTACTTAATAAATAGGCAAAAAGTTTGGCATTTTATTTCTGTGCATAAGTAATCATGACCTCGAGTAATTATTTCTAGTATTTTCCAGGGAGAGACGTTATATCAATTTTAACCTGAAAGGAATCTCAGTTATTTTAAATTTTTGGTTTAAATGGAGCATAGTGACCGGTTATTTTTAGGAATTTCCATAATAATTTTGTTTGAAGTAATTTTGATATCCCTGATGAAATCGACCTCTGAGAAGTATTTAAATGAAACAGATTTTGTGTTGTATTTATTGTTAAGATCCAAATAAAAACAAAGGATTTGGGTTATTTTTTTTTCATTGATTAGGAATTTTGCATTTAATTTCAGTTATACCCTTCGTTTAGTTCAATTAAAATTTTGTTCAGTGTTCAGAGGTGTGTGTGTATTTTTTGACAGGACCAGTAATTTATCAGGTGGCAGAGATTACAAACAATTCTAAAAAGAGGACTGAATATGAAAATACAAATTCAGGTAAAATAAACTAATCTTATGGGCGAAAGTCGAAAGAACAGAGGGGCAATAAATAATTAAAAAATATTCACGACTCGTAGCGGAATGCGTTTAAATGTTGCAAGTACTTTAAGTAACAATTATACATGCGTTTCTTATAGTTTTTTTAAAATTATACCTGCAATATAATTTAAAAATAAAGTACATAAAATTAAACCATGTTGACTTTATAATCGAATACATTTTTAATTTAGTGAGGTGATTATCGTAATTCTATGACTGCTATGGAAATATCACTTGAAATTGCATTATCCAAAATCTTCGTCTTTGTAAATAAAATGACTTCGGTTGAAGAAGATCATACACCATTCATTCAGCGGCTTGTTGCAGAAGTGGTACCTACAAAATCCAAATGCACAGCCTATTATAAAGAATATGAAATGCTGTTGGCGTGGATTAATTGGAGGTATCTTTCAAACAAAGTCTTAAATGCATCGCTAATTCTGGCATATACGAAGGAAATGTTAAAGATATTTAAATCCTAAATTCTACAGTATAATAATTGTATTACAAATCATTCTAAATTAAATTAAAACTGAAAGTATACAGAATCACTGTATTTCTGTTCCTTTCGTAACATTTGGCGCATCTAAATACTACAAAAGAGCGAAGAAGCAAAACTAAATTAGAATTTCTCAACTACTCAAAATATATGGTGATGAGGGCGCAGTTATCTGATATAGCTAATTGCGTAGCTAAGTCTTGAGTTTAAGCTCGGATGATTCGCATTCATATTTCGTCCCATTTCCCAATAGAACAACCAGCAAATAGAGATGTATCGGTACTTCTTTCTTTTCTCCTCTGATAAATATTCACCGTACGTATTGCAACGAAATTTGGTTTGACCAAAATTTATTCATTCCTCTTGTTAGACTTAACCCTTCGTTTAATTCGTTTCATATAACAGATTCGCGAAACGAACTTAGGCCGAAATTAGCATATCTACTGCTTACTCAATGGACGCGGCTTAAGAATAATTTGGATATAAATTCGGCGTTACGCATTAAAGATAATTTAACCCGTGACGTGTATAACATCTCAAATCTTGCTTGATTTTCTTGTACCAATTTACCGTTAAAAAATTGACCGTATTCGTAACGAACTTTATAAATCAAAGCAGACCTCGCTATTAAGAAAGTGGAAGTAGTGGACGTTATGACCTCGACAAAGGTTTTCGTCTCTTACTAATTTTCGACGTCAAGATAGGGCCAGAACGCATTTAACACCGAAGCTTATCAGTAAAAGTTTTCAAGAATACTTACGGCATACATTTATAGCCCTGAATGGGTAATCTGTCGAATATTTATGAAAGGGTTTTAAACTAAGTGTAATCAATCACGCACTCCCTCTAAAATCTCGAGCTTTTAAAATGTCTAATGCATCGGCACAAGATTTAGATTCCGTTTTTGCATAATAAAATATAAGCTATTAATCTAAACTCGAGCTGTGATACAACCTATGTCGATTAATACGGGGTGGCCCACTGGAAACGGTCAATGCCAATTGTGGCTGCTCAATGACAGTTTTGATAAAAACGCTCGAAAAGGTCATTTTCATCGCTGCTGCAAGCGGGCAATTCCTTAACTTAGAGTAACGCTTCTAAAAATGATTATGCATACGCTGAATTTTATACCATTTTTTACCTGAGCTACGTAGTTGGAAGTAAAAGTACCTACAGCAAAATAAGTTCCAAAAAACAACAAAGAAGACGAAGAGATTACTAGAACAATGTATACCATGAATCCGAAAAAACTTTCAAATCTTTGCAAGATACCAATACTAATTGGCACCCTTCAACGGGTCTAAATTACCGAACCACTCTTTTATTTGTAACCATTCGTTACATTGGCGCAGGAAAGTTTTCTTCTTCAACTGTAGCAAATTCTGGAAATGTTTTCATAGTTAAATACGGACCACAGTTTAGGTCAAAAGTAACAGAATGCCCATTCAGACAAAGGTTCATTGCGTAAAAAGAATCTTTTGAAAATTCTGTGCTTTGGTGTAAATAGATTCTGCCTATCTGTTTAGTGTCAGCAATAAATACTACGCAATGAAGTCGGAAAATAAGAAGAAGCAAAAAAATGTCCTATAGGAAATAATTTTTATCTGCTACATTCAGATCTACTAGATGTTTCCACTTTTTGAATTGTAAGCTTTGAAAGAAATTTGGTATGGTCTAACAACGCACTGTGCAGGTCCGTTGGAAACAAAAGATGACATTTGGTCAACACCAAAAATTTATGTAAGAAAATGACGTCTAGATAAACTTAAACGGCGTATGCACTTCACGCTACGGAAATGACATTGACAGTGTAACTGTTGAGCTTTCCCCTCTTATCCTGCATGGTCGAGGGGCTAGCAGCACCAATGTCTCTATGAGGAGCAGAATGGTGGGACGAAATATGCAAGGATGGCGAATTTACAGCTTTATTTTCAGAACTAATCATAATCTACCGTTTATTTTGGCAACCAATGTCAAAAATACGACGTGTTCTAAGTAGTGATGCTAAATTACACGTTTTTTTTAAAGTGCGTAATATTACGTGTAAAATTACCAATTGTTTATGTTTTTTATGTATTTTATGTAATTTATGTAACTTACCATTTTTTTAAGAACCGTAATTTTACAGTAGAATTATACCAGTAATTTATGTTTTTTACGTAATTTACAAATATTTTTGAAAAATTACCTGTCATTTATGTTTTTATGTTTTTTTTTAATATTCCATAAACCTTTTTGAATTTTGTGGGTGTTTGAAAACAAAAACACTTGTTAAATTATATATTTTGGTGTATAAAATAAAATACCCAAGCAGTAGGTATTTCGCCATGACGCGTCGTTTGGAGGAAGAAGTTCCAGATAGCGAATTAGATGCTGTATCATCTTCATTAAACCAAACTAGATTCAACGATGAATCGTTTACGTTGGTAGTACCGTTGATGGTCTGTGGTAGTACCGATCAAAATGTATCAAATATGTATTACATTTATGTAACTTACAAAAATTACCGTTTTTTAAATAAAAAACGTAAGTTACGTAAATTTCATAAAAGACATAAATTACATTAAAAAACCGACCTCTTGTAAGTTACGTGTAATATAACCGTTTTTTTATGTAACTTACAAATCGTTATTTTACAATCCACATCACTAGTTCTAAGTCAATAGAACAGCGTTTTTGAAAAATCGTATAGCTACGCAAGCAACAATCTAAAGCTAAACAATGCTAAAGAAATGGTATATGGCATCTCTGGTACACAATGGGTTAAGTTAGTTAGGGGGCTGAAACTCAGCCACAAAAATTAAGCCTAACGAAATAAATCAAAAGAGTTGAAAAATGAATGATCATAATTTTCGAGATACTTTAACCACGTTTCACCCTCTTCCACATTATTTTCTCAGCAATCTCACTAAACAACATTTAAACGTATTCTAGAAGCTTATCGGAAAATTATGATTTATCCGATAACCTGGATTTACATTAAAAGTCGACCACAAAAACAGCTTCTAAAGATCGATTTATATACGTATAATAAATCTCGGAATAGACTTTCTGATAAACGAGACACGGTAATTTCCTGCTTATTGTGTATCTGCTAATTAATTACACCCTCTATAGACGCACGTTTACAAAAGGTTACTTTATGATATAAATTTTCATTATCATTTTTCAGTTACGGTGTGCTGTATATCGTGAAGCACATTTTAAGGGTTCCTTTTTTGTACTCATCAACTGTTTTTCTACAAAGCAGCTGGTATTGTTTTGTGAGCGCATGCTAGTTTCCTGACATCAACTTAAAACGAATTAGATGAAAGATTTATGTGGCTCGGAGTTACAAAAATGTTTCTTTTTTCCCCAGGCTTCGAACAGAATTTCTCGAAGTACACAAAATATTTTGTGATAAAGGATGGAAAATGTCGATTGTAACGTTCCGTTTTTTGCTCCAGTCTAACAAAGGCGAAGAGAATGTTATTGTATGTTCAAATGAGATGGATGTGCTTTTAAAGGAATACATTTGTCAAATATTGATTAACGTAAGGTAACAAAACAAAATTATTGCATCGCGAACGGCAATAATATGATTGTTACTGTAGCGTATGATCAATTTATAAAAAGTTTTCATTAGAGGATAGTTTAAGAGTAAATTACAGTTATTGGACTCTTGGATTACGACAGTTGCACAAGTGTTTGGGATCAATTTAGGAGATCCAGCAGCAGTGCCGGGATGGTGATATCTTATCTGAACCACTGCACTGAAAGAAAACGTCGGAAACAGGAAATGAAGCCTCCTAGATAAATTAGCAGGGGTCACAGAAAGAGAATTAACGGGAGGTTTCAAAGGAAGTTTTTTAAGTGAAATTATACCCTTTTCTCGGTTTGTGTCGACTTTCATTTTGGAACCCTTTTGTTTTAGGGAGAGAATCTCTTGAATAATTGACACCTAGCGCGGAGTTATCTACACAAAGTAAATTTTAAATTTAACATTTTATCGTTATAGTTCTAGCGGAAAATCCATTACTTTTCGGTTATTTCCGACTGCCGAAAATCGTACATCGCATACTTGCGCTAAACTTCCTTCCACCTTCAATTTACAATTGATGCCATGCTATCCACTTAATTTGGATATTCTTCGCATTGCCATCTTCTTTACAAAATCGATAAAATTCTAGATAAGTAGGAAAACATTTATCTTATTCCTGACAGCGCGGCCATTAAAATCGGAAATGACCATATCAAATCGTTAAGGATATTAGTTTTCCATTAAATGATGTCCACACATCTAGGAATAGAGTTAACCTTGATGTTAAATAATTATTGCACTGACTTGGAAATAACAAGCCTTGACCTTACGCGAAAGTAACATCGACATCACTTTCGCAGGCGTTTTCTTAATTCCCAGTAAATCGAACTATATCATTTCATGTAGATGTAGATCATCGGTACCTACTATTATAGGATTGCCTAGGCCACAACTGCGGGAAACACCTGTTCTGGGTCTTCGGAAAGGAAAGAAACATATACATACCACTTTTAACTGTAATTATAAGTATTGTCTTGTCTTTCTCTTGTACAGTTTATAATATAATCATTCGAGTCCAATCGCGCCTCATGAAAATATCATAAATCCTTTACTAAAAACCAGTAACCAGTGATGACCAATGACCAATTCATTGGGTGCCATGTTCTTTTCTTTTATAAAAGTCTTCTTATCGGTCAATTTAATGAAAGTCATAGCTCAAATAAAAGCAGTATTAGCAAAAGTGCTGATTATCGTTGAATCACATTGTATACTTGCTAGGTATAGTAAGAATATAAAATCGTGCAAAATTTAAGTTACCTACTACAGCTTCTCTATGGTAAATGACCGAGAATGCTGAGAACCTTGCATTGGTTTTGAAATTTTTTGCTACTCATCACATATTTCCCATAAATTGTGACACAAATCATTATATTCCATCCTTAATATTTTTTCAGGCACGGAAGATAACATTGCACAATGCACAACATTGTATTGTATTAAAAATATAATTATTTAAATCAAGATCGAGTGTAGGGAGATTAATTAAAGACAGTAAATATCACAACACTATATATTTTACGCATTCCTATACTTTGTTTCACTGGTGCTGAAAATGACGTCATAAATGTGATTCTCTTTTCATTGCATTTTAATCGATAGAGGCAAAAAAATTACGTCATCAATATTATAAGTCGTGACAAATTAACATACTGATATGCGTCTGTCAATAAGATGTCAATCAGTCATAAACGATTTTCGTTACAGTTCCAGTTTGAAATATCTTTGTGTTTTGTGTTAAAAGTGAAGAGAATATTGAAAGTTACAAACGCTTGTAGGCAAGTCAAATGTGCAGCTACGCCATAATAGACAAGTATTTTACAAATTTTACCAACTTATTTGATTTGCTCATATGAATTTATTAGGTTATTCCCCGTTACCATTAAATATGATCATGTACCTATTCAATGATATGACGAACTGAAGCTCGGCAAAGTTTTATTTTGAAATTGAGTCCTTTCAAAGGGAAAAAGAAGCAGGCAAAACTTGCAAAGAGTTTCTAATGTCTTGGCAGTATCCTTTTCGACTGTAGGTACAAAGAATCGGTACAAGAGCAGTTTACAAATGGGAAAAGGTGAGGTTTATACCACGGAATTCCCCTACCTACATGAAATACATGAACATTTAGCCATTATAAAGTCTGGGAGCAAGAAATAACCTATCAGGACCAGAGATACCTTACAAGTGATTGATAACTTGGACAGTCTAACAATAGGATGATAGTGACACCCTCGGTGACACTTTAATAAATAAGTTTAAAACGTCAATGTGACAATATGTAAATAATAATAAAAAATAATAAAAAACTATGGGCGCGTTGTACTATTAAAACACGACTATAGTTTCGGCGATAATCGCCATCATCAGGTGAGGTTAATTATTATTGATGGAAGAAATCGAAGGCAGGTTGAAAATAAAGAGAATAGAAGGTGCTGAAGGTACATTTTTGAAAATTTTGGCGCAGTGAAGATTAGAAAGTCTTGAAACTTAAATTTTACGGCACAGACAAATATTTAATTGCACCATTTAAGGGCTCTAGAACCGAATCAAAGACAACCATTCGGACGTTGAATTTTGAATTTACATTGAGCTTGAACTTGAAGTTTAAAAAAAAAATTGAAAATATAACACATATTGGAAAGGGCTTATATGTTTTTGGATGTTTACATTATTTAAAAATTAATAAATTAAATTCCAAAAATTGAAAACTAATACGGTTGATTGGCGTAAAAAATTTTTTCTGCAAAAAACTTGAATACATTTTTGCTCTAAAATAATTTGGGGAACCAATAATCGCATGTTAAGAATTTTACATTGAAATCCCTATGATGCGTTACGCAAGTCACCACCCTGTATAGTCCAGTCAAATTAGCTCAAAAAGTAGTCTACTGGATGTTGTCATTTCACTCAACGAGACCAAGTGTATTGTAAGTAAAAAAATCCGCTGAATCCGAAAGTCATAGTCCACCTGGCCGGAAACTCCCGGAACATATTGTTATAAGCAAAAAACTTCAATTATCTCGTTAACTATTGCTGTAAGGGAAAAATGGAGAGTAATGAATTTGTTTGAAATCGAATTTTTTATAAGATACAGTTGGTATTAAACGATTATTTTGAAATGTTATTGTGCTTTACGGAAAAATATAAAAAAGGAATCCCTAAAATTAACAATCTGTTTTTACTAAGTAAAATTCACCCGATCTGTTTGAAAATCCGTATTTGGTCACTTCTTTTGATGACAAAACAATATGACAAACCCAATCACCGTAGGTATCATAGTCATTGATTATTTAAATAAACAAATTAAAAATTGACCCAATGATGATGATTTTTGTAAATCGACGGACTGCGGAATTTTTTTTCAAAATCCGAAGAATTTTCTTAGTTAACAAATGGAATCGTTTCCAAAATTCAACAGGAAAGGTAAATCTATAATAGGCGAATGGAAAGCTCTCGGAAAGACCTACATGAAAAAAAAAATACGTACAAATCCTTGTTTTCGAGACAACCAAAAATGATTCTGCAAATCGGGTCGCATCGAACGATTCTTTAAAGGGTTGCTTCTATTTGACCAAAATGTATGATTTTTATCAATCAGGGTGCCAATGGCCTATTATATAGGTTTATTTAATTAATCAATGACTGAAACTTATGGTGATCGCTTTGGTCATATTGTTTTGTTATCAAAAGGAGTGGCCAAATACGCATTTTCAAAAAGATCGGATTAATTTTACTTAGTAATAATAGATTGTCAACTTTCGGGATTACCTCTTTATATGTTTCCATATAAAACAATACCTAACATTTGAAAATGAACGTTCCATACCAACTGTATCTTCTGGAAAAATTCGATTCTAAACAAATTCATTTCTATTCATTTTTTCCCTCAGAGCAACAGTTAACGAGATAATTGTAGTCAAACGCGAAAAGAAACGACAATTTGTCATTTTTTCTTCGTTTTTTGTTTATAACAATATTTTCCGGGAGTTTTCTGCCAGGGGGACTATGATTTTCGGATTTAGTGAATTTTTTTACATAGGATACACTTGGTTTCGTTGAGTGAAATGACAACATCCAGCCCAAACCGTAATTTGACTGAGGCCATGTCCAGCTACGCCTCACGGGTAGGAACATAGTGATACAAAACACCACAGTAAACATAAACCGAGTTGTCCACAGGGCTCCTGCCTCGGGCCGATTTTGCGGATAGTCTTAAGGGAGAGCTGGCTGAAGATGATAGGGAAGTGCAGTCAAAGGCGTGCGAAATTGCAAATTGCAATAGAGAGTGCATGGCAGGGGTGCGGTCTAGATGAATTCGGCATTTAATTTTTTTTTTTTTTTTGTATAGGTGGGGAAATGCTCCTTATGCACACTCTAGAAGGAAGTTCCAGAGTAGAGTGGGGCTCTCCCATTTGCTGCGAATACCCACTAAAACCCCCCATTTTTTTTTTACTTTTCTTTATATAAGGCTGAGTATAACTTGTTGTTATGTACAATAGAATGGACTGTAGAAATTTCTAAAATGAAATGATTGAAGACATTTGCGGTGTAATTAAATTTAATCTTAGATAAAGATGGTTGCCTCTTAAAACAAAAATAAATAATAATTCTTGCAGTTGATAAATATAAAATATAATATTCATATACGGCAACACACTAACGTAGTTAACAGCGCAATGCTTTACCAAAATTAAATTGTTCAGTCCCCACGGCGCACCAACCAAAACAAATGCATAACTGCGCACGCACCAAATATAAAATATAAATTTCAATTAATTAACCACTTGTCAAAGACAGAATACTTCCTTTGCAGCGCGAGCAGCATAGCGAGGACGGACGCCAGAAACTATAAGGCACAAAGCATAAGACTCAACCCACAATTCAATACCTCGGTCTAAGGTTTGATGCGAAAATACCTACGAAAATACTGTTCCACGAGCATGTCAAAGAGGTCAGGCGAGCAAAGTATCTAAAAGCGCTAGGAGATTAAACTGGCTGGTTTCTGTGGAAAAGGGGATGACTGCCTCATACGCAAAGACATTATATCTCCAGGTTGTGCGCCCAGCCACCCTGTACGTAGCCGAGGTTTGGGGACGCAAAGCATACGATGCCAGGCTGCATTTTGAGTACAATAACAACATACCACATACGATCGCCGCATTCAAATATTCCAGGATTAAATAAATAATCGAGTATAATTTTGACAGGTCAACATTTTTTCAGCAAATAACTGGAAAATTCGAAATTTAAGCGAGCTCGAGACGGACTTCTTATTTCCACTCCCCGGTGTCCTTTTGAAAAAAGTAAATAGTAAATAATGTAACTAGTAGCCATAGGTGGTAGTCATTATGGAACACTCTGTACATCAGCACAAAATCAGTACTTACAGAAAGTTTCATCTGTTGCAGTTAGTTAGTGAGTTAATGGCTCTTCGTGTAAGTAAATAACCTGACTCCACTGACTGCCAGTCCGCCGGAAAAAAATTAAAGGGAAGCGCTCTTAACTCTCCATGTTTACGTGGTCACGGCGTTTGCTACAACAAAATTCGAACCGCAAACAAGGGTTGTTCGAAACTTTTTCATTATGCCAAGAGGCGCTTTAGAAATGAACTAATTAGACACAATTAGCGCAAAAAGTGTTCATGCAAAGCAAACGTATACAAACACACAAAGTTGGACTGAAGATTCGAATTCTGAAAATAAACAACTTGCGTTGGAGTAATTTTGTTTAAATATATATGTCTGATGTTATTAGGCGCCTAACATAAACATTTCTTTGGAAAATTGGTTCGTTCCGTTGAAAACTGTTATGAAGGCAAATAATGCTCCAACTTCGTGATACCGAAGTGAATAAATTAAGTAATTGGTACGTTTTGTTTGCGTTACATGTACGTGGTTGGAGATGAAAAGCAGTAAGCTGTTAATTGCTTTTTTAGAACGCTTATTTCCATTTTAGATAACGTGGTGGATCAAATGGAAAATGCATTTTCGATGTAGGTCTCGATCTACTAAAAATCTTATCGCCTGGGTATACTTGTTAAAAATGCGGAACTCATGAAGCCATCTCACTATACGGTGTATCGAGGGATCTCGTTACTTCACCTGCGAGACCTGACTTGGCTCGATATTGCATTACTTTGTTTTGTTCGGTACGCTACGAAATTTGTGCTTTGCTTACTTTACGTGACAAGCCGAGAAGTTTCCGAGACTAGCGTAGAATAATGCACCCTCACTTTATTTAATTACTCTCACTTTCCCTATTGAACATGGGCACGGCCGAAAATGTTTGCTGAAAATATCCAAGTGAAGTACATAAATCAACAAATTCCTCCGATAACTCTTCGGACAGTGGCAGTTCCTAATCTATATCGTTTAGCACATTCATCTATAGAATGAATACACATTTCAGTCATAAATCAAGCAGCTACGTGAAAATGGAAAGATGTAGACTTCTAAAAAGATTACAAATAACCTTATCAGGAAAACGATTTTCTATTTAATTAAGTTGCTACGTTTTTTGACGTTTTTCGTTTGAATTGACAAATATCAATCATTCGAAGGTTTTTTTGCGGTTCCCTTTAATTTTCTCATCGCAAGCTTGGCGCTCATTATCGTTGAAAGGGTAACCGGGAGGTGCGTTCTGTACTTTTGCAATATAGGCCCTTAATGGGAATAAAAGTTGATTTTTTATTCTAAAGCTCAAGTAATTGCTAAGAGCTTTTGCATGTTTCAATGTTAGCCTAGAATTTTAGGATTTTTTCTCATTATAGGGGGCTGTGTGTACTATGCGTTTCAATCTTGCGATTGGTGCAAATTATAATAATGACTAGGTACTCTAATTTGGCATATACTGCTTCATTCGTGATAAT
This sequence comes from Photinus pyralis, assembly GCF_008802855.1. NCBI lineage: Eukaryota > Metazoa > Arthropoda > Insecta > Coleoptera > Lampyridae > Photinus > Photinus pyralis. Next base: position 48,900,120 of record NW_022170249.1, read on the forward strand.
CTTGTAAATTGCAAACTACCGTCAATGCAAAGAGTATAGGTATGATTAATTCCCACACCCCAGATCAGGGAACAAAAAAAATTTAATGAAAAAAGATGCATCTCCATATCAAAATTGAGTACAATTTTAATTATAGATTGTGTTGGAACTTGCCAAGCTTGGACAAACTGACGGATGCACAAAAAGCTAGTAATATAGTACACTTTCACTTCTTCTTTATGCGTTTAGTAAACAGCAGCTTTTTCTATAGAATTTCTTCAATTGTGAACAAATTGGAGTTGTACGTTTCCTAATAGCTCAAAAAGGAAGGTAATACACTACCTTTTTTTGCCACAAAAAAAATATTCTCAGATCGTCCGGCAAAAAAAATTTTCTTATAGAACGTGGCCTGTAGAATCCATAATTTCAAACAGTTCCAAGATTGGGCTACTAGTTCAAAAGTCACAGCCCTTTGAATTTTTTTCGAAATTGGTTTCTTTCTAGTCTATAACTTTTGATTGAGGAGTCTGATCGAAAAAGTGCGAATTGTTTTGGATTCTAAGTACCAAAATTAATAAGAAAAAGTGTTTTCCCGAGAAATTTTGGTGCAGTCGATTTTTGGAAAAAAGGAAGGTAATACACTACCTTTTTTTTGCCACAAAAAAAATATTCTCAGATCGTCCGGCAAAAAAATTTTTCTTATAGAACGTGCCCTGTAGAATCCATAATTTCAAACAGTTCCAAGATTGGGCTACTAGTTCAAAAGTCACAGCCCTTTGAATTTTCTTTCGATATTGGTTTCTTTCTAGTCTATAACTTTTGATTGAGGAGTCTGATCGAAAAAGTGCGAATTGTTTTGGATTCTAAGTACCAAAATTAATAAGAAAAAGTGTTTTCCCGAGAAATTTTGGTGCAGTCGATTTTTGGAAAAAAGGAAGGTAATACACTACCTTTTTTTTGCCACAAAAAAAATATTCTCAGATCGTCCGGCAAAAAAATTTTTCTTATAGAACGTGCCCTGTAGAATCCATAATTTCAAACAGTTCCAAGATTGGGCTACTAGTTCAAAAGTCACAGCCCTTAAAATTTTCTTTCGAAATTGGTTTCTAGTCTATAACTTTTGATTGAGGAGTCTGATCGAAAAAGTACGAATTGTTTTGGATTCTAAGTACCAAAATTAATAAGAAAAAGTGTTTTCCCGAGAAATTTTGGTGCAGTCGATTTTTGGAAAAAAGGAAGGTAATACACTACCTTTTTTTGCCACAAAAAAAAATATTCTCAGATCGTCCGGCAAAAAAATTTTTCTTATAGAACGTGCCCTGTAGAATCCATAATTTCAAACAGTTCCAAGATTGGGCTACTAGTTCAAAAGTCACAGCCCTTGAATTTTCTTTCGAAATTGGTTTCTTTCTAGTCTATAACTTTTGATTGAGGAGTCTGATCGAAAAAGTGCGAATTGTTTTGGATTCTAAGTACCAAAATTAATAAGAAAAAGTGTTTTCCCGAGAAATTTTGGTGCAGTCGAAGGAAGGTAATACCCTGGCTCAGTGAGACTTTTTCCCCCCGTAACTATGTTAAAATTTATGAGATCATCAATAATTCAATTTTAGCATATACTACATCTTATAAAAATATAATTCACCCCTTAATTTAATGTAAACTCCGCTTGAAATTGGATATTTGATGATTTGTTTGGAAGTGGAAAGTGGAAGAGATTTAAAAAGTTAAGGGTTGATTATTTATAAAAACAGTGTCGAATAAACAATCAAAACGATTACTGGAAGTTAAAAGGCCTACCAGATTGGAATTACTGGGAGATTGAGAACCTTGAGATGTTTATAAAACAACGACCTGCACCATTTTTTGTGACAGGGGACTGTAACATGCATAATTACATATGGGGCTCATATATATTTTCAATATTTTCGGTTGATCTGCAGATGTTGCACCCCCATATTTTAAGTGCAGGAAAATTCATCCAAATATTAATTTAAAAAATTTAACTTAAACTTTAGAAAGCGCCTCCTTTTATGTAACATAATTCAAGTTGTCTGGGGAATTTTTTTTCTGGAAAAATTTGTTGAATTGTGTTGATAAAAAACAAGAATTAATTGGTTTTCGACAATGTCACGTGGGAGATAAGCGATGCGAGAGTTTTATCAGTTCTGCCGGCGTAGAGGAATTTCGAGTGTCGTCGGGTTAATAACGACGTTGAATTTGTTAGAGGAAGTAGTTTTTGCTGAAATAGGAAGAATGAAGAAGGCTGTTTCGGATTATTTTGAAAGAGAGCGTAAATGTCTGTGACACTAATTTTGGTACCGGTAGTCCAGTCGGCTATGCACTTTTACAAATAAAAAACGTAATCGTCCTCATGTTAGTAAAATTATGTGGAAACAAGTTTAATGTTGCAGAAAAAGCTTTTACGCATGGAATTTCGAGTTTAAAAAAGTTAGTATGATCATTGAATAAAAACACTATAAGAAGCCTAACCCCGTGGAAATAAAGCGCGACAGAGTTTGAACTGAGAATATAATGGGAACACTGTCAATAGAGTCGATTCTTGAACTGAGAAGAATGAGAATTTGCTTTCCTCCTATTTACCGCAAAGAGAGTTCGGCGGTCACAACCAATGCGGGTGCAAGGGGATTTGTGAGATTTGTCGCGCTTTCTTCCATAAGCGTTAGGCTTCTTATAGTGTTTTTATTCAATGGTATGATCAACAATGGAGAAATACAATTGCTGTAATGCAAGAGAAGTCCTGCCATTCGAGCAGCCACAAAGTTCAGTGTTATTGTTCGAGGCAGTTGTGGTGTATACAGTATACACCCACACCCCTACCCCCATCAACTCACTACATTATAACTAATCCATATAAAAAAAATTCACAGATTTTGCAATTCTTGCAACCATCGGAGCCATTGGAAATGATAACCGTATAACCTATAAAGTCATAAATAACCCTGCACACGGAATAATCTTGCTCCACTCGCTCGCAAGCTCGCTCGTGTCCCAAACGTAAACTTTCTGAATAATAAACGGGGTAACATGCTTGTAATACTATCACGGGCGATGGGCGAAAATTTTCAATTCGAATTAACAAGACCCCTGCGCACTGTTAAGTAAGTACCGTATCGACAGTATCCGTGACTTTTCCTGAATCTACCGATTGCAGTTGAATACGGTACAATCAACACTAGACGCGACACCACTGTCTTTTTTTCTACTCTGCAAACCAGGTAAATTCATACCCATACAAAACATAAGCATTTCCAATGTTAAATGCAATTGAAAAGCCCATAGAAATGCTATCCAATAGTACACATATTAATTGCAGAGGAATGATCAAATTTAATATTTAACAACTTTAAAAACACACATCCTACTTGTGATGCAATGTTAAAAATCTCCAAGGTCCGAAGTGTCGGAAAGTAGATATTATTTGTCATTAAATAAAAACCCTAATTTGTTTGTGATATATAGACCATTGTAAGTAAATTGTCACTCTGTATAAAACGCGCCCCAGAAGTTTATTAAATTAAGTGCTACACAAGGAAAACTAAAAAGGGATGTTGAAAGAAGAATATGGTCATAATCTTTAATAGCCTTTTATTAGCCATTTGAAAATAGGTCTAAAAGAAGTAATTGACAAACCTCTGATTGAAACATTTTCTTACGATGTGCAAAAGGCCAAACTATCAAGCTCGACTAGTTCAACTTATCAAGGAAATAAGTTCAAATAGAAAAAAAGCACTTCCACTAATCGTCATCTCGAACAAAATAAGAAGTTCCTAAGAGAAATACGTAAGTACGAGTACTAAATAACAGACGACCGTTCACTTCAAATTAAATTCAATAAGGCGTATAAGTATTGCAAGTAGCTGATATGTAATAGAATTTTACGCTAACTTCGAATTTTGTGAAGCAAATAATAGCAATAAAGCTGTACAAACTGATAAAACGGAACTACCTGTCTTATTTACGTTGGCAGATGTGTATTGTTAGTGCAACAAATAACACTTGTTGAACATATTTCTCGTTTGATACATGGAAGTTCGCAATGAATCGCAATCCTCCCCAAGGAAGAATCTTTTAATTTCATTACGTAACATTTGCTCATTTCGTTGGAATGCACAGCAATGGGAATGGCGCTTTCATTTCATTGCATATAATAAGATGCAGTTTGCCTCATCCTTTATTTAGCATTCTCCGAGGTAATTACATACTCGCCGTTTAATTTCAGCAAAACGCTACATGCTTTTTCGACTTTAATTTCCTTAATCGGGGAGCTTTACACCTACAAAATCCTTCAATATAGGTAATACCTGCGTTTGTGTAAATGAAATTAGGCTCTGAATATGTAACGCTATATAAAGTATCATACCGTAACGTTGTTAAATCAAATATTGGCGTTTAATTTGCTTCGCGTCGCACACACAGACGATGAAATTTGGAATGTTCGGTAATACTCAAATGGGCGTTTCCCGTAGTGTTGCAGATTTATGCTTAGCTTGTAATAAGTGCACTTCTGAAATTGGAAAATCGGAAATGGGAAATTTCCGTTACCGTAGGTGGTGCGAAAATCGTGATGCACATTTTAAAGTGATTCTCATCGTCACTTAAAATTTAGTTGAACGACGTCGGTGCAGTTTGATCGACTTCTGGAACCGGAAAGCGTCTTTATTAACAGAAATAAATGTAAATGAATTTCTGGCCCCATTTCGGCACTGTAGATAATGCTGCGATGAGGATGAATTGTAGTAACGAATCATTAGATGAGCATGTTGTAGTGAAATTTGTCTTGTTTTTTTGTTAACGTACTACACGATTTTCTTTCTCAACTTCACTGTTACTTTATTACTACACTTGCGTAATAAGAATTAATTAATTAAAATTTGTACTTAGTCCAAATTCATTAGTTAGAGTGGAAGTCGTCGATGCGTGTTATCTAATTACCTACATGCGTTTGAAGCTTACAATTTACATAGCATCCATCTAATGCTTCTATTGCGAGTGAAATTCCTACGCCTTACATTGTAATTAACCATTGTTCATGGACTTGCAGTATTTGATAGTACCTACTGCGATGTTCTCTCGGCGGTTTGCTATTGGCTCGTCACGGAAAATGTTATAAATAACTTCTGATACCAACGAACTGTCACAAACTTTTATTCCTTAATTACGGTTCTAGTAAATTTTTTGCTTACGATAAATATGTTTAATCAGAGTTTGAGTTATGTACTTGTGATTACGTCTATGAACATGCTTGTCAACGTGTATTGTCAATGTGTATTGTCAATGTGTATTCTCAACGTATATTGTCAATGTGTATTGTTAGAAAGTGAATTACAGTGACTATTCAATTCATCTAACATTTGTCACATTTCAACCAGTGAAATGTCTCGATTTCAAATTGCTGCGCCAATGGGAAGGAATTATAGTGATAATTGCACGTGTGGTATTTCAGCGATAATTTCACGTGTGGTATTTCAGCGACAATTCAATGCGATTATTCAATGACATTTGTCAAACTTCCACCAGTGAAATGACGCGAAATTTTGTCGTATTAACCGGAACATTCTTCTTAGTTTGTTAATCAATTTCGACAACCGACTTATCACCACATCTTTTAATTTAATCACTCATAACGAATTAGCTTGGAGCACAAAAGTTCGAATAGAATCAATAGCAAAATGAAAAGCAACTTCCATAATTTATTTTGACGTTTATTGTTGTCATGGAAATACATTCGCGTGGGTAATTATGCTTAATTTTTCTTTTGATTCATTGAATAGTCCTCCGAATACCATTCGTAGTCGAAGTATTTGTAGATTATTTTTGAGCTGCTGCTCAAGCAGCACCTCAAAAATATTCAACAATACTTCGACTACTTATGGTATTATATATGAAAATTTTACTTTAAACTTTAAAAGTACGGATGTCCACAATACTAAAATTCGAGGGGGGGAGGAGGGGAAGCTGAAGTAGCTGTTATATTAGGCTTTAACTGTGTGTATACGGTTTTGTTCAAATTATACCTGAAGCTATAAATTTATTTCTTGAGAATAAACACTTTATAAAACTGTAGAAATAATGTGTACCGAGCCTAGGTTTAATTTCCCTGAGCTTTCACGTTTCCATATTCCACTACTTCCTTTTATATTAATTGCTCATATACGACGTTGAGATGTATTATCTACCTGTGCAATTATTTTTAATGGAAGAGACGGCAAACATCGATTAATTAAATCACGTTTCCGATCCATTGGGCCAAGGAATTCCTGCCTAGCGCAATTTTCTTAGTAGCGATCTTGTGTTTAGATTACCGTCAATGTCCGATGTTATGCCTATAAAGCTTTCATTAACGTACGAGAGTTGGGAAGTTGCCGTTCTCAAATTAATTACTTGTTCTAATGGCTAATGACAAATGTTTCAAGTTGAAGTGGGTAGATTGTAATCGTGTTTATCGTTAATGTAGATAGAACACTCTAATCCCCACCACAACAGACATAACATATATGTACAAATTTACTAACATAATATGACACATTGTATAAGTAGATGTTAGTAGCTTGTATCTAACACAGTTTGTGCAGCACTCCATCCAGGAAAGGCAGCGCTGAATGAAACCCTAGATTTCTGGATCTTAATACACAAAAGGGTAGTTCGAGGGGAATAGGAACTAACATCTTCTAAAAGGTCGCGCTTTCATTAGTAAACCACCTAACGTTTCAGAATTCTTTAATGGGGTTACACAAAGTGGGGACGAACCGAAATGTGTCGCGTTATCCTTACTAAGCACAACTTACAAAAAGAACTTGAGTAGGATAGAAAATCAAAATTTATATTATTAAACTCCCGCTATCAGAGATTGGAATGCTTTAGTAATTAGTAATGAATTGGAAGTTTCAGAATGGCTCGAATGTGCGAGAGAGTTCTAGTTCAATAAAAGTAATTCAACTCTATCTGCCTTAATCCCTTCTCTGGAGCTCTGAAAGGGTGCGAAAGTAATTTAATATCATTTTAAATAACCTTTCCCGCTGACAGTTAGAAATTAGCTTCGATTATGATAATTCCGTTTACATTGTTCGGTTGTAAAATACTACCATATTAAAATATTTCCCCAATAAAGTTGCGAATTGAACTTTTCCATTAAAAAATTCTAACTCGGAGCTGAAGATGTTCATCTATATTTTACATACTTTTACGCTTTTGCTCATGGATTGGCGGCGCTTTAACTTTTTACTTTACGCTTACCTTTCCAATAACAGCTGAGGTACACGTAGAACGTAACGTTAAATTTAATTATTATTCGATAAACTAAGCAGTGTTTTAAGTTACAGAAGTATAGTCGGTACTTAATGATTGACTTGTTTAGGATTAACGTTGGCTCCTTAAAAGAAGTCAGCTAACCTGTCTCTGTCTCTGTCTAATTAGTAATTTTTGTATAATTCCCTTTCTTATCTTACTTTACCTTTATGGTTAAGCCGTAACAAGTCAAGGTCAACAGTAAGGCCTGAGGTACACTTTTAATAATGATCGTTTAGAAAAAATACATCCTGAAATATTATCTAGGCATTAATAACAGTAGAAAGGTGTAACGCCAACTTTGGCTAATAGACGAAGCAGAATAAACCACTCCAAAATTAGCTGGCGCTACCACCCAACGTAAGTGCCCTTCGATTCGATGTCGCCTTTCTGTATGTAGGTATCAAAGAAATAGGACTAACTCAGAAACGGTTAAAGCTAGTTATAGGAACATGTAATATCAAAATATGCAAATTTCGATTCTCTATCTAATGTAATAGTAAGAAAATGGTCATTTCATTTTTAAAAAACTTGGTTTTTAGTCTTTGAAATTTTTTAATTAGGATCTCCATACATACAGGATTATTATAGGTGCTGATAGCCACTAAACACGCAACAAATTTGACAATTCCAGACAGAGTTAAAAGTATAATTTAGAAATGAAAGAGAGAGTCATCTTCAATTCTGTTGGCTTCAAACAAAACTGGCATTAGTGAGGAGAAAAGTAGAAGTTGGTTAAAGTGGTAAAGAATTTTCATGTACTCAAGTAAAATTATTTATTGATTTTTCTTTAGGCGATCGATTTCGATAAAATTATCATCTACAGGCCGTAGCGTCAAGGAATTAACAGATGACGCTACGGCCTGAAGATGATAATTTTATCGAAATCGATCGCCTAATGAAAAATCAATAAATAAATTTTACTTGAGTACATGAAAATTCTTTACCACTTTATCAATACATACTCAAGATGGAACAATTCATAGAAAAATAGAAGTTGGTTATCGACTGTAGGCGATTAAATATATTCATTGCAGGATATTCAGCAGGGAGTGTATGATCTTATTTATTTTATTATATTTTTTAGGAAACAGATTAACAATCCATTGCAATGCGAGTTGTTAAAAAAAGAGCCCGAAGGGAATATTACCTGATTCATCAAAACCTTAGCAAATAAAAATTATCCGAAAACTTAAAACACTAATGGACTAAAAAGATTTTTTGTAGCTTTCACAAATTACTCTAGGAAATTTACACCAACTTTTGCAATAACAGAGGCACGGTCCTTAAATAGTTTATGTATAGGTATGATCATCACCATAGAAAAAAAAATTGCTGTGGGTATAGCACCGATATTATATTTTCAGCTATTCCGTTTATGTCTAAGAATATGTGTACCAAATGTTTTGTTTGATTCAGATTCCGGGTGATTCAAAAGTGAATTTCCGTAAAAAAAGTGGTGGTTATTTACTCCAATACCAATACCAATACTCTTACTAACGTTTTCAGACACTTGAAGTGTTCAATTACAGATACAGAAAATTAAAAGTGAGAATTTGCTATCATAAACTATGTATTCAGAATCTGCGTGTATTTATAAAAACAGCACCTTTAAATTAAATGAGGTAAATCTGTGAACATTTCCAAATTGACTTCAACGAGTAACTTTCGTATTCTTGAAGACGGAAATTAAGTTAAATGGGAAGCGCTTCACTGTTCTGTATACTAATCAAAATTCTGTTTAGAAAATGTTGGGGCTGTTTAATATAAGTTAAAAAATGTAATAACGCCGATTTACAAAACTGTTACTATATAAAGCTAGGACCAAAGGTTTCTCTTTTTAACACATCAGCTTAAATCCGAAAGCTATTTAATTTATTTGGCTTCCTTGTACGCCTTAATAGGTAAACCATGCCCTTTATAGAAGAAACAATAGTTGATAGTTAGATTCTACTGAAAGGAAACCTTCTGTTAAACAATACCTACCAAACAAAATATGAGGAAATTGTTTTATTTAACGGAGGGGTTTAATTTGACAGGCAGTAGACAGACTTTCTATTGTGAAGGAAACGAGGCAGTCGAATAAATATAATTTTCCAAGCAGTTTGTTCTCGTGGCCCAATTAACTAATAACGCTTACGATAGGGACAGCTATAAGAATCGTAATTAACTAAGTAGGGAAGTGCTATCACAAAAAAATTCACGCGCTTTTCTTTAAATACATACACGTTTCAGACCTTTGAAAGCGTGTACTAAAGCAATAAAATATGAATTCGATTGAATATCGAAAATTTCAATTTTATCTATCATTGTAATATTTTAGACTGTCTTTCACTTTTATAGGTTTCCAAAGGGTATCCTTGAAGGCTTCCTTCGGAATAAGGCGCGACTTTAAATTACCATACGATTTTCTGAGGAGAATTGTGTTCAATATGTAAAATTAAAACTTTGGCGAGTAAAAATTGAAACGTTCCTTATATAGAATAACGAACAAGAGAAATTCCATGTAAGGCCGAACGATAACGTTTTATAGAGGTACTTCGAGTGCATGAATAAAAAACAATGCGCCAGGCAGTAAGATAAATTCCATTTTTGACTACATGTAAGAACGAAAGCATCACTTCGTGAATAAAATATGAATTTAAATCCCCAGGGTAATTTACAAAGCGAAGGACCCGCACTTATAGTTGACGATGCACATGTATGTACGTAGTTCACTGCTCTTGTAGCACTCCTGCGACACCCTCGCCGTAATTAGCTACGCATAATGAGAGATATTTCTTCAAATGTAAATAATCAACAGTTATAGTTGTAAACAGAAGGGGCAAAATTCACGTCGCCGGTCATTAGTGAGATAAATTATTAAATAGGGTAAAACGCTGCTACTTGAATTTAAAGGGCCTTTGGGCTGTTATATAATTTGGGCGTCTGAACTTGTCTAAATATACTTTAATTGTCAAGGATAATAATAACGCTTGGACTTGCTACATAATTTAGGGTTATTTTAGCGTAATTTGAAATGATCCTTTAATTTAAGGAGGATTTATTTCACAAAGATTAATAGGAACGTACGTCTTCCAATATTTATCTGCATAAGCATAACGGTAATAAATTAATTTAGGATTATCCGTCTTACATAGCAGCCGTCCTTTACAAGTATAGTAAAAAAATTTTTGTTTTTATCCATTCTTCCAATCATTTTTTTTTTAACAACACCTTACAGACTAGCTAAAATTTGCAGATTTTAAAAATAATATGCGTTTATTGGGTAGCTTTTGATCTTTGATCTCTCGATATCCCGCTATTGAAGATGAAGATGAACAATTAATTACAAGATCATAAATATTTTTGACGTTGTATGTTTTAGGACTGTGAGGAGTCCCAAAATGTGCACTATTTTTGTTTGTAAATAAAACTCTTACCTTTACGAAATTTCGCACCGATTTTTGGGACAAACCTTGAAAAGATCACTTCAATCCAATAGGTATTAGCATAGTGTAAGAATAGAAGAAGATTCTATATTTTAGCAATTGAACTCGAAAAACTGTCAACCTTTTTTTTCGTCTAATTGCTAGGCAACAGGTTTTCATTACCTAAACAACACAAATTTACTCGGTAAATACAAACCTATTGTGCAATAAGTGAGTAAACACTGAAGTCAAACAAATGCCTACAGGCCCCCAAAAACGAGCGAAAAGCTTAAAACTGAAATAAAAAATATCCTTGCTGATCAGATAATTAAACCCGTTTTGGTAAACAATTTAACGATGATTTCTAAACAAAGAAAAATAAAAACTAATTCACATGAAAACGCAAGAAATGAAAAATAGTACCTTATCACTGTTGAAGCCGCTGCCCTTGATGATACGATCGGGTTTCACGGGGTTAGCTATGTGGCAACTCACACCTTCAGGTTTGATTTCGATGTACTGCTGTTCTCTGCTCGCTGAAATCAAACCAAATAATTCGATTCTCGTATCTATTACTTCATTAGCACAACGGCACAGGCGAAATAATAACAACACACCGTAAATTCATAAAAAACAAAGTGCTGCTTTGTAAATGGGCGTTTACAGTATAGTTGAATTCCGCAGTTCTAATTTACTAAGCGTGTACTTGAAACCATAGAACATTTTTTTGGACAGTAAAAGTTTATTTAAAAATAGAGGCTGATTAGCAAAAAAATAATGAACATGTGCGGTTTTAAAGGTTTATTCAAAACGATATGATTGTGGCGGGCTCTGTGACGTAATAAGCCCGACCAATCAGCTCCTAGAACCATTCAGATGACATAACGACTTGGCAATATTGCAGGAGAATGGCATTTATAGCTTGCGTCATCTGTCACAGGCACTTGTCACTTTCACAGCCGTCTATAATTACAAGCCATGCTGAGAAGTTTGGCAACGTTGTTCGAAAGTCAATCGGTGGGCCGATTTAAGTTTTAATGGCGCCTTGTTGCTCCTGAAAAATGACATTTTCCTATCTCCTGTGTTTCGCCTTGGTGGTTTTAATATAGAAGAAAGATACTTATGCAGCTTAAAATTGTGCATATATATTATTTATTTACAAAAATGGATAATAACATTTTTATTTGACTTTAAAATTCGGAACGCTGTAAACTGGTAACTGCATCATAATGTGTTTTCCATTGAGATCTCCGAAATTGGTGAACTTCTGTCGAAAGATGTCGAAGTGAAGCACACGCTTGAGCACTTAATTTCGGCAAAAGGACAGTAAATCGCTGTGAATCAGCGAGGTTTTATCAACGACCAGATGTGATTCGGAATGGCAGACTTTAAGCCAGTCCCTACTGCAGTGGGTCTAGATACGCAGCTTTTAAAGAGGGGAGCCCCATAGACTTCAAATTCCCGTACCGTGAACTCCTGGGAATAAGTTGAAAGGTTCCTTCAGAAAATCGATTTGACATGTCCGTGCTAGAAACCCTGAAATACAAACTAATTGTATTTTTTCACGATAAATACTTACCGTGCTTTACGTACCACGTAGTGTGTAGGTCATATTTGAGCTTGTACAGGTACTTTGAACCAATACAAGTGCTTGTAAAGGGCCCAGTAAGGAGTAGCCTGCTTTAGAGGATATGACAACAAATCGATATATTTCGTTTAGCAACTTACCTGAACAATAATTTCTGTTTGTTCCGTAGGGAGTAACACAAATTGTCGCAATCTCGCTCTGTTAAAACAGGTAAATTGGAATATTACACCCAAAACACATAATTATAAAATACACCCAAAATCTGTCAAGTTTAATTAGGAAATCGGCCTACCACGCAGTGTTGCCATAATTCTCAGCACGGCTTGTAATTATAGACGGCTATGTCACTTTCGTGCTAGATGCAGTTACATCCCTCTCAAAACGTCAAATGTGACAAACGTCAGACCCTCGCGTAAGGTTGCCAGCTCACTTCTACGTGATTGGTTGTAGGTTTGTGACGTATTTAGTCTGAAGCGTTTCAAATTCGGACTAAAAACACAGCTTTTCAATAATTTATTTTGGGTTTATTTTACTCGCAAATAAAAATTGAGGACACACGGGTCTTTTTATTTTTAATGTACTTTGTGGATCAGAAATAAAAAATGAAGGCGGGATGACCCCATTATCTCTAAAAAACTACGATTACTTACTACATGAGTCAGAATACCGATTACATTGTTCAAGTTGGCAAAAGTAAAGGATGAGATATGCACGTAAGTGTAAGTCTCTAATACGAATGCCGTCATATTTCAACGAGAAGGTGTACGAATTCAAGGTAAACGCGAAAATACCACAATGATTGATCTTATCTATATATTTCTAGGTAATCCACAAATATCTTTCCGCAAACTAAATCGAAAAGCATTCGTACGCGCTCGATTAAAATTCGGTTGTAGAGTATAGTAAAGTTTCTCAAAAAGTTGGAAAGATTATTAAGAAAAACTTTTGTAATTTTATTGCAAAATTGGAAAAGAAAATTTCCATTTCACTATGTCGAGATGGGTAAAAATCATCGTACCCATTCTCTTTGTGGCAGTAATACAATAATTCATCGCCTTGTTTTGTTTCTACGACCTTTCCGATTGTACGGCAATTTGTGTAACTCATCGCAGAAGGTTAATAATACAGGCCATTTGTAAACGCCCGAAACAAACAGGCCGCTTTAAAACACATTTCCTACAAAAACTATGTAAACCGAATCCCTTTATAAAATTAACTCAGGTTTTTCTACCATCCCCTATCGATTCTACCGACTTTTAACAAGGTTCTCTAATGCCCCAAGGCATGATAGCTTAGTCCTAAATTGATTCTGACTGGAAGTGAATGGAAGTTTTCATTTTTATGGCAGCTAAAATTAGTTTATTTCAGATATTTCTAAACGTTAGCATGTTACAAAATAAGGAAAGTGCGTTTCTTTACTATGAGCGAATGAAGCGAAATCGTTACTATTTAATTATCTGTAAAGCTAAAAATACAAGCTACAAGGAGATATTTATAGTTTTTTTACGACAATGGTTTTCTCCTTAAAGTTTTATTGGGAACGCGTCCACACTCATCAAACGAGATAATAAAAGCTGTGTTTTTACAACCGGTAAGCTGTAAGTAGGCAGGATAACAATTCTATGTATTTTCAATTTAGATTATCCGGAAATTATATTAAGTGTTGTTTTTCTCGATAAAGATGGGTTGGCTTTGAAGCATACAGTAGTATCAATTAAGCTGCTAGTGTTTATCTTGCTGATGCCCTCAAAAAGCATCTAAAACAAAATCAACAGACCGAAAGATAGACATTAAAAGTTTTTCCAGAAATATTTCTTGTATTTATTTATTGTGTGAGCCGGGTTTTAAGGGATAATCTTTAAATATTAACAACCACTCACGTTCAGTTATAGCATTTATCCTGTTGTTCCTGACCGATAGGTATTTGTATCATTTTTGCTAAACAAGTCCGAAGTAGAATAAATCTTTTACATTGCCTTCAGATTCCTATATCATTTTCACAACGCTTGCAGACCGTGAACATGATACGGTTTGGGAAATATGCGGTTTCTTTCAAGGGAAAAAATACTGATATCTACTGAATTTTTGACAGGTTTATTGATTCTTTCTTTCAATAACTTGAATTTTTTACTACGTTAAACATTTAGCCACTGTTCTCGGCTCGTCCATACGAAAAAAATTTCCACAAATTCTTTTACCGATCAGATAACGCACACGTACGGCTCTAACCGGTAGTGTGGTCACGGTTAATTGCGTAAAAAGAGGTACTTTTACCCATTTAAATTTTAGCAGTGCGAATATATAAGGCGCGAGCAAATATGCTGCGGTATCCATTTATCACTTTGATTGATTGACAAATACTTTAATGCCTTCATCCGTGCTAATCGTTTTATTGGCTTTTTTGTGCGATAAACAATTATTAGACTTTGCTTTAGTGTGAAATGTTCGGGATTCAGTGATAGCGCTGTTAAATAAAACATTGCACAAATTTATTGGATGGTTTGTTGAAAATCTGTTTCAGGTAGGTATCAAAGCTGATCTGGCAATTTAGATTAAATTAATTAATTGATTTACCGCTCTTGGGGGAATAACATAATAGAAATGACAAGGAATTCCTTGGCGTAGGCTTAGGGGAGCAAATCGATAAGAATTGTGGTGACCACCGTTACCATTTACAATAAAGGGGTAGGTAAGTAATTTTTGCCATAGAGATATAGGAACGGTGGGTACTATTATAGTCTACTAAAACCGTAAGCTTATTTTTGTAGGTATGTACTTATTTACCAAGCTGTTTACCTGTGCCTCGGGGTTAGGATTCCCCCTTGCAGATTGGTCTCGTCGATACCTTCCACTTCCTGTTTCTTGTACCGACTCTACAGTTTTGACTTCACCATCCATGCAGTCGCATCTTTCTCTTTGCCCTTACGAGTACACTCCGGTTTCTAGATATATGTGGAGTTATTACAGAGCTTACCAGAGGGATGCTAGAGGGAACGAGCGATGACACCAATTCCTTGACTTGAGATTTTTCATTAGAGTACTATGAAGAGTAGAACTGTTTAAATACGCCAACATCTTCGAGGTATAGGCTACCATTACCAAAAAATTCGGGATTCTAAGACGATTTTTCTAAAGTACCACAAAACGGCCTCAAGTGAGTCCTGACGGTTGGACGGACGGACGAACCAAACGCGAACAATACTATATTTTTGTAAATAAAAAATACAATAAATGGCGGACAAGTGAAAACCCAACCCGGGGAGCCTTAATTATGACGAGAAAAAGAAGAAATTAGAAAGATTGAGTGGAGAAAATGGATACGGTTCAGAAAGGAACCAAGGCGAAAGAACATACATGCCTTCGATTTGTGCTCTTATTTATATTCTTACGCCATCTACTTTAATTACAGTGTCTTAATTGTAATATTTTGGAGATAATTTGTTTACTTACCTTGAAACAAAGTAATTGAGGAAATCGCTTGGCAACTTTTGCACTTTCTGTAAACGCCACCTTAAGTATACAGGCCTTAAATTCGGGCCCTTGTACTACTTCCCTGACTACAGTCGTTCCTCCCCTTAATGTCACTCGAGCACACCACCCCTATGGATGCTGGAAAAGGAGTATCCGGCCAGGATACCCCCAACATGAATCGTCTCAGTTGGACTAGAGCGAAACATTCACAAAGTATATGGTGTGCCGTCTCATCGTCTGTGTGACGTCCTCTACAAGATGGTGTTTCTACCAAACCCATGCGGCGCATGTATTTGTTTAGTTTGCAGTACCCAGAAAGTATGCCCACCAGTAAACTCAGGTTTTCTTCTTGATAGCCCTGTGCAAAAACGCACCAAGCTACGAGCTGGCATCTCTCGCATGGTGCCAATCTAAGATCATGTACCACCTAGCCCTGTGCTGGGTTTGGGTGTCTGGGGTTATTAAGTTGTTTACAGTTGCAACTGTAAGTGCAAGAGCCGGCTCGGGACCATAAAACTCCTGTTTGGGTCCTGTTGGGCTAACTCATCGACTTTCTTATTACATTCCGTTCAAGCATGCTCTTTGACTCATGCGTAATTTTGATTTTGCAGTGATCAAGTGCCCGGAGGGCACCTGCACCTTGCTCTCACTACAGATTTTGATAGTTTTGTTCTTTATATCCTGCATAAGAACTTTCCTTGCACTGAGGATTAGTTCTACCAACTCTGATTGGAATGCAGTAGGAAGTTTGCCTAGTGGTTACGTGATATGAAAGATCAGTTCTTTAGAGTGAATACCAATGCCTGTTCCTTCCATTGGTTTAGATTCATCCGTGACGATGACTAAGTTCGGTTCTGCAAATGGGCTGAACGTGTTGATCGTCCATCTCAGAGATCCCCACTTTTTTGCCCGGATATTTCAAAAGGATCTTACGAACTTTTTCAACTTCAGGAAAACCCTCCATGTTACCACCGAAGGTCCTCCATGGTTCCATGGCTCCATCGTTCTTGTATAAGGCACACGCATGTCTGCTATACGGCAAGTTGAAGGCCTATTCGGATGCCTCATCGACACCAAATGCGAGGCTCCTCCTTGCGAAAGAACGTCATGAACCCGTGATTTAGCCTCTGGAGGCAGTCTAAGGAGGTGGCCGTGCTTTATTATTTATATCCGTTATGTTGCAGTGTTGATCTAAATTTGAAAATTGTTGGTAAGCGGGTTATATAAATGAATAAATGATTATTAATTATTTTGGTTTATTACTTACCAATGGATAAATAAATGTAAGTAATAAAGTTAATTTAACGCATGGGAAGAGACTAAAATACGCGTATATCGTGGAGCAGAGTATTTCATTGGGAGGAAGAGATGGTGAATTCATTTATTTGTTTCATTTATCAAAAATACTCAGTTAAGAGCCGTAAGTATTGAAAAGTAATCATCAATCGAAAAAAGGAACCCTTCTCTTTGTCCTTCCGATATTCAATCATTCGTAAATAAAAACAAAGGAAGCAACTCCATTATTTAAGGTGCCTGTTCAACTGTAACTAATCTATAAAATATGTTACTAAGAAAAACAAGGCCTAAAGTAGCATGTTATTTTCTAAGTACGATATTATCATGCTTTATCGGAAAGTACGCGTACATTGCGTATATCAAACGAATTTTGTTGTTGTGTTTCTCGTGAGCTGGAAGCTTTAAATAAAAACAATTTTATCAGAAAGAATTTAAGACATTATTGTTCACAATTATGACGTTCAACTTTACGATAGAGGCACTGTGTTTGTGTTCATAGAGGAGACTTTAGTTTCGATAGGATCGTTTGTGCTATCGATTTTATTAGCCCCTGTTTCTTATACGATTTAAAAATCAATCATTAACCACATATAACACTTAAACAATTTACCTCCAGGTTGAAAGGCAAGTGTATACCTAATCAATGGGTTGGAGACAACATCCTATGATAATATTTTCACCAGCCTTTTGGATAGATCGAACGTATTTTCTAACTGAATTTCAGGAAAAAAAGATCTGTAAAACCCCGTCAAGCGATAGTTATCTGAAGTTATTTATATATCAATTATGATAACCCCGAAAATCTATCAGCTTATTTGGTCATACTTAAAATCGCGTTACTGATGTTCAGTATTAGCATCATTTTAAAGCACTGAGGTTCAATGAAAAGGATGAAATCATTACTGGTATTATTATTTATTTCTGGTACGATCTGTTTCGCTCATGGATGGACCGAGACTATACCAGTTGACATGGATCCAGGTAATTGAGGCATGTAGACCTTTATGCCATTTTCTTTGTCTGCAGATCAACCAAACGTATGCGTTTATGAACCAGCGGGAAAACTGAGGGTTGGAGAGACCAAACCATTGCTTCCTACGCGCTGTGCTTGCGCAGCGTGTAGTCATCAATTGATCACACTAGTCGGGTAATAAGATTCCTTTTATTATTCTAGATAGTAATGTGTTTACTAGATGCGAAGCAGTGGCAGCCGCACCACCATGCGTCGTGCAACCTGAAGATTTAACTAAACCATACCCGCTGTGCTGCCCGTTGGTCAGTTGTCCCTAGAAGCAGAGTGAAATAAGAAAATGTTTTCGTTGGAATTTTACAAGATAAAACTGCAATATAATTTTGTTGGATATTGATGAACTTCATGCAAGGAATAAAACTTAAAATCCGGGACCCACTACGTGGTTGTTAAAAATCCGACCATCAGGATTCGGCATTTATTTTTAGTGTAAAATCAGAAAATTTTCGTTGTCTTGCAGCGCCCCTCAAGAAATGACGATGAAATCTCACTCATTTTGAGAATATGACTTTAAGTTACTGTTCTTGTTTGGACATTATATGCCATGCTTCTTCACCTTTGGCGTTTTTAGGCTGTGCTGCGATTTCGTAATGCATAGCCCATGATTTGAAATTGTTGACTGCTGGTTAACTCGATATGATGTATGAAGATACTTGGCTACAGCCGAAAAGACTGATTCAACGGACTCACATTTGCAAGGGTGATTCACCGTTGAAAATGCGATTTGAATCGCAAAGTGAATACTCTGAATCCATTCCGTCCATACCTATATTTTGAGGCTGATTTTTTCTCTTCACATGCATCCTAAATATCTTCTTTTTCATTTAGCTGCACATTTTGCGTGAATGTTACTCTTTATTCAAGCACGAATATAATCACAATCTCGCATCCACACACGCAATGAAAATAAAATCGATACATCCAAGAGTGTTCTTAATTTTTGGTATAAACTCGAGTAATCCGCAAATTACATATTTCACACTAGGGCGGCGATTGGAATAGGGTTGTCCCGAAGCGAATTCGAACCTACGCCATGTATCTGTCACCCTTGATATAGCCATTTACGGTGGGGGAGGACTTCGAATGAATCATCTTATAGATTGGATCGTCCATAAAATTGTCGGTTTTTCGTTTCCGACGTTATTGCAGGAAGCCGGTGGCGTAATTCTCACACAGTGCATTATTGCGTGGATCAGTTTTACACTTTTGCTTTCCACCATCACTCAAGGAGATAGCAATAACATTACCAAGTTGACATCAAAAAGGTTTCCGCGTAAAACCTAGCTTGAGGGCCTAAGCTGAACGCAATAACTTGCTATATCAAAAGCAAAGTATGAGACGAAATAAATTTTTTTCTCTATTTATGATTTTCGAAGATTATCCACCTCTTGTGGCGTGCTTAAGAGACGTATCTCGTTCCAGACGCAATTTGTTTTCTAATCACATAAGGTCTTCTTTTCCAATTACAATCTTTCGTGAAATGAATCACGCGATTATAACAACTAGCGAATCGACATTCGTTATTGAAACAAACTGCACAAATACGGCTCTTTGGGGTTTGGCACCTTTTATTAAAAACCCTTCGTAACGTAGATCTATTTTATAATGTTGTATGTGGGATGCGAAGTGGTAACAGCTTTTAGAAAAGAAGAGTTTATTTGGATCATTTCTTTCAAACCCACCCTTTCTTTGTGTAGCTTCGGTTGACATTGGTAAGCTCGGGAAAAGCAAAGAAATTTTCAAGCTTATCCATGGATTAGGCACGCAGAGCTCCGGCAAACACAAACTTCCATTTCGCATTGAATTTCAACACACGAAAAATAAACTTATGTACGCGACGCATATAAAAAGAAAGTTTTTAGGGAAAAATCGCGAGGTCGAAATTAAAAGGTCGGAACAGACATCAAATCTTTCGCCGACGGTTTTTATTGTCATTATTTAGTATTACTAAAAAATTATTCTTGGAAAACAACTCCTTAAGCCATTACGCACATGGAATAAAAATGTTAATGGAAAGCGACGTTTCCGTCGATAAATCTTATAAAATCCGAAGACGCCAGGAAGTTTGAATGAACAATCGATGAAAAATTAAAAAAATTTTTGCATAAATACACTAAGTTAGTTACATTGTGATAAAATAGAAAGTCTTTCACGGTGACAAGAGCCGATAAAGTTAAATCTTGTATAATGCAAATTATAAGTCACTGGAGAACGTGCACCGTAGTAAAAATACGGTCATTAAAACTCACTTTAAATTTTTATTTTACATTTTTCTAAGCCGATTCTCCTTTATCTCCCAAAAATCTAGTTCTCATTTCGTCGAGAAATCGGTGTCAATTCTTCGCACGCACAAGCGAAAATCTAAGAAGTAAAGTAACCTTGGAATCGTCTTGCATACAAAGAGGTCAGTTTTCAATCAGATCGTTCGAACGCTTAAATACGTATTTAATTGGAAAAGTTTCTATTACTGCTCGACGCAGTTAGTGATATTTATTTCTGAAGTTAAATACATACCAAGTTGAGGACTTTTCGGGAGGTTTTTAATTAAATATACTGGATAAGTTGCTGTGTAAAAATGGTTGTAGTTAATTCTATTGCTGTTTACCCTAATTGACAAGTGCCTGAAAGTAATGCAACACTAATTACCTTATAATTTCAGAAATTTCATCTCCGTGTTGCAGTTAGAAATTCTCAGTGTCATCACTGGTAAAAACCCCCCTTAAAGCAGTTCCAAAGGATACATCCTTATAAATAGACTTTCTGATATGTACTCACGTAAGCCAACCGATTGTAAAATTAAATGTCTCATCTAAAAAAGTCCGATCAGGCAGTTCCTTTTAATTTTTGTTTCATAAAAATCGAACATTTAAAAATGTTACACGATGTCACGTGGATGAAAATTTCCTAACGTGTTTTTAAGGTACTCCTTACTAACTACGGGCTCCCACCACATTGCCCACAAAGGGGCGGTAGCCGGAATTAATTAATTTTCTGTATAGAACACTCTTCTGCATGCGTTTCCATTAAAGTTTATTCAATGCAGTAGACGCAGCTCACCAGAAGCTTGAGCCTCTGTCAGACTATAAAACTTAGCAAATGCCATAAGTCTCTCTCTCGGCAAATTGATAGCACAGTATACACTACAAGTAAAAAGGGCAATCGACGCAATCAATTTTTATTTATGTAAAGTGGTCCAGCCAAATCCACTGCGTCAACTGTAAAAGCATGGCACTTTTCTCGTTCCTCATTGCATACCTAATTGAAACCAGCATAATTATTAGCTTTATGAAGATAAGCAATTCCTTTTCTTTAGTTGGCTGCCAGTTGGCAGGTTCTTAGATGAAATCTCTCCTCCAGAACTCCCCATCCATTGCCTCTCTCTCTCTCTCTCTCTCTGCATCCTCACATAGCCTGTTCCCTTCTTCAAATCATCAATCCATTTCTTTTTTCTTCTTCCGTGGTTCTCTTCCACCTTCCGTCTCTACCGATCCCTCCAATACGTCTCTCAACATTCCATTATCCCTTAACACGTGGCCCAATTTCTCTCCTCTTACCTTTCATCCATTAGTTCTTCTATCCGAACTTTTATTACCCACTGCTTGTTGTTAAGTCGCAATCTATACGTATCTTCCGTTTCTTCCAGTTGTGAAACATTTCATCCAAGAAATGATCGCAGTTGTTTTTCTTACAGAAGGCGTGACTTTAAACTTCTTAGGAGGGCTGGAATGTGGAGTTCAAATTATAACTTGAAGAACCCTGTAAAGAAAAATACATGTCAAATCCCTTGAAAAAGCACAAAATTCAACCTACCTCACATTGATAATTATAATTGATTGTTTAAGAGTGGGGCAACGGTTTAGAATTAAACAGGTTCAAACTCCTTAACTGAAACTCACTATTAACAAGTCGCTACTTCCGTATTCAACCAAATTTAATTAAATCCCCACAATAAGGCAAAAACTGTTTAGACTCCCCCTTTCACCCTCTGCCCCCCCCCGGGGGTTATTCCCTTTAAAGTTTTAAATGACAAGTGGTAATAGCTTGTTGGAAAGGTCTTTCGAAACCTTTTGTTTGGACGTTTAATTTTTTAAAATCGGTCGATTCGTTTTCTAAAAAATTATAATAATTTCCACTCTTTCGGCTAGTGTGTAAACAATTTTGGAAGTACAATCTGAATCAATAAATTAATTTTCACTATCCCAAGATTGTCACCAAGGCAACTGCAAATTAAATTCTTTCTTTCCCATAACAACAAATAAGTGGTATTTTAGTTTGTTTTTGTGTTCTATCTGAACAAATTAAGATCAAATCAAACGGCAAAATAAACGACTTGGAAAGACTTTTCAAACAACTATTACTCGATACCATTTAAAATTTTTAAGGGAATGACCCTGGAGGGCAGAGGATGGAAGTTTTCAAATGAACACCCTGTATAGGTATCTAAATTCCGAGTCAAGTAATGTCATTTTACTGGCGAGTTTTGTATTAAATTTTACCCGAAATAGTATTTTAATATAAAATTTCAATTTTGGTATAGAACTTTTGATTAATGTCAATGTGTCAGTGATGACAGGATTCATTATAGACATTTAAGTGACAGATGCGACTAGTAAAGTGACAAGCAACAGGAAACGTAATCTGCTCTGCCTCTGTCATGAAAACTAAAATTGCCTAACAGAAGGTAGGCATAAAAATGAAGTTTTCAGGACGATTTTGAGTAAGAAGAATTAAGGGTGAAGCTTTGGTTATTCGTTTCTGGAAGTGAAAATTAATTAACGTCAACGCCTGAAATGACATATGTACCCTAGAGGCCTAAACAAAGGAGTTCAGTTATATGACACTAGACATACTACTAATATTATTGTTGCTAATTCGAAATTTAAAAGATGTAAGGCATTGTGACACACCAACTGTTTATACTTCGAAACATTAACAGCAGTCGGGATAACGTAAATGTATTAAATTCACACACACGAACAAACACAACATAAACTCTCCTGTACTAAGTAATATCTAACTTAATAATCATGGGAAACCGGCGAGAACCAAAACAAAAGGAATCTCTCGTTCATAACGTAACATATCGGGTCTTCCTAAATTCCAATTTTGTGTTATTATTATCGTTCGCTGGTTATTAAACATCGCTTAATAGTTTTGGATAAATTGTCTTTTGTAACGTTCAAGTTGCTTACTTGCGAAAGCGTTTCCTATATGATCCCCCTGATAAATTAAAGTGTCTCGACTGGGTGTTGGTTCCCGGAGCTTTCGCTACGGTACGTTTATGTACAGCATTAAACTTTGTCTCACTACTGACGCAATTATAATTTACCATTGTCTTATTACTTTCAACACATTTTAAACACTCTATATTGGCCTTTTATTTCTATATTATTCAGTCATCTTGACTGAGTTTTCCGGATGTTTTCCTTCCATTTGCCAAATTCACTCTAAGTAATCTAATGTAATTTTCCGAAGGGTGGAAATATCCCAATCTTCTATGCTCGAGCTATGAATTAAATCTTTTGATTATTGAAGTGTATCACTCAATATTATACTATTAGGTCAGAAAAGGCAATCTGGAAAAAATGGAACTTTTTAGGATGGTCCCCCTCCCTCCTCCGAAATTGTTATGTTAGCAGAGCTTATTGATTCTGCTGTAAACACAAGCACAATTGTTCACAATTAATGTGGCATATAATTAACAACTTTGGAGAGGATAACCGTTCTCTTAGTCCCCAAACATCCATAAACCAAAGAAAGTAAGTATATAGAGCTACGATTGGGCACAATTCGGGACATTTAAATAAATAAAGATTTAATTGTTTCGATGATGGCGAAGGAAAAACTGGTCACCATGACATGAAATGTGAACTGGAGAGTTTTGTAAACAACGGAAATTGGGATAAAAGTTGATGTGAGTCTCGCCAAAGCAACGCTCGAAAATGAAGTGCCCTAATTTACTTCCTGTTGAGATTAATAAATGGATTAATATGGTATGTACTTAGTACGAATATACTAAATTTATTAACGTGAAAGTTGAGTGGCTTGAGCTTTTCTTTGTCGTACTGTTGCATTGTTGGCTTTAAAAGCTTCTTTCCGCTTATGAACACAAAGAATACACAAACAATTGCCGTCTCCATTATGAAAAAGGCCATTAAAGAACTATATAAGTGTTCAACTCCAACTACTGCGTTTGTGATTGAAAATTTACTACTTCGGCTTATGTATAAATAAAATTTCTCTCTTTTTATTAACGACGTAATCATTTTCATCATAAACTCTAATTAAGTTACTCAACTGTAAATTATTAGATAAACAAATATTGATTGGATTTGAGAAAACGACTGATGCAGACTACTAATTGGAACTAAAACAGGGACTTATTGCAAAACGCTAAAAAGTGTATCCGTTGTATTCATTTCTGCTTTGGTTGATGCAATTTCCGCTTCGGCAAGTGGAAATATAGTGCTACTTGCATTTCCTACGAATCTTCAAACTCAATTAAAATCTTACTCCTTTTATACGAGTGATCGTCGGTACGTATTTAGAGGGATTGAATTCTCTAGTGATTGAATGCAATGTTTTACGTTTATCTCGATGAAGCAACCATGTACCTAGGTAGGTTTTACATTTGATGTTTTCCAATTTCTATCACAAATTGTTCAGACGTGTTTCGTAAATCTTTTACTAGGGCACTTATCATAAAATAGGTATTTAATTGTGCCATTGCGAAACGCCGGATTTTAATAAAGGAGAGTATACATCAAAGTGTAATCCGCTACCTTTAATTTCAAAGAGTCCACTTCATCATCGTTCATCACAGCTCAAAGGTGCTTGGAAAACTTTCGCGTTACTATCTGGAGTTACGTAACTGTGTAACAGTGTAACATGTCAATAATGTCTACTCGAACACCGTGTAATAAATTTATCAGCAAAAATCTTACAGAAGTTGCATGCATATCCGAATTACTTTCTCGATTTTGATTTATTTACTGGCGCAGTTTAAGGATCAGTAATTTACATTACTCGTATTTTCGAAGTGCATGGAATAATTCCGAAAATTATGTTAACAGTTTAGTTGTTCCAAAAAAAATTATAACCAAAAATAAACAAAAACCATTGTGCCTCAGTTGGGCCCTCTGCATGTTCCTAAAGCGGGCTCACCTTATGCGCCCGTTTATTTTTTATGCTTAGGTAATTCCTCTGAATTATCTTTATCTTTATTCTTTTGTAGATTAAAGCGCCAAAAAATACCAAAAAGAAAGAAACCAAGATCTTTACAAATGGCAAATGGCACAAACCATAGAAGTTCTAAGAGCGAAAAAAATTGTGATTTTTGTCGACAAGAAAAGTTGAGAATATGAAACGAGAAATAATGTTTCATTTCAGCTCACTTGTAGATCTTTCCCACGTATGTAGGTTGGGGGCTCACTTTAGGAACCCTTTTACCATGCTTCTAAATTATAGTTTATAACCTTATTGTCAGAAAGGTAGCAGAAAAAATAGTATTTGCTGGATTTTGGATAATCCATTTTCATTTCTTGTGCACACCTTTTGCTTCTTCACGCTGCTTTTCTTACTACTTGACCTTGAGCTACGTCCATGCAGTTGTATTTATCCTCATTGTATTTATTGCAAGTGAATTTACATAATGATGCAATCAATGTAAGTCAATATTTTTGATTAGGACTTTTCCGGGGACTTTTCTTATAAATTTTCCAAAAGTACGAAATACTCCAAACAGAAGTCTATATTTCAGTTTGATCAAAACTAGTTAGACACCCTAAAAGCACCCTTTCGTGGAATGCCTCTCGGACCCTCCAACTTATAAAACAAAGTAGATCATAGAATAATTTCATTTGAACTTAACTGCACGGGAGCCGCTCAAAAGGGTTATCGCAACCCGAAGGTAACGGATATTCCCCTTTACAAACCTCCTTGGAAAAAAATTTAGAGAGCACCCTTTCGTGGGGTGCCTCTAGGACCCTGCAATTTACAGAACAAAGTAGATCTTCTTATCAACTCGCGGAGTCATTTGAACAGGCATGTCCTCTGAGGACTGCCAAGACGCCCTATAACCATCTCTGGTGGTGCAGGACGCTCGACAAACAGAAAACAGTTGGGAAAACTGCAAAATGTGACATTCTACACTTTCGATCTGTCCAGTTTTGATTCTTGGACAAGTATGCAGGTGTGTGCATGTAACACCATTTTGAGCATTCAATAAAATGAATTTTATGCAATCAAAATGTAAAATGTGTAAAATTCGTTTATTTTGTATTTATCCTGGTTTTTTTAATTTAAAAATTTAATTAAGTTCTAACCAGACTAGACAAATTTGGGCATTTCTGTAAACATAATTTTAAGGTCTGTGAAATGATGTTACTCGATGGACGGTGCATGTTATAATTATGATTATAAAGTAGGCGTATCTGATGGGGCTTTGATTAAACTTCCCCCTAGCTATGTAAATGTACAATTACAATGGGTGGTTCGTTTTGAAATGAAAACCTTGTATACACATAGATTAAACGGCCACATTATATTACCCCTCTATACAACAGCAATACGGCAATTAATAAAATTTTCTCAAATTTCTCTGCATTCTCTGGAGCTGGTCGTTAAAAATAAGAGAATCTAGAGGTGGATCTGATTGCAAAAATTATTAGTAAAAAGGTGCATCTTCAATGACTATATGCATCCAATTTACCCCACCCGAACAATGAATTGCACATTCAAGTGGACTGTTCTTCTAACAAGTAAACTCTCGAGCGGCTATAAATTAAAGTATCGCAACTACTAATCGAACAAATAAACACGTAATTGAGCCAATAAAATATGCGCGGCAAGTAAGTTAAAACGGGTTCGAACAAAAATAGCAATGTCGTTTGTATTTGATTATGGCCATTTCCACAAATTGACTCTATCTAAAAACATTTGATGACATAAATCACCCTATAAACACGGGAAGGGGTGTGAATGTGGTCGATATCATCCAAAAGGATATCGAGATCGGAAAGTCTGGCATGCTCCAGTTCTTCCTTCCGCCTAAGGCAACGGCGCTATTCGACGTTACTTTTTTTTTCTTTTTGTGCCGTTCGACGTCCTTATAATATCTTGATAATAAATAACGCGAGAAAAACTGCCGTTTTCCGCATGTAGTTGAATTTTATAAACGATTATGGATTGCTTCACGATATTTACGTATGAATGAAACGTAAACGAAACTCTTTTTTAATAAAAGTTTATAAAAATGTTTCAGTTTGATCAGGTTATCGTTGTAATAAAAGTTTTGATCGATAACTGTCAATATTTAATAAATCACGTTGTTAACCTTTGATCACAAACAGAAAGAATGTGAAAGGGTGCCAAAAGTGGTAGCCACCTTCGATATATTTCGCTCTATTGTGGGGTGGAGTATGTTTATGTGACATAATTCGATGTCTCGTTCTATTAAAAGGTAATAAAAATGTACTACATTTTCTCAACAATCCTAAATATACAATGAAGGGCACCATTATACGTGTGATATGAGTTTGTCATCATTTTAGAGGGGACAGATCTCCACGATACTATAAGTTCTATTCCGCATTGTAGACGCATACGAAGGTTACTCATTTGTGTTGTGTAAATGAGCTCAACCGTCTTCCTTATATGATGTTTGTGCCAACAGTGTAATGAGGGGAATTCAGTGGATCCGTTTCAACCACACGAATCAAATTTAGCTGCACCATTCTCGTCAACACCTTCATTTTTGAACTGAAATGTAATAGGTGTCGACCTTTTGTCTGGTGCGGTGCTGGTTACGATAATAGTAGATGAAGAATCAAACGTACCTATTCAAAAGGGGAGAAGGGAAAATAAAAACGCAGATGCATATGATTCGTTTGAGCAAGCAGTAGCAGAATATGTAAAAGAAACACGGAAACTAGAAAATAGTGAATGAAAGAAATTAAATAAAAAGAGGAACGATATGCATACTATAAAGAAGTTAATGAAATACGATGAGCAATAGAGCAAGATAATTTTGATAATGGTAGAGGAAAAGGAAAAATAACACTACATAAATTCAAACTCACATGAAATAAATCAATTCTGTTGCTTATTCTTTCCAATTAATTCTTTTCACATACAATATTTTCCAGAGTAGTTCCAGAAATGAGTCTCCCTGGAACATTTGATCTTCTAGTAAATTCCGCAACCCAGTCTCATACGATTCTATTATCGACAAAAGTTTCTTTTTTAAACAGAAATACTTTAATGTAATGTTGTGTAAACTACGTCTTGCGGACGTTTTGTTTGGCTTCAGCACCTAAAAAACGATGGGCACCCTGTATGTGAATTTCATTTATTGTTAACGTTACAATGTTGGTTGAAATTTTGAATTAAGCGCAATCTCGATCAGATTAGTTGAATTCGAGGACAATGTTAATTTTGTATCGAAATTATTTAACGGTATCAATTTTGTTTAAATAATCATCTTGTATTTTATTTATTTTATTTATTACGTGTTAAAAGAATAAGTTCGTTCATCTGGAATTATTTGCGTAGTATTTGTAAAAGTTTAGTTTCAAGATAAGACCAAAAGGATCCACTTTATCATTTAATGACGCTTTAACTTGTTAAGAAGGTAGAGGGGTCGTTAAAAAGAAAGGGAAATTGTTTTAAATAAGCGAACCGGATGTTTATCGTAGCCCTATTAGTGGACGACGCTCTTTTTTTGGGGGAAGACATGAATAGAGTTTTTGGACGTTGTAAGTAGCCGTATTTGAGCGTATTTGTTTTCAAAACAGTTAGTTATGTCTTGTTGAAGAGACAGACAGCCTTGTTTAATTGTGAAGTTTACGAAGTCATGTCTAGTGCAATTAATCCCGGTTACATCAACCCGACTTAAACTCTACCTGCAGCTTAAGACGCAGATCTTAAACTGTTGCGCCAGTCACATAGATTTCTCAAGCCCGTCTTAGATGTAAAGCACCGAAACCCACGACTTAAGTGGAGATTTCGTACGTGAAAGTTTAAAATTCGTCTGTATTTGTCATCCTTACAAGATTCGTATTATTTTCATTCAGCCGCAGATATGGATGCTGATGCGGTTGATATTATTGATAACGTGCAGTTACGAGAGGAGACCGAAGATTTTGGATTATTAGCATTATGTTGCGTGGTGTGTGTGTTATCTGGCCCTGAGTGCCATTCATTTTTTCAGATAATTTGGTTTATTGATGTTGAATAAATGTTATTCACCTGTAAATCGTACTTAGGCGTTAATTAAAAATTTGTTAATGAATTCTTTAGACTTTGGAAGCGCTTAGGGCTGCTGAATTTCAGAAACTAATAAAATTGACGTCAATATCGAGGATTTTCATGATATGCCGGACGTGCGTTAGAAAATTTTATAATTTGAGTTTTTTATGTGAAAGATTTTATTACTGTTATGTGTCGTTTCAAAAATGTTCACAATTTTACCACTATTGAACTTTTGAATGCCAAACTTTAATCCACGTTTAACTTTTTTTACTGAAAAGTTCAGGTCAATTCGAGGGTCAATTAAAATATCAATACCTTCATTTACCAAGTTCACTACTGTACCTAGTTAATTATTATTGTTGTCCTTCTCCACATTCATACTTTTCCTGCAAATGGTACATTTACTTACGATGGGAATGATACACAGAGCATAATTAAACGCTTTTAATCATATGCGTACACTTTCACTAACAAAAAGTCCAACTTAATGAAAATTTAGTACGAACGCCCATTGTTTTATGGGAAGTTCATCAATAGAAACGAAACGATACACTGCTTTAAAATTAAGCTTACATTGAAATTAGTCCAATCACGTATCAGATTCCTTGTTCTGTAACTCGGACTGTTTCGATATATCAAGCTTACAAACTAAGGCAAAATCACGACATTATCTCCCACAGACACACAGGGGCTGTCTTGTAAATGCAGTGATCGCAACCTGTGGTAAATAAGCTATTAATATTGAAAATTGAGACTCATGTTTTTAACGAGAACCAAAACAGTGTCAATTGAAAATTAATTAAAAAATGCTCGTTGGTCTAGTGTCAATTCGTTGTATTTTTGCCCAGGTCTTCGATTATTAGAGTGGAAAATTGGGTTTCCCTTTTTAGAAAGCGGTTGATTGATAGTGTTTGCTTCCATTAATTATGTAAGTCTTGCGCTTTTTGGCAACAGAAAAGAAGGCGTTGGGCGCATTAGTTGTTACGTACTTGTAAATTAATTACCTGTCGCAGTTTTTAATAGGGACTTTTAACTTTTTCATGATAGCGTGACGTACATAGGTATATGGAGATCAATCACCTTTTACAAGGACGAGTGTCCAAATTTAGACTAACTATATACATTGATAGCAGTAAATCAGCAGAATTCTGAGGCTGCTGTGATTCAATATGCGAATAATGTACCTAGTATTGTTCCCAGAATCCAACGAAACGCGACTGAAAATAATTATAGAGCCTCTTTCATTGATTTATTATCTTTAATTAATTTCGAACAAAGGCGGTGATTGTTTTTTCAGAGTTGTGGTTAGTTGAAATTGCCACAGAAGCTTAAAAATTGGGTATTTATGCTTGTAGTATAAAAAAATAATCCAAAAAATCGTCAAAATTAGAAGCAATAGTGATGGACATACGTACACGAACGGGAAAGAAGCAATTTTCCGCAAAAAAACAACACTACACTTTAGTGTTTTGAAACGTCTACTAAAACGTATTACAGTTTAATCTCATTAGCGGGGGAAGCTCGAAAGACATTTTATCGTTAAGCAAATGCTGTACTAAAACAAAGTAAAAATGTAAATGGAATAAAAGTAATAAAACCACCACAGTAAGTGCTAAAATTTTTATGTCTGCTTTATCTAAACCGTCTGTGGACCCTTAAAATTAACGCCCTCAATATGAAAATGTATTGCGAAATTCCGTTATTGTCAAGTTTCGCGTATTCTGTGTGAGCGTCTTTAGTAGAAATCAGAGTTTTAAAATGTTAAAGGAACACTAAAGAAGCAATCTTTGAAAGATTTAAGGGTTTTTGTGTGATAATTAGGGAAGTTTTTATCACTAACGTAGGAAAACTGGAAATTTATTACTGAAGTAGAATAATTACCTTTTCTTATGGGCGAACACGTACTTTATATTACTTTATCGTTTTGCGAGTAACACCCTGAAAATGTCTGCTCGTGCTACCACGTGGCTCATAGAAAAGTGTGTTCTTTGAATATATTGACCATCATCAGTTGTGTTACCTACATAAACTAAACGATGAAATCATGCAATTTAAATTTAAAATCATCCGTTCATTTTAATTGGACAATCTAGGAAATATAATATGAAGGTATTGTAGTGCCGGAAATTGTCACCCTGATGTATATCTATCTGAAAACAATAAAGGTAGCTTTTACAGAGACATGCATACAAAATCAAAGCCCGGAACGCCATAATTATAATGAGGGAATAAATTTAATCCTAACGCAAGAAATTTATTATGCATCTCATTATATACGGTATCATATCGTATATCTCGCATCTCTCAGCAGTAATCTTGATTAAATCGTCATTATCTGTCAAAGGGTGTTATCTGATTCATTGCGGAATAGCTTTATCAGACTAAAGGGGATTTCGTGAAATTGTGAATGTCGGCTATATATTTTAATTAATGAGACATTAGTATCGGTACGGAGATCTTCGTCAGGATTTCGAACGATACCGCTTCTGTTTGAGCATAGAATGAATATAAGTTTGTTTAATAATTAATTTAATTAAACTACCCATCGGATACGTTCCTCCGTGTTTGCCCGTAAACAAATCGGGATTAATGCGAACGGGATTAACTGCATTATTTGTTCGATTTTTCGTTTGAGGTAACGTTTTACTCGTACGGGGACAGTTTGTTTTGGAATTAGGAATGAAATAGCGAACGCGCGCAATGCCAATTTGAAAAGGATAAATATCAAATAACTAGAAGCTCGCATAAAGGAGCTTACTACGTTTTTCTTGTTTTATAATTGACGGTGCAGTCTAAATGAATCAGTGCACTCGATGGTGATTGCATTTGGTTTGCAATCTTCTATTTGGGGCTTTTATGCGTCGATAAGTATATTTAATATAAAGTGCGAATTACAGGATGAGTTTTACTAGAATACATATTTCTGTGCTCCTTCAGTAATGGCGCCAGTGAGTAGGATGACTCTCTGCCCAGGTTCCTAGGAGATTTTACGACTGTGAGTCCCTTCGTTAGAGATAACGTGGAAACACATAATTTAGATATAGTACATTCTTTATAATTGAGTAATTTTAAGAATATAATAATATTAACCTTATAGAAAAAGGAAACCAAACAAAGAAAATAAGAGGTAATAACCAAAACATAAGATAAACAAAATCCTTAAATCTTATAAATATCGTTACTAAGACAATAGAACTACCATTTCGATTTGATTGCTAGATATCATTTTAACTACCGAGCTTTTAAGAGCGGCAAACGAATTGTTTAAATAAGGAAATCATTGATTAAGAAAATATGTCGCATTATAAGCAAAATTTCCTTTAAATTTGTTTGTGTGATGCTGTGGAATCCTCTAATCCCCTTAATCCCCTAATTACTAAGGTTGTTTTCCCCATTTTGTTACCATAATAGCTATTTATATATCAAGTACATAAACTGGGTCTTTATGGACGAGTCGTAAAGATGGCGAGTCCATAAAGACGGTTTATGTACGCGGTATATACAAAGCTTTATGTACGATTGCAGCAATTACTCTTTAAAGAAGAAAATTTAATAATCGACAAAATCCATATATCATTGACAGAAGATGTCAAATATTTCGAAACTTAGTATCTAGTATTTTATGAAATATATGAAACGTTGAAAATGGTGATGGTATCAAAGGTTGCTGTTCTTGTTGCTAGGGTAACAACAGTTTGTTTAAAAATTTGTGCGTTTGTGAAAATTTTTGTAGTTGTGCAAAAATGGAAGAAATATCGCAATTGCATCCGCAGCGAAGGAAACTCTTCTTCCCTGCAAATGGAGAACGGTATATGAAGAAGCTTACAATGCATACAAGAAATGGTGCGTAAGGAGAAATGTAAAAAAAACCGTTGAAGATACAATTCTGGCTTACTTTACTACCGATCTCGCGTCGTATAAAGCATCAAGCTTATGGAGTAAATATTCCATGCTACGCACTACGATTCATTTGAACGAAGGAGTAGATATTAGCAAGTTTCCCAGTGTTATTCCGTTTCTTAAAAGAAAAGGAGAAGGATATACGCAAAAAAAATCACTGATTCAAACGGATGAAAATGTGGATTCCTTTTTATTAAGCGCTCAGGATGAACACCATTTGCTAAATAAGGTATGTCCGTATTTTTAGAGGCATAATTTTTGAAGATATGTTTTAAGGTAATTCTTATCTTTGGAGTGGCGGGTGCCTGTAGACGTCAGGAATGGTTTTTTTGCAGAAGACAAATGTTGAAGATCAGGAAAAACATTTTCTAGTCAAGATCATCGATACGAAAACCAAAAATGATAGATCGTTTGTCATATTGCCAGGAAAACACAATTTACTGCACATAATTAGAAAATACATAGCCATTCGTCCTAAAGTAACGTCACACAACAGATTTTTTATCAATTATCAGAATGGAAAGTGCACGGTTCAACCTGTAGGGGTTCACAAAGTTGGTGGTGTTCCCAGTGTGGTGGCTAAATTCTTGAATTTAACAAATGCTTCTTCCTACACGGGCCATTCTTTTCGAAGAACTTCTGCAAGTCTTCTGGCAAATGCAGGTGGAAGTATGACTGACATCATGCGCCATTGAGGATGGCGCTCGGCTAGTGTCGCGGAAGGCTACGTCGAAGAGTCGGAAATGACAAAAGTCAACGTTGCGACGAAAATCCTAGGTGGAGCGGGTCCTTCATCTCATCATAAAGAAGTCGAAGAAAGACATCAAATGAGTGGACAACTCTTTATAAAGAACAATGTGGATTGCGTGATTAATATTAACAATTACTACTCGAATAAGCACTCCCCGAAGTAGGTGTTTCTTCAGGTGTTTTGCATTTATATTTATTTTGTTATGTATAAATAAATTATTTTGACAACCGACCACGTGACATTTGTTTATGGCCGCCGTCCATAAAGAGCCACTTTATGGCCGCAAAAAGATATCATAAAGTATTGATTATTATACAATCGGACATAAAAAACTTTTTTTTTTCATTCGTTGAGAAACAATTATTGTAACGATCTAAGTATGGTGTAAGATGGGTCCTAAAAGGTATACTAATGCCACAAATCGTATACAGGCATTCTGTACTTTTTGTAGTAATTCTCATATAACGCCACTTCAATTCATTATCTTAAGGAGTTGTCGCGTGTAAAATAATTTACGAACGTTCAAACTTAAAGAAAAATTTTGGTATTATCTACTATTCTTGTAGCTGTACGAGGTTTTTAACGTA
This sequence comes from Photinus pyralis, assembly GCF_008802855.1. NCBI lineage: Eukaryota > Metazoa > Arthropoda > Insecta > Coleoptera > Lampyridae > Photinus > Photinus pyralis. Next base: position 48,934,687 of record NW_022170249.1, read on the forward strand.
AAATACTTACCATCTTATTTATCAAAGAAAAAAATGTTTAAGTAAAAATCCTAGTTTAAAATACAACTACGTTTGGGAGCAATGTTAATATTACATAAAGTCATTTTATACTAAACATACAGTCATTAACTCCATTTTGATACTCTAGTGGTTTGTTAGCACTTCATCCAGGGATATGAGGGAAACTTAACTAAAAGCGGGTTAGAAATCGGGTCTTCTTGTTATTATCACAATCAAATATTCGCATCTAAACAAGTGAGTATAATAATATCTCAAGGGGATGTTTACCAGATGAACTAATCAAAATTATGGCCATGAATAATACATTAAAGGATTTAAAATATGTAAAGCAGTAAAAGCAACTTTTAGCAATAATTAATTTTAGCTAGACTTATCCATTACGTCATGTAACAATATTTGTAAATTAACCGCGCCGTAATGTAGTTTACGAGAAGCTTTTAGAGGGAATAACCGCTTTTGCTACGGTATTAAGTTTCTTTTTAATGGTAAACTAATGCAAAATACTGTCTGGGAGCATAAATCAGTTTAGAGGCCCAAAGTAAAAGGTACTTACAAAAATTGATATTGTCAAGTACTTCGGCTAGGGGTCATTCCGTCCCGATTAAAATAAATTGACGAGACGTAAAGTGATTATTTAAATTTTACAATCAAAAGTAGGCAGCACGCAAAACGTAATTGCAAAATTTAAAACACCGATTAGAATCTGATTTCGCGAACGCGGACGTGTAGTGAGCGGTATAAAATTAGCATTTCCTGCAAATGGTAATAAAGAGATTAAAGCGGATAAGAATAATGTAATCGGATTTGGAAGATAAAACTACAGCTAACCTTTTGGTTCCGTTAAACTAATTGATGTAATATACAATTCGATATGTATAGGCGGGTTGTTTATTTATTGCACCCAATATCTCGGACTACCGCAAGAAAAACGACTACCGAGACTTTAGTGACTTGGGTCGATACAAAATCAGAGCAAATGCAGCTGATACTGCAACACACCCCTGTCGCGCGACGTGTGATTGTCCACCATACTTTTGAGCCTTGAAGAGTGGATTGGGTGGACTAGAATGGTGCCAAGGATGTTTTACATAAAATTATTCTGATCTTCTTTATTGCAACATATCCTTTACTTGAGACGTTCAATCAGGGAAACTAACTAGGCCAGACATTTGAAAGTAAATTAGTAATATGGACGAAATATTTTGAAGAAAGAAATGCCAGAACAACGGCGATTGGTACTTTGGAGGTGGAGGAGAAAGTGAGGAAATTCAAAACCAGGATTCTAAAAGGCAGCAGAAGTGCGGGTGGTCTAAGAAGATTATTAAGAGCGAAAAACCTACCAAGAGCCCCAAAAATAAGGCTGCACTCAAGTATCATACATCCTATGGATGTGAGTTAAACAAGGCAACTGGATATATGGGCAAGGAAGATGTCAAAGTTAAGAGTTAGTGAATTTGTACAAGGATCAGGAATTTGTACCTATTGAAAATAACGGCTCCGGTTCTGACACTTTATCCAAATGTTTATAACGGTTCCGGTTCGGGTTGCGGTTCTAAAAATAATTACGATTCCGGTTTCGATTTGTTTTTCGGTTCCAATGGTCCAAACTTATTATAAATACGGTTCTGGTTCATATTTACAACAATTCTAATTCTAACATCATTGTGTTAAACCTTTTTTTTAGTTCATAATGTTTTTTTTTCGGTTTCAAGTGAAAAATGGTTATCAATATTACGCATCCGTACAAAACCGAAGCCTGCCTAGCTGCTTATTTGATTCAATATTAAAATGCACTTGGCCTCTGTTGTGGAAATTCTCGAATACCATTCTGAAAATGGTGCAGGAACTCTCGTTCGGACACTGCTACGGCTCTATGGAGATGGTTCTCCACGTAATTTTCGGTCTTCCAAGTATCGCCAAGAAGATGATTCGCTCGGTTACGCACGGTTGGAATGCACGAAACAAACTGAGAAACCCGTGGAATCACTTCTCTTTCGAGCGCGAATGGGAGACCTCATTTACAAGCTTTCCCCCTTCGACTTCGGATTGAATAGACGCATTTGAAAAGGCTCTCCTTGCACTTATGTCATTATAGTGACTCATTTATAATCATCTCATCCTGAATATACACACGTAAAGCAGTGTTTACGATCCTATTTATTTACATTTTCATTTCTAGCAGCGATTTCTTACTTTATATTGCTAATTCCCTTTTGGCCTCCTCGCGGTTAAATAATATCCCAATTCGGGTTAAAGTAAATGAAACAATGAAATAAATATCAACTTCCTTCCAATGCTAAAATACAAACACTCGTACTTCAAGGTTACATGCATACCTAAATATAACTCGCACGTTTTTATCAACACAATTAGCTAATGATCTACGGATTCATTTTTGTTTAACAACCGTCAAAATTGACTTAAATAAATTCACAAAACAATAAAATTACGAAAACGAAGGGTAGATGGTAAATGGTATGTTCAATTACCAGGTCGAATACAAAATGTCCGTACTCACTGACTTAGTGAAAAAACAGATTATAGCCTCCGCAACTCGGAAATTAGTGCCGATATCCCGTCCAACCAAATCGGGAGCACAAAAATATAGGTTCAATCGCCAGAAATAATTATGTTTAAGAATTGCAATTAGAACCACATGGTTTTCACTTTACGCTCATTAACGTATTAAACTACGGCGTGCTTCCAGTACAAAAATTCTACCACAGATTTAAATATACTACAGATGGATCATGCCATGTTAAATTCTGGCAACGGTGATTTGGATTTAAGCCTCTGGTGCGTTAAATCCAAACTAAATTAGTGTTATTCTGCGTCCACAAGGAAGCGCTGTAGAATGAATAACTTGCGCGTGGTTTACAACTGCAATAAGAAAGACAAGAACCGCAAGAACTGTTGCGATAAACAGGGGTATCCGATTACACAGAGCCCAACAAATGTTGTATTGTATGTAACTGACCTTCCCCATTTACACTCGCAATTTTTCTGCTAGCATGCGTTTATGTTAGTTACACATACACATTCCTTTATATCGGAACTCGGAAGGGCGAACCGACGACTGATTATACCTTATTCTGTCAAACCAACAAGATTTGTAATTATGCAGGATGTTTACCGTATAATTGATTTATTTTTGATTATAAGTAGGTACGGTATTTTGTGCGATTTAGGTTCTAATGCCTACATCTCTGATCACAGCTTGGCGTGTTCCGTGCTCGTATTTAGATTTTTATAGTATTTTTAATGATAAGACGATCTAAAAGCACAATTATGACGTAGACGAAGTTTTTATTAATTAATCAGAGAAGGTGTTAGGCCTGTCTTTGTGAGAAACAACATAGGTACCTAACAATAGGCGTCTGAGAATTTAAGTCAAGTAAGCGAATATGAGTCGAATGTGAGATGTGACCAAACGTCCCGTTTTGAACGTGACAGTTCCGTTTTTTTTAGTACACTTTCACTTTCAAAAAATAAAATGTTCACACTTTGGCGCTCTTGATATGTCTACCTGTCTGTCTGTTTGTTATTTCATTTTTGTATTCTCATTAAGGCATGAAATGTCCATAAGGGCTGTTAAAATCGAAAAAACAAATTTGAAAATGCACTCTTCGCCTTTGCTCACATGCGGATTAATGATTTTTTTCCTTATATATGCTGGTTGTCCACGACAATCACAACAGGGTTTTATTTCTAGAAAACATGGTTTTGCCTCAAACCATGGCTCTACAAAATTGTTTCTCGTCTTGGTCCATTATTTTTGACCACAGAAGGACGCGCAAATTCAAATCTTGGAGTTTGGATCCCAATCGGATATAATCGTTGAATATTGTAAGGAAGTATATTAACATTAAATGATTTAAAATCAAAAGTTGTGGGGTTTTTGTGGAGACAACGGTAACTGTAGGTAATTTTGGTGGCAAAAATAGTAAAAGGTGTCAACAAAGCCTTTGCAATGGAGGTCGTCCCTGAAATAAAAACAAAACTTATAGGGATTGTTGATTTGAGTTCACCATTGTTAAAATTGACTTATTTTTTTAACATTTATAGTGTTCGCATTGAAAAATACTCAAAGAGTTCTACGACTTAGCTGATAGAAAGTATCAAAAACTGTTGGGTTACATTAAAACAAGGTGCCTAGCATTGATGTCTGCATTCGAAAGAGTTTTCAAACTATTGTTATGTGAAAACACTAGGTACTTTTTGAGTATCTCAATGTCTGAATATTTTGAAGTAATTGTTTGAAAATTTCAGCTCCGAAATTTGGTTGTTTTTCCTACACGCGCAGCCCTGTTAAAGATCGAGGCACAAAGCATATCTGCAATTGCGGCTGTTAAATTAATCGCCCAAGGCTCTAAGGGAAAATTTGGCTGTGCCTATGAGACAAAAAGTTATTTTTTCTTCTCCGTTCCACTGGTAATTTATTGACGAAACTTTAAAAAAATTTGTGGTCAGTTCAAATACAAGTTAGAAGCGTGTAAATGGGGGATTCTTATATAAGTGCAATTTACGTTATGTGATTTTGATTACGATTTCTCTTGCGACTTGCGAGTTGCCATAACCAAATATTTCAAGAGTCACATTATACGATTTTGTCGTACGACTTGTAAAATTGTATCTTGACGTGCGATTATGGGTTCGACCTCGACCAAAACTGTAGAAGAAGATAGGCAAAACTAAAAATTACCACGTTAGTAAACCACGCGTGGGAATGGCGCCCAGATGTCGCCGTCCCCACATCATGTAGCCCCGTCCCTAAAGTTGTTAATTACACGACCCCGTATGGACACGTACACTCTTCGTTTTTCTACATGCGATTGTCTACAGGCCCTCATTTGCTGCCAGCCAGTCAGCCGGCCAAAGTGATATGAAAAGCTTCTATTAAGAACAAATGAAGATGCAATTAGAGTTTTGACATCGATCCTACTTTGCAAAAATGAGCTAAAAACTACCGTAGGCCTATGTCTGGTCCAGAATTGCAGTTAAAATTCGAATTTTCAAAAACCATTTTGGTTTCGTTATTTTTCTCTTAAAGAGACGCAGATACCAAATTTCTGTGGTATCGAAAATGTCACATCCCAGTTGAGACCCTATATTGGGGAAGTACCGCAGTAGACGTTACAATTTCCACGATATGTACGTGGAACCATTCTGTTCTTGGTATAGTCATGAATTTCTAAGGCTGCATGATAATGCGGAACAAAATAGTGAAGAAAGTACTTCGATATATTTTGAGATAGTAGTAAATCCGTACGGGTTGTCAAAAAGCGCGGGGTGGCTATATTGCGATTACCGTTTTTGGACGTATCAAAATTTCATCAAACGTCAACGTTTTAGATCATTTTAAGCAACTTTTAAAGAATAAAAATTTTTACTGTCTGTTTTAACTCGTATGTACCTATGTACGTACATAGGTTGGCAGATTAGGCATAAAGGATGTAAACGTCATACTATTTTTTTTTATAGCAATAACGCAAAATTTTTATTAAATTATTCGGAAGACTTTCTTTTTCTGTGTACAACCTATACAAATTATGCTAGGTTTTATTACAAATAAACTTTTTTTCAAATACATACTAGCGCTAAATTTTTTATTTAGTTATTTGAAAGAGATTATTTTTCTTGGTTTAACCATTGATAGTGTTTTTATTCAATGGTTTAACCTACACAAATTTGGTTTTATTACAAAAAAATATATGTATTAAATTCTCCGAAATACAGCAGCTTAGTGCGCGGTTACTAAATACTTAGGATTTGAAAAGAATATTTAAAATTCATTGCCGGGGCATATTGAAGGACTCTTCAGGCTACAACCTAAAAATATTTTTAACGAAATTGCAATTGTTATACAGGGTGATTTAAATCAAAGTTGCACTTTTTTTAAATATAACTCCCTGTTTTATAATTATTAGAATAGGTGTTTTAACTTTTAACGGCCTATTAATTACTGAGAGGCTTTAAAAATCGACAAACCTTGTGTATTATTAGAAATGGTTGAATTACAAAAATATGTATAAAAGGTAAATACGGCGTGCTTATATCGTTAGAAAGGTAATCAAATCCTACATTTGATGCAATAAAAAACTTGGTAGTTTCATTTAAAAAAATCAAGTTATCTTTTATTGAAATTTTGAAAATTTACAGTGATTTCTTTTAGCACAAAAAAAGTTTAACTTTGACCGTTCGGCGTATGTAGGTAAGCACACGTGATGATCAGTAATACTGCAGCGTCATGGCCTTCTAAGTTTTATGGAAACTTCGTTTTCAATTTTTACTGGACATTTATTTTTTGAAAAAATGACGCTCAGCCACTCATTTTAGATATCATGTGTAAATAAAGTCACACTAAAATTGACTAAGTAATCGAAATATGCAATAATATAGGTGAGTTCTATTTAAAAAAATACAACTTTGATATAAATCACCCTGTATACATCATCGAGATTTTGTTTGATTCGGATTCCTGGTGCCTCAAAACATGTATTTGATGTATTCCCGTCAAAAAAGGGAGGGATCATTTTTTACCCCACTGCAATACCTCCCTGACTGACATGCGGGTAGTAAAATTAAGTTAAAATAAAGAAACAGATAACGAGTGAAGTTTTCGAGTAGTTGTAAAAAGCTGTTCTGCAAGAATTTTACACCTGGTTTCAATTTCATTTGGCGATGCCTTGAATGAACGTATAGACATATCAAAACTTTCGATTGATAGTAGTTGATTACAGAATTTTAATTTTCAGGCTGAAACTGAAACTACCATTCTAAAGAAAGAAATTGTTCTTGGATTTTATTCATTGAAATTAAAGGAGAGAGAACGGCCACAGATACGCCCACACAAGGTCGTAATTGAACACAAACACACAATACAAAGACCCACTGTTTTAATTACGAAGAAAAAATTCATATCATATTGCTTTTCAGCACCATCAATAGTAAAAACCTTCTATACCATCGTTATACAGACTCCTGCTGATTATTTTAAGCTGAGACCCAAACTAAAACTTTCGATTTAATAAAATTCATATAGGTGCGCTAGCAACTGGAACGTTTGTTGTGTTTCCACAATCGCCTATCTCATGATCCATCTGTAGTATATTTAAATCTGTGGTCAAACTAAACGATTTAGAGGATAATGAACGATTTGATTAAATCAACTGACCTGTGTATGACCTTTTTCCCCCATTAGCCCTAAAATGAATAGTTTTTTTGCATCTACTGTGCATTAGTGCTTTACCTATGGTGTATTTATGCTACCGATGTGTGCTTGTTTGGTTTTTTGGACTTTATTTTTAAGTGAGCGGGGTTTCAGTCAAGGCTGCTTAATCAACCCAACCCACTATACATTTCCTTAGCCCTCACTTGGTTTTTCGAAATGTTTCTAAAACCAAAAATGCACAAACCGTGAGCACCTTCATCTAAATACAAAATTTGCAACTCAAATAGATTTAGAAGTAACTACACATCCTTTCCCACTTGTAAATTGTGGAATACTTCGAAGTCTCCTACATCAAGTAAATGTAATACATTGTTAATTAACCCGATCTCCCCCTATCCAGAATATATCTAGGGCCCTAGATGCGATAGTTCTTACACTAAAGTTCTATTTGGAGGCGAATGTCGCTAAGTAATTTTAATTTATTATTAATTTATTAACTTCTGTATTTAAATCTACACGGACGAAACACTTCGTTACATTAAAAAGATTCGCATACCAAAAGATTGAAATCGCTAATCGATCTAAATCATTAAACATCAAATGGAATTAACAAATTAAATGAATATAAAATTTGAAGTAAAAGAAGGAAATACTATCAGAACCGCCTTTACACGCAGTTAGACGCAACACAATTTACAATCAACAAATGCAACAATTGCAATTACAACTAAGTACATTACCTTTTGTTACAGCACAAAATACTTATATGAAACTTGAATTTTAAGATTAACGCAAACAACCAGTGTACTCTCTGAAGCGAAAATCAATAGAGACGCTACGCTTATAATAAACATACAAAGTGCAACATTAGTAAATCTAATTCAAGACATCTGATATACAGACGATCATTGTTTTAAAAGTTGCTGATATCAAAATTATTACATTTTTGCAAAGTAACTACATTTTGTTTCGAGGTTAACGTCTTTTCAGACTGCAAAACGGTATCTGTATATACGCCAACGGTACTGAATTTTGAAGTTGAACGTCTTAATATTTCGTTTATTTGTCGAATAAATTCTTAAATATTGTACCTTTTACATTGCGTACTTACGATTACGTCAGTGATTACACAAAACCTTTAAGTTACCTATAAGGTCTGTAATTTAAGGATTTAGCTACTTCCAAATCCAATACGAAAACTTTGCAAATTCGTTAAACTGTGAAGTAGCATTAGATTTTTCTATACGTTAGAACGGTAATGAACCCTTGTAATGAAAAATTCAGATTTTGCTTCTGTTGTAAGGGTAAAAAGCTTTATCGCTTTATTAGAAGAAAGAATAATGCTTCTGAGTATAGACGAGAAACGGGGAAGGTTAAGACCTACAAGAAAACATAAAAATTCGCATATTTCCTTTCTACCCACAATGATAGTGTTCGCCTTTTAATTATTTCAGTCGATAAATTTGGGTTAACCACTCCCTTTATAAACGTTACTTCCTGTTTATCTTTCTTAATAATAGCACACTGCATTAGTGCATTACATTATGTGGGCAACGTCGAATTAACACAATTGCTCCCTTTATTAGTATAATTTTCAGTTAAATAAGCTCATTTACAGAATTACTGCTTCTTTTTAAATGACGGAGAGAATTTCCTCCCGTATCGTAATTTGGTAGCCAGATGTTATGAAGGATCTCTGGAAAATTAGTTCGCAGAGTGAAGTGCACGCGATGTTTTCCCAATTTTTTACAGGATTTAATTAAGGTAACTGATTGAGTTCCGAGAATAGACACTTGAACCAATCTTTATAACTGAAGCTCTTACATATAGTGAACGTCAGCCTTATTTACCGAGAATTAAAAGCAGACCTGGGGAGTGGGGTATTCTACTTCATTATTTAATAAAGCAGAGAACCAAACCACCAGCATTTCCTTTACAAAACTTCATTCGACAGGTCATCCTCTAAAATGAATAATGTAAGGGCATTTTCACAAAACATACCATCTACACTATAATCTCACTCAGGTTTGGGGCCTAATGAAAAATAACCCTTTAACGGATTTGAATCAGATTGACATCAACTGAATGCATATCCAAGTACCGAAGGTTCCACATTATTGAGTGCATACATAGTTACCTACTTACGGACGTGAACGATTTTTTTGGGATTTCGCCTTACAGCAAACTTCATTACATAACCCACCCAACTTGTCAATTAATCATGCATTTTGAATGTTATTTTGGAAATTTTTGTTGCTGATAGAGATGATTTCGTAACCTAGTAATCCCGAAAAGAAAGATTGCAGAGATTTAGTTACACTACTATCTTCAATGTATTGTTTAATGATTTATTTACTGTGCTTAGTTCCATTTAGTTGAAAGCGCGGATTCTGGCAGTACCTATTAACAAATTAACATGTAAGTTAGCAGCCATTGTTCACACGCGTTTTTATCTAAGTTTAATTTGTTTCTAGGAAATCTTTTTAATAGTAGGTACATAAAGGAACAGACAAGTTAAACCTCGCTGCTGTATTATTTATTATTATTTAGTTTACAAATAACCCTCTTAGTGCAATAGAGGTAGGTGGGTTCGACGTGATAATGAGGTATCACAAATGGTTTGTCCTTCGGGTTCTTTATTGGGTTTATTTTCTCTGCTACACATCCGGAGTTCAAACTACTTTTCATTTCGGGATGCAAGCGGACGAGGCCGTGTCATATTTCAATTACCGAGTCATTATCTCGGAGATACCGGGTTGCTAATCTGATTTCAGCTTGTTTCCCTCTGTTCCTCACAAGCTCAAATCTCGATAGTAATTTTCATTATTTACTAGGGGTAGTAGTGTTAGGTGTTATTAATGCCGTTACTTTAAACCGTTCTTGATAACATCACTTCGTGTAAACAGCCGGTGGTAATCGTTCTTAATAAAGCCGATGTTGTTAAAACCTGTGTTATTTTTTAGCGCATTTTTGGAAATAAAGATGTAGCTTTTAATCTCACTTTGGCCGACTGGCTGAGTGGCTGGCTGGCTGGCAGCAAATCAGGGCCCGTAGAAGAACGTTTGTAGAAAGACGAGGAGTGGACGTGAACGCAACTAGGTCGTGTGATTAACAACTTCCGTATCTTACGTGTATTACACTAAACAAGACGCTCCATTAGGTTGTAATTGTCACTTTGTTCAATTAAAATTGCTATCAACTAAATTGGGTTCATTGCCGTGCTAATAACTATTTCGCGTTTCGAAGATTTATTTGAACTGTTGTACTGCCATTCCACTGTAGTTTACTATCGTGAAAATTAATACAGACAACGTAAAGGGACGTACGTCGCTCCAATTATTTATCAACGATAAATAAATGTAACAAGTAATTTGTAATTAAAGATCTTATTTTTTTTGTTCGTGTAAAAATTACCTACGGCCGGTATTAAACTAGTGACAGTAGTTTTTCTTTCATATTTTTGTCTTGAAATTGGATGTTATTCAAAAATTCAAATCCTCTGCACAAATTCAAATTCTTCGCTTTTTGTTTGGAAAAACTTGATATTTTTCACAAAAACAAAAACATCGATCACAAATACCCTGTATATAACAATCATTACACCTTGTATATTTAAATTTCACCATGTATACATCTTTCGCAATTCCCTATACCTTTATTTTCGAATTTAGGTACTACTGAAATTCCAAAATTCAAATCTCTCACACAAATTCAAACTTAAATTTACCGTAACAAAATGGCAGACATCCAGAAATTCAAAAATTCAAATCTCCCACATAGTTTGGCAGATTTCAGTAAAAATTGCGCATTTGATGAAGAAAGCACGAAAGTCACAGGTATTGGTCAGGGTATAGTCCTGATGATTTTATGATCGGGAGGCCTACAAAAAGTTATCAAAAAACAAAATGGCGGCCATTCAAAGTTTAGGCCTTACTTAATATGGGGAGTGCTTTATTCTGCAGCAACTATGAGTTTTTATGGAAACATGCTTCTGATCTTTTTTATAGCTCTTAAAAATACCTTTACAGCGATAGATTACACGACTACTTCCTACTTCCGGTTACCGAAAGTGACGTCAAAATCCGATAGTTGTATGGATTGCAAACTTGTGAATTTTTTTAATGGCTCGGGAGTATATTTTCGATGTAAATTCAAACCTCAAAACACGCCAACGAACTTTCCTGGACCGAAACGGGCCCGAGAGAACTTTTGCCGGCTTACACTAATATAAAATAATAATAATAATAATAATATAATAATAATAATAATAATAATAATAATAATAATAATAACACCATAAATACAAGTAACGCAACTTGCACTACAAAGACAGGTCCACCCAATAAAGTTACACGTCCTAGCACAGTTAAAAAACACAAAACTCCTTCTTCACATAAACACACCACATAAACACACCACGTTATCACAACCCCCTCGTATTCAACCGAAACGCGAAAACCTTACACAACTACTGTAATATCTCCACCAAAACAAGCACCACCACAAATACAACCTCAAGGAACAAAGAAACAACCAATAAATCACAAGTAACGCAAAACATGCACTAACAAAGCAGGTCCACCAATAAAGTTTACACGTCCCTTAGCACATTAAAAAAAGCACATACACTCCTTCTTCTCAGAAACAACCCACTCGTATACAACCAAACGCAAAAACCTTGACAGCCACTACTAGCTCACAAAATACTGCATTCTCCACCAAAAAACCTCAAGCAAACCACACAAATACAACCTCAAGAGAACAAAGAAACACAATACAAGTAACGCAACTTGCAACTACAAGACAGGTCCACCCAATAAAGTTACAACCGTCCTAGCACAACTTAAAAAAACACAAAACTCTTCTTCACATAAACACATATCACCACGTTATACAACCCACTTCGATTCAACCGAAACCGAAAAACCTTAACAGAACTACACAGCTTCACACATACTGTAATATTCCAATCTCAAAAACCCAAGCAACCACAACAAATACAACCTCAAGAACAAAGAACACCAATAAATTATCAGGTAACGCAACATGCACTACAAGACAGGTCAACACATAAGTTACACGTCTATCACAGTTAAAAAACGCAATAGCTCTTCTTCTCAGAAACACCACTCGTATACAACCAAACGCAAAAACTTGACAGCAACTACTAGCTCAAAATACTGCAATCATCTCCACCAACAAACCAAGCCACCACAACAATACAACTCAAGAACAGAAGAAACACCAACAAATAAGTACAGCAACTTGCACTACAAAAAGACAGGTCCACCCAATAAAGTTACACGTCTAGCACAATTAAAAACACAACCTCCTTCTTCCACATAAACACACCACATTATCACAACCAACTCGGATTCAACCGAAACGCGAAAACCTTAACAGAACTACACGCTCACAACATACTGTAATATCTCCACCAAAAACCCAAGCAACCACACAAATACAACCTCAAGAACAAAGAAACACCACAAATACAAGTAACGCAACTTGCACTACAAAGACAGGTCTACCCAATAAAGTTACACGTCCTAGCACACTTAAAAAACACATAACTCCTTCTTCACAGAAACACACCACATTGTCACAACCCACTCGTATACAACCGAAGCGCAAAAACCTTAACAACACCACAGGCTCACAAAATACTGCAATATCTCCACCAAAAACCCAAACAACCTCACAAATACGACCTCAGGAACAAAGAAACACCATAAATACAATTAAAAAACACAAAACTCCTTCTTCACATAAACACACCACGTTATCACAACCCACTCGTATTCAACCCAAACGCAAAGCCAAAGAAACACTTACACAATAAAGTCTATTTAATAAAATTACAGGAATTATTATAATGATATTTTTGTTTTGTTTTCTTCTTTCCTGATAGCGTTGACTATTGTGGCCATTAATAGCTATGTTGGTAAGTATGAATTACATACTATCTCTAGATTTCCAATGTGAGTGTGTGAATATTTATTTTATTTTTTATTTTTCTTTAGAATCCTACATAACTTCACCAGACACAGACACAGACACTAATCGTTACTTGATTTTAATCCGTGCGATTAGTTAACCAGGCTAGACCTGAGTTCTCACAAGAAACACCGACAATAATAATAATATAAATGATACAACATATACTACATTCAGAGATTCACCTCTGAAGCAAACCACATTATCACGACCCATTAGTATTCAACCCAAACGCAAAAGCCTAAACAGCACTTTAGACTCACAACATGACACACAACATACTGTAATATCTCCACCCTTAACTCAACCAACCACACAAACACAACTTCCAATGATTTCATAGGCAATAAGATGGTAACCAAAAATTGTTATGCATTTATAAAAATTCCTTGATTTATGATACTGGTGATTGCGATTTCAGAAAAAAAATAGTATGTATGGGTAAAGCACATTCCCGAATTCCAATGTTTGCTGGCTTAAATCTTGAAGCAAACTAGTCCGGACGGAACCGGCCCGGAACGGACGGCAGATCGGGCCATTCTGCGCCGATTCCGTCAGGATAAGTGTGCGCATGGTACACAGCTACGGAATTTTTGCCGTCCGGTCTGGTCCGATTCCGTCCGCGCTTCACGCTTAAGATTGTTGTCTGGGAACGTATTGCTTCTATCACTAGAAACACATTCTACTTTTCCGGCTACCATTTGTCACTTTCCCGGATAGCATGCCATTCAAAGAATCCATTTAGTATGTCCGTCTAGTATGAACCAAGTAATAACAATAACAACAAGACTATTTGGAAATATAGACTGAGTGTATTTAAGTTCACTATCGGACAGTGATAATTTTATTACGTCGGATGAAGTAGGTAATGAAACTGACAAATTTAATAGACGGCCCGTGTGGCGCAGTTCAGTTGAAGCTGGACTGCGGTACTAAGGGTCTCTGGTTGGAATCCTGTTTCGGGAATGGATGTTTGTAAATGTGTAGTGAGTTGGGTTGGCAGCGCAGCCTTGAGTGAAACCCCGCCCACTGAAAAATAAAGGCAAAAATAAATAAATATATAAATAATAAAGTTTTACTTAAAAGTCAGGAAAATGTGAGTACGAGGCCCCTTCGGGGCTGAGCCGGCTGAGCACTTTAATTTCCGAGTCAAGTAGTGCCATTTTACTGACGAGTTTCGAATTAGATTTTACCCGAAATCGTATTTTAATATAAAATTACAATTTTCGTGTAGAACTTTTAATTAATGTCAATCTGTCAGTGATGACAGGAGTCATTATAGACATTTAGCAATGTCACAGGTGCAGCCGGTAAAGTGTCGGTGCAGGTAGTAACGTGACAAGTGGCAGGAAACGGAGTCTGCTCTGCCTCTGTCATTGAAACTAAAATTTTCTGACAGAAAGTAGGCATGAAAATAGTTTCATGGCGATTTTGGGCAAACAAACTTGTCATGTTATTTTGCGCAGGTCACATGTACCATATATCCCTTAAAATGAGTAAAATAGTTTACAAACCTCGCTGTTCCGTGGTTCATAACCAACGCTTAGGGCTTATAAAGTCCTGGGCGTAGGTAATGAACCACTTCCATCTCGGTATGACTAATACTATAACATATAACTCAAAATCCACGACCAAAAAAAATAAAAAGGAACTTAGCTTCTCTTTCGCTTTGCATTATTATATCCGTCTACCAATTTTAAAGTTTGCACTTTGCTACAACGTAAGAGTTTCCACAACCTCCCTCGGGACCTATTCAATGATAATGGTCATCTTGTTCGCCTATCAGATGGGTAATATAATAATAAATGGGATCTGAAATAGCCGTTCGCGTTCTTAGTAGAGAGCCATTCGTAGTCTGCTAAACGCTATACCTCTTCTATATGGAAATAGATTAAACCACTCGATTTGCTGGATTCAGTTCTGTTTACAAAGTAGGTTAACAGGCAGAATTTTTTTCTCCAAATTTCACATGCGACATCACTTCTAATAAATTGGATCTCCTTTGATAAAAAAAACTTCGAACTTTTGTAAGTGTTCTTCAGAAAAATAAGTTTCCAACTTTTGAATGATGTTTAATTTTTAACGAGATTATACTTGCAAGTAACAAACTGGAAACATTTTCCTTTTGTAGGCGCAGCTGAACCGTTATCTCTTGAATACTTATAAAAAGATTAACGAGATACGAGGGAAATGAAAGCGATGAAGACGCCGTCATTGAATTTAGATTTGCGCCTTAACGGGTTGTGCTATTGATTGATTGTATTGTTTAAGAACAACTTGAAAGAAAATCCCAAGGGGAAAGCACTTGTAGCGTTATGCGTATAGAGAAAGCGGGTTTTCTTTTATAGGAATTCCATTAAATCGGTGCGATCAGGAGGATTAATTTTTTTAAGTTTCTTGTCAAATTGACCCAGTTTCCTTTGTTGTAGTTTAATTTATTTGTTTTATTTTTCACTTTACTTGCCATTAAATTGAATTCCATCAATACTATCACATATTCCCAAGTATCACGTAATATGGAAGCAATAATGGCTATAGACTGGCGCAACATTGATTTTATATTGTATACTTTGTTTCACTGGTGCTGAACCTGACGTCATAAATGTGATTCTCTCTTCATTACATTTAAATCGATTGAGACAAAAAAATTACGTCATTAACGTAAGTCGTGACAAATAAACCAATTATTGATCTGTCAATAATATCAATCCGTCAAACGATTTTCGTTATAGACAGATTTCCAGTGTTAAATGCCTTTTGATTAGGTAGTTTGTGTTAAAAGTGAAGTAAATATCATCAAAGTTGAAAACGCTTAGGCAAGTCCACAGTGCAGCAACGCCGTTAACAGACAAGTATTTTAAAAATTTTACATAAAGGTTCGATTCGCTCATATCATGAATTTAGGTCATTACCGTTACAATTAGGTAAATATGACGAACCGATACACAGAAGGTGAGCAAAGTTTGATTTTGAAGTTGATTCAGTACTTCCAAGGGGAAAAAGAAGCAGGCAAAACTTTAACACCCGTAAGCGCAGTATATGATGTAAGTGTTTCCTATGCGTTTGCTATAATCATATGCTTACTTAATCACAGAGGGTTTGTGCTGCCCTGGGTGTATCGTTGTGGACTGTAAAAAGAATTAGTACAAGAGGTGTTAAAAAAGATGACGATTACAAATCGCAAAAAAGTGTGGCTATTAGTTTATCTCACGGACCTCCGCTGCATGAAATACATGAACATGTAATAAGGACACGGATTTATGCAATGTATGCGACAGGTAAATAACATTCTTTATGTTCTAAGGGAAGATTTGCTTCAAATGAAGACGTTCGCGAGAACACTTATGGAATTGATTTTATAGGTGAGAATGTTACACTCCGTTCTTTACACAGTAATCTTCAACGACTTGATGGCGTAGAAATATCTGCTACCTCTTTATCCCGCAGTTTGAAGAAACTGAAATTCACGTGGCGGAGTCAGAGCTGTCACTTTTAATAAGATTTAAATCTTTTTTATGATTTAAATACTTTTTTCGATTTAAATCATTTGATCTTAAATCTTTTTACCGAAAATGATTTTTGATTTAAGATTTAAATCTTCATGAAAACTATCTTTGATTTTGAACTTAAAAAATGATTTAAATCTTTTAAAAAGATTTAAATACTTTCGAAAAGATTTAAATCGTTTCCGAGTGATTTAAATCTTTTAGAGACGATTTAATTAATACATACTAACAAATCCTCTTGATTTGTTTCAACCTGACTAAGCTAATTACCCCGGGTTTTATTTCGGTAGACGTTTATATGTATTTATTACAAAATCGAGTATACTGAGATTGACGATGTCTTGGTTTTTTAAAATTTCTTTCGCAAAAAAATAGGTACATATTTTAATTTAATAAATAATAACAATAAAATACGGTAGAAATGGTAGGTATATTGATGAATGATGTTGAGGGTTTCGAGCAAGATCATCAGACCAATCAGGTTTATTGAATTTAAATCCTTTACAAACCTTTTGTCACAAAACGATTAAATCATCGGAAAAGATTTAAATCATTACATCATTACATGATTTAAATCTTTATACGTGATTTAAATTAACAAAATTAGATTTAAACCTTTTTGAATGAATTAAATACATTGAAAGTATCTTAAATACTTTCTAAAAAGATTTAAATCACAAAAAATATTTAAATCTCAAAATGATTTATTATCTAAATACTTTCTTATTGACAAAAGTATCTTTGATTTAAATCATTTGTTAAAATGAAATGCATCTTTGATCTTTGATTTAAATCGTTTTTTAAACGATTTGTGACAGCTCTGGCGGAGATGCACCGTTTCTAATAGATTATTTTTAATGGAACAGCTCTATGTAGCTCAAAGAAGACTACAATTTTTGAGAGACTTTAAACACAACGAAACTTCACTCTTTCCATTACGACCTGTGGTTTTAGACGAAACCTGGATATACAGTAGAGGGTCTTTTAGAAGAAGCTGGCAAGATGGTACTCTCAAAACAGTTAGAAAAAAAAGTGGTGAAGGGGTCCGGTATATAATACTCCATGCAGGATCAGAAGATGGATTTGTACCAAACGCAAGTCTAATTTTTAAATCTGGTAGCAAGTCCGGAGACTATCATGACTCCATGAATTGCCTTAACTTTGAGAAGTGGTTTGAACAACAATTGATCCCGAACTTGGATGAACCTTCTCTTATAATTATGGACAACGCTTCTTACCATTCAGGATTGGTAGAAAAAATCCAATCAATGCTGGACAAAAATGTCACTTATAAAGTGACTAACATCACGAGACATTACATTTGCACCAACAATGATGCAAGATCAGATCTGGGAAGTAGTGAAAAATCATATACCACCAAAACTATTTAGGTAGGCATCGCTGATAATTAAATGTTTGGTTGCAGTTAGGTAGACCTTTGGATAGGAAGCTGATTGTTATGGTTTTTTTTCACTCCATGTTGATTTTTACAGATTGAACGAATTAGCATTACAACATGGTCATCGTGTTTTGAGACTTCCTCCATATCACTGCGAGTATAATCCAATCGAAATGGTATATGGTCAGAATGCAAACGGCATTACGATGCAAGGATCGGTTCAATTCAGCCTGTCACACACAGTGCCGTTTTGTCTTTATGGAATGAGGCACTGCACAAAGTAACCTCTTTATATGCTGTTTTGTGAAACAGTAGTACTTAATAACTTTATTGTTTAGGTTACACCGGAAAAATGGAAAAGATATTTTGATCATACAAGAGGCATTATAAACCAGGCCTGGGAACGGGAACAACATATTGATACATCAGACATCTTACTTGGACGAATCTGATAGTGACGAAGATTATTATGATGATTATATTCATGAGGCAGAAGAGAATGAGCCTGTTTAAGAATATTATTTTGGGCCGTTTATACATATATACCTACTTGTGGTGTAGTGTCGTTTTTTCTTTTGTACATACGATTTGAATATGAACATTTGAGAGTTTTTTCACTTATAATTGCACAAGAGGTTTGTATTTTACCGAGTAAATTTGGGTTGTTTAGGTAATGAAAATCTGTTGCCTAGCAATTAGACGAGAAAAACTGTCAACTAATAAAAATGCGACACCGCAGGTGGAGCATTTTTAGGTTGACAGTTTTTCGAGTCTAATTGCTAAAAGGAAACAGATTTGAATTGCCACAACCCAAATTTATACAAACCTCGAGTGTAATTCGGCAGGACAATTTAACGAACAAGAAATTCACCAATCTAATCAATTATTGACAGACGTCAAACTAGTCATATGGGTAAGGATAATGCGATTATTGGTTCGAAAATGAATAAGTGAAAAAACCACTAGTGCATTTGTCGCTGGAAAAGTTGCAGGTAACTTTTGCCGCTGTCAAAGTGACAATTACACTGCGGCTTATGCGATTTTTTATACATGAGTTGAATTGTCAGGAATAAATATCTTCACTACCTGTTTTCCCTCACAATTGCGTTTTTTTTTAAATAAATCGGATCAGAAGATATTCAAGATCCTTATGCGAATATCTCGAGTGTGTGGCAAAAGAACAGAAACTGTATGTATGCGTTGTTATTTCAATGAGCCTGTGGTATAATGACTACGCTTTATCTCAAATTTGTAAGATATATAAATGCGAAAGGCTTACCGATAAACCATGGCCTATTCTACTTCTGCAAATGGCTAGTTAAGGGTTATTAAAATTCGCGCAACTTAACGCGTATTCTTCACATTGGTAGCATGCTTAATTTCACATCAACATTAGGTAAACGAAATATTAATTTACGAACTGCCTAAACAAACTTTAAGTTACAAATGTTCCTATGCGTTTTCTGTAACCATCATACACTTAATCTCAAAGAGTTTCTGATGCTCTGGCAGTATCCATTTCGACTGTCGTCGGTGCAAAGAATCGGTTACATGAGGCGATTACAAACGGTGGAAAAAGTTTAATCTCGAGTTTAATTCATACCAACGGAGTTCCTCTACATAAAATACATGACCATTTAGCCATTATAAAACCTGGGGACAGGAAAAAACCTATCAGGACCAGATGCCTTACAAGTGATTGTCAACTTGGACGGTCTGATAATAATGAACGATAGTGACACCTTAATAAATAAGTTGAAACGTCAATGTGACAATATGTAAACCAACTACTAATTTACGACCTGCCTTAATTTTGATATGACGTCAGATAGTGTGACGAAAGGTTCAGCACCCTTGAAACAAAGTATAGTTTTATATTGCGCCAATATAGAATGTGAACGCTTTTAAAAATTGGGCCAATATAGTAAACAATATTGGTTCAATGTCACTTACAATGTGAAACCAATAATGTTATGCTACATTGGCCCAATCTGTTACAATATCGGGGAAATATTGCAGCCTACATCTGACCAATATTAGGATGTAAATGCTTTGTAAATATGGGCCATTATTGTTGAACTATATTACCACAATATAGAATGGAAATATTGAGCGAATAATGTAATCTATGTTGTACCAATCAATATTATTGATCTCATATAAACTTTCAAAATGTTGGATTTACAATATACCGAGTGGTGCACGGTAAGTAGGGATTTAACATGGGAAATTAGTTTTATGGAATTTCCTGCCCTTCTGTACATTTTACAGGAAAAACTGTAGAGTTGAAAGTTGTTCAGATTTAAAAGGCCAAAAAGCCATGACTTTTGTTTTATGAATTGTTACTAATAACAGAAATGTTGAAATTTATTTTTAAATTGTATGGACCTTTTAATTCTGAACAACTTAAAACTCTACAGTTTTTCCTGTAAAATATACAGGAGGGCAGGATATTGCATATAACTAATTTCTCATGTTAAATCTGTATGTTTATTTTGAATCCGACGCAAAAAATGGATGCGACTTTTTTGTACAGCCCCCCCCCCCCCTCTCAACGAGTCATTTTTCACCTGTATTTCGTCAATCGTAAGGGAAAGTTTACGACAGTACCTGCAGATATAAACTTCAAGAAATATGTTTCATTAAAGACCTATTTTGATAAGGATGTAATTTAAATTTAGTAAGTCATTTACATACAATTTTATTTTCTTTTTTTATTGTATGAAAAATTACCTTGTGGAAAAGTCACTTTCTACGATAGTAAAAAAGGACTTTTAATGGTGGAAACTCGGGTGGAAATTAAGGGTATTTTGGAATATTTATTTTAAGGAGGTAAAGGACGTCCTATCGGTAAAATAGGGATAGAAAAACGTGATCGCGAGTTCAGCACATTCATTATAATTTTATTTAGAAACTCTTTAAGATTATTTCCATGTATTTAGGTAGGTAAGAGAAGAATTAAGCCTTTCTACCCCAAAAAATAAGAGTGTCGGAGGAGGATACTCACAAAAGGGGATTAAAACTTCTGGAAGAAATATCCATTGGCCCTATCAAAACTTTAAGAGCGAATATCTCTAAAACGGTGTGTCAGAGGAAAGTACTCACAAAGCCAAATGAATCGCTTGAACATGTCTGTTGATGATGTCAAAACTTTCAGTGCAAATATCTGCAGAACGAAGTGTCAGAGGAGAGGTTGGAACGTCTAGACGAGACATATCTACTAGAGATGTGAAAATTTCAGTGTAAATATCTTAAAATTAAGTGTCGTACCTACAAAGGGAAAATGCAATACTCAATACGAGTGACTCTGTAACTTCGATCCACTTTCGACAATTCCAAAGATTTTATTACACAAATTTTATCAACACCTGAAATAAATCTTAGGCACCAATAGAAAAAATCTGACATGCAAACTCTATATCCGGGTCACACAATGAATTCGAATAAACTCGCAATGAATTGATTGACAATGACAAAAATGTATTCCGAAACACACGAAACAATTAGAACAAAATCCCTAAAAGTAATAAAAGCTTACAAAGCTTGTTTGGACATATTACCCCACACGCAGACGGCCGATAATTAAAAATAAAAAATCTTAAATTACTTACAGTTTTTTTTAATAATCCAAAAAAATCTGGTTGTGAAAGTGTTTGTGACATTCAGGTGCACTTAACAAAGACACAAAAACACTCTCTGTCGGCCTCAAAAAATAAACTTGTTCTTGAGAACACTGGACTTGATGATAAAATCTGGTTTGATGAGTAAAATGAACACATTTTCCGTGGCTCTCTGACCAGTAGAAACTTTTGACTTTTAATCTCGCTTTTAATGAAACAGAAACCTTCACTAAGCAGACAACTGATTTGTTTACTCGCATTCGAGCTAACTTTTTCTGAATACAGACAAACCGTTTTAACAACTAAAACCAATAGGGCTGAACGCTCGGGGTTTAACGGAAATAAATTCCCACGCACTTTACCGTTGCGGAACTCGCAGCTACCGGCTGTCTCATTTTCATCTAACGTGCTGTATTTAAAGAAAAACCACTTTCACCATAAAATAATCTCCTTCTACAGCATTTTCAAAAACGCTGCCAATCATAATTAGACTTGAGGCCAGCTTCGCAGCAACGCGCCCCGCGTCCCCACTTACGCCGCAAAAAATACGCAATTCTTCGAAATACGTTATTTCGATAAGACACGTGCGTTTCATCTGATAAAATCCCTTTTTTTGTGGTAACGACCAGATGTCTTTACATTTTAACACGCAATTTCACACGCGATAAAAACTAAATAGAAAAATTACGTAATTACTAACAATTCCAAAAGGTAAAACAACACTAAAACACAAATTCAAGTAAAATAAACCAACGTTGTGCTCATTCGTAAATAATCCCTCACATGTACACTTAATAAATTAAAATATTCGCATATACAGGATGCCCCGTCATTGTTTTTGGCTTTCAGACCGAAATATCATCTAGATGACATTAATTGTTGTGTCGTTCTACTCGGTTTGTCTGAAATAATTTCGCAATGTTTAAAAAATAACTTTTGGTTCCAGGCAAACTACATTTATGCGTTATTTCTGAAATCTGGTCGTCCGTTGGCCAGCAACTGTCGCTGCTGGAAGCCACGGTTAATTACTTGCTTCAGAAACTCCCATCCAATGCTAATTAATTCAAGATCATTTTCTCTCTCTATCAATTTCTTTTTTACCCTCTTTATCGTGCATTTTGAGATATCCTGAACTGTATAAAAATAAATTTTACCAAAAAACCAACGCAAACAAGGTTTCCCTTCACCAAGGTCTTTTTCGCTGCGGAAATCCCAGGGCACGACCTTGCACACAGAATAAGGTCACCCTTTAGTTAAGTGACCAGGAAATCCCCTCGCCCATGCGCGCGTTAGAGTCCCTTACCTGAGACCAGCAAAATTAATTAGTAATTTCACATAAGTTACTATTAATAAATGCCTATTGACCGCC
Organism: Photinus pyralis; assembly: GCF_008802855.1. Classification (NCBI taxonomy): domain Eukaryota; kingdom Metazoa; phylum Arthropoda; class Insecta; order Coleoptera; family Lampyridae; genus Photinus; species Photinus pyralis. The sequence continues at coordinate 48,957,770 of NW_022170249.1, forward strand.
ATTCGTACAGGTCAAGTGCACAACGTGTCTTCATGGATTAAAACTTCATCTATAGACACGGTGTCTACATTACACAAAGGCAACACAACAAATGTTTTAATTAAAATAAATTAAATTAAACATTTGATTTATCACAAAGTGTTTGGTTGCTCCTAGACGTAACAAAGCATCAAATGAATGTTTTCATTAATGCGTAGAGGCCGTTGTTTGTGAAAACCGCTCTTCCGAAAGTAACAATAATATGTATTATACGCTCTTCTTCCTTATTAATTAATTAGCGCGTAATTTCAATTTCAACCAATCAACCTTCCTTCTACTTGCAACTTGCAACACAAGAAGCGCTATAAAATATTGTAAGGCTTTACAGTAAAGATCGTCGAAATCGTTTGAGAAATTGAGCTGAACTAAATGCACATGAGTATAACAGTAGCAGTGTAGTAGATATTTGAAAAAATGTCTTGTACAAGGTACAATGGGGGAAGATGACCAGCATTGAAGGAGTAAATCCTGGTAAATTGTTTGGCAGAGGGGGTAATATAGAATTGTCACCACGATCTCCCGAGTTGACTCCGTTTGATTAATTCCTTTGGGGATCTTAAAATAAATAGAGTATATGACTCCAACGAAAGACTATCTCCTATAGTCTAGATAAATAAGGCACATGAATGTAGCCAACTTATTATTTGACGTCCTGTATAATTGTCTGTGTAAAGCTAGATCATTTGGAGCAAATGAAACCAATTTTATATGATCATTTGATCAAAGTATGAAATGTGGCAAATTGATTTATTTTGCATTTGTCAAGACAACACAATAGTATATTGAAAGACAAGTGTTACAATGCGACCTATTGTAATACGACTATCTTGTGGCACGAGTGGCGACGCGAAGCGTAGCCACGAGTGTCCGCAAGATAGGAGTATTACAATAAAGCATTGTAACACGCGTTTTTCATACTATTTTTTCTATTTCGGTGCTTTAATTTAATTTTTGCACGATCGGTTATAGTCGGCTACTTACTAATTCATTTTCAAGGCGGTAAGGTGCACTTACCAACCTAGGGCGGTAAGTGTATCATAGCAACGTGCTTAGCAACCAAGTGACAGTTACAGTAACATGCGACACGTAGGATATGTGTCAAAAATCAAATTATTGTTTATTAATGTGGAAGTTAAATGTACAATTTGCAAGTTACAAAAATTAGTTCGGGAATTAGACAGGCAATTGGAAAACACGGTGTTTACAGATTCTTCACACTCAGCAGTCGATAGAGGATTTGAATTAGTATACGGTATGAAATAGCAGGTTCTGTTGATGGCAACGAAGATGATGAAGGGTTCCCTGGAGTTCCACATAAAATCTTCTGAGCGGTTTCAATCTTGTTAGTTAATGACTCACCAAGTACGTGTCATCGGGTGCTTCCGTAAGAAATTTATGGAAATCTGCTTTAGAAAAAACGCTAGATTTTTTTGGCTGATACCAAACGTTCTTTCTTTTCAAAAATGCTATCAGCGTACTGTATTTAGAAATATCAACACACCTTCTTAGAAAAATCATATTTTCAACATGGAATAATCACACCATAAGCCATTTCAATCCTTCACTACGTTGAAGAAAATATGCTAACACAATTTTTTCACTTATGTCAGTTTGACATTTACTTTCACACCATTTAAGGAAAGAATCATATGCGGCTTCATATCTACTTTTAAATTTTTCGGGAATGATCGATGCGCAGCCAATACTCCATGCACCTTCTATTTCGAAATCTTCTGAATCATTTAGGTATGTTCACTTCTCAACCAAACCACGTTTCGCGCACGTGTTGTTTTGTTTTCAAAAACAGAAACGTAACTGTAGCAACCCACAAAAAATTACTGAACCCATTGTGATGCCACCACATTGATACATTCGAATTTAGTTTATATCAATTATAAATTGATCGTGCAAAAAATAGCGTAAGCACCACGGTCAGTAGGTGCTTAACCGATTTCGGATAATATTGCAAACCTCGAGCTGCGCTCTCGGTTTGCAATTATTATCCTCAACCAGTAAAGTACACCTACTGACCTTAATACTTAATATACTATAAAAAAATCATTATCAGAAACTATAGGGAACATTAGAACTAACATGTTTTATGTTGGGAACACTTTTTATGCCGTTAAGTTTTAGGTTGGCAGCGTAGTAAGACTGACCTTTTGAAGTTCAAACATGGAAGTACCCAACGAAGTACCTACTTGTACTAACTAGTAACTGCCAACTTAAGAGATGAGTTACCAAAAAAAAAACGACTATAATCACTGTCTTTGTACAACTGTTTTCGGCCTAAAACAGTTGTACAAAATCATCATTGTGACACCGAAATAGAAAAAACATTTTTATAAATTATTCATAACCTGAAAATCCAAATTTGAACATGGCTTTGCAATTTGTGCTTCTTAAACTCAAAATTACAATTTACAATCGATGATTCGTTTTGAAATGAAAACTTTGTCGTGTGCGGACAATTCGCGCCCGGACAATTCGCACTCGAAAAATTCGCTCCCGAATAATTCACACCCGGATAATTCTGTAAATCTTTGGTTTATTAAAATTAAATATTTTTAAGAGGCTACTAGACGATTGCCTTTACAGAATCTAAACACATTCATCTTGGTCATCTACTTCATGGAAAAATGTTTCAAATAATAGTTATTTGGTCTTTCATTTTCAACACATCGCGATTCTTTAAGTATTTCCATTTCACGCTGGTTTTTTCTTGAAGTTGTATGAAGAGTCGGATATAGTTAAATCCTGTAATTTAAGAACACATAATTTTTATCTACTGCGCTTTCGTTTTGAGAAAATAAGAATAGGTAACTGAAACGTCTTTTGTGGAGTAATTAAATACCAAATAGTTATACCTAATTATAGTATATCTACAATACATGTGTAATATTCGCTACTTTTGAGACGCTCTTAATATTAAAACAGAATCAACATAATTATAATACCGTACACAAACAAAATGATAAGTCTAAAGTTAAAAATATTTACATTATAAGATCAAGATGAAAATCGAAAAAGGAAGTAATTTTAACGCTCCCTTACATAAAGATTTCTTAATGAAGACACATAAAAGATTGTTCTCTATTTCTTTAGTTGAAAAGGGTGACAAAGGAAATGAATTAAATTTATTTTAGACAAAACGAGTATGTATAAATGACAATAGAACAATGCATTTCATAGATGGCACTAAATTTGGATAAGGAATTAAGATAATATTATAATTAAAGGTAAATTTGAAAAGACCCCAATAACACAAATTTCACTTCATAAAGAAACAATAAGAGAAATATTGCAATGGCATCCTTTCTATTATTTCTGGAAGATGAATAGGGTTTATTACAAGGTAAAAGTAATTACGTCCGAAAAATCAGGTTTAAGTACGTATGACCAAAACTAATTAGAACTTTAACGCCTGTATAGTATCTTCATTCTTGAACGTTTGACAGAGTAGTATTTTAAAATTTATCTGAGCAGGGGTTTTGGTTTTGTGTATACTTTTTTTTTAATTTTAAAAAAATTTATTTCTGGTGGTAGTGTTGTGGTGGTGTTCAGAAAAGGTAAGTTTCCAGTTTTCTTAGAACCAGTTTTACGTTTCTTTGATCACATTATGGCTATTATGTTGATTATTGGGGACTGAGTAAAATTACACTAACTGCTTATTTTTTTGCGTTATCTTTGCTACAACTATGGTAATGAATGAACTTAAAAGTTTTTTTTTTTATTTTCTTACTCTTATTTATTTTATAGTTTGAAGAGATACGTGGAAAAATTGTGGCAATTTTTTAAAAGATTGTTAATAATCAAAACAGTAAATCTTGAAACGTTTTAGGAACAGGTCGATATTTATGATTTTTTCTTTTAAATGTTTGTAATTATTAAGTACCTATATACTTCCTTTTTAATTTTTGTATGGCATACCTAGTACTATGAAATGTTTTAAAAGTAAGTTGAGGGCGCGCTGTTGTTTATGTCATTGGAAAGATGTCGGGCCGATCACTATGTAATAGAAGCTAATGCGATCGTGCGTCAAAATTATGCAGTTGCAAGTGGTATAAAAAAGAGAAAACTTGTACCTGCAACGTCGAATGCGCTGGAAATGAAACAACTAAACAAAAAAAATTACATATCCGAATTAAGAGATGGGCGACCTTACCAACGATGCATCATTTAAGATTTTAAGGGTTGCACTGTCAGCGATGCCAGACAAAGACATTAGTGAGCAAGTTTAATATTAGACACTGTTTCCTTCCATGATCAATTTGACGTGCCAAAGCGTTTTTTGAAAATTATTTTAATTTACAGAAATAGCTATGTATCGTTTCTAATGCACCACCGTATATTATTTAGCTTCGGAGAAATAACACCAAAATCTCCCCTTAAAAATTGTTATAATAATAAATGGATAGATTTTTGTGTTATTTCTCCGAAGCTTCTTAAGCACCCCATTGAGAGTCATGGATCTTCACAATTTCAGTATATTATTTAAATAATAGCCATATAATTTATATCAAGATCAATTTTTTTCACGATGTTTATCAATATTTTTTGCTTTTTTCGTTACTTTACAGTTCTTATCTCTTTAATTTTACGGAAACTCTCAAAAATCTATTTGTTTTACGTTCAAATATGATGAGATTCTTTTAAGACAATACATACGTATTTCGTTATGTGTCCTTTAAATGGACGACATCGAAGGTTAGAGAGAACTAGGAAACTTAACTTGCAGCTACATTTTTGTAGTTTATGCGGGTGCAAAAGTGTCCAGACATCAAAATCTCAGGGGAGCGAATTTCTGGTGCGAATTATTCGGGTGCGAATTGTCCTACAACCTGAAACCATTGGTACATGATCGTTAATAGTAACATTTTAGTGGGTTCACAATATTCACCACCAGCTGTCAAACGCCTCCCACGCTGATAAATTGACATGTTTTTTATTTCTCATCGATGAAAATGATATATTGTATAAGATGCGGTTTCTTTTGAACTGAAAGCCCTGTGTCGACAATACAGCACTACACTGACGATTAAATAGGAACTGCTGAAAGGAAAATTCAGAGAACATCTTAAAACATGCAATGAATAAAATCCAATTTTCTCTTTAAAGATGTGATCTGTGACCGTGACAATTTATTCTTGTTTTAAGGAAATCGATACTTGCGATTCTTTTCAAGGATAATAAAGAGTTTATGTTTCCTTTACGAGACGAGGTTAAAAGCCAAGAAACTTGATTCGGCATTGTAACATCACATTTTTGTCTCTCCTTTAAAATGTTGTTCTCGTCGACTCCATAATATTACATTTCGTATTTCTTCCTAATTCGTCTATAGCGGATGATATTATTATCTGTAAAGCAATCTAAGGTTGAAGGTTGTTATTTATTTATTTATTTATTTATTTATTTGTTTAGCCAGACACCATACAGAATAAAAATTCCAATTCCATGGCCCTAGGACTCTGAACTAACATTAGGACTTAAGATCTAATTTGATTTGTTATTGCATTTAGGAGATTGGGAAAAAAGTCAATATCACTCTCTGAGGAGAACTTATTAAAAGTGATCAAGATCTTAATAAGTGGGGAAGTTGTGTTGCTAACTGCAAAAATGGTATTATTTTTCCTTAGCTTAGAGATATTGGTTATATATTCCCAATCATTGCATTTATTGAAAAATCTGTAGGTACAGACGTTACAGTTTCGATGTTTCATTCTTTTTAGTTGCTAGTTTAAATAGCTCAAGTAACATTCTCTGGTAAATGTATAGTGTATAGAAGATGATAAATGCGCAATGAAATAACGAATAGGAAACAAATTCTCAGCATGCGAAACTTAGCAAGCCATCGACTATTAAACAATAAAATTATAATTTCTAAATGATCTATAGCCCTTATTTCATAGAATTACTTTCAGAATCATCCACTTGACTTCATTTCCTGGTAGGCGGTCTATATTATACGGCAATAGTAACTCATTACTAATATCGTGTAGCTGTAGATATTTTAGAAATAAAAGGTTTCATAAGAGGAAACAGTGGAAAATATAAATGTAAAACAGTTTCGGTTTCGATAGGTCTCAACTTACTGAATCCGCCATAACAAAATCTCATTTCGAAAATTATTAGATATAAACTCATAACATTTTTTCGGTACAGAAGTTTTTCTTATAAAAGTTTTTTGAGCTAAATTTGAATTTCATAAAACAAAAAGTTTCGCATTGGCCGAGTAGACTAAATACACAAAGGAATACTGATTAAATCCATTCTAATAATGATATATGAGGAATGTAATTTCATATACTAGCTTTCACAAAATTTCAGGAATTTATCCCCTTTGAACAATACAAAGGATTTTCATTAAAAAATAGCATTTACCAGACCATGGAAAGCAAATATGATATAAAGGGTGATCAAATAAGAGCTTCCGAAAGTTATTTTGAAATAAAACGCATTAAATTCAATTTAATAATCAAAAATTGTATTTGATACGTAAGTTCGGTTCATGACATTTAATGTTTAAAAATAATTTGTTTTAAATTTTGACCGTGACTTACTCGTAGATGGTCCATTCTATGGGTCCAGTTTTCAAGCCTTCTTTCGAGCATTTCGGCAGAAATTTCATTAATTGCACGTGTAATTATATTCGCTTCTAATGCAGGAATAGTTTGTGGTTTATCGGCATCAACAAGTAATTTGAGATAACCCCATAAAAAGTAATCTAACGGCGTTTGATAACATGATCTTGGTGTCCAATTCACTGATCTATTTCTTGGTATGATGTTCTCATCAAAAGTTTCTTTCAATAAATCGATGGTTTCGTGTGCTGTATGGCACGTCGCACCATCTTGTTGAAATCACAAGTCGGCTACATCAATATCTTGAATTTTTGGCAACAATTTTTTCATTGTGCGTTCAGTTGGACAATTATGAGCACCATTAAATGGTTGAAGAGCACGAAAAACATTTCTCACTGAACACTGATTTCTGATGTAAGTCTATTCATGGTAAAATGTCAACTAATAATGCACAAAAAACAGATATGCACATGACAGCTATCTTGATTAAAGTGTTTTAAAATCCCTATTGGAAAAAGTACTTCGTATTTGATCACCCGTTATATCCACTTTCACCCTGAAAAACGAGCTAGCAATTAGTTTTACACCCGTGGAAATAAGGGACAAAGAATAACTCGAGTGGATCAGAATATTTTCGTGAAAAGTGACATGCGGCACAGATTTCTAATTATGATTACCTCTGTTAAAGTCGTCCTTCGATTACAATTCTTGGACGGGACAATTCTTCCCCTACGGCTACGCAGAACACAGTAGGGCTCAGAATTAATTGTGTACCCAACAGCAGAGGAGACACCTGTTTGTATTTTATTAACAGATGTTTTTCTAATAGGTAGAAACATTGACACATTTAGATTCGACATATCCGTCCCCTAATAAATATACTTAAAATTAAAATTTAAAATTCCTAGTTAAGCTACTAATACAATGATACCTAAGAGTTTTAGGTGGAAACCTTATAAAGTTCAAAAGAAATACTATCCAATCAATTCTAGTTATATTGTGTTCGTCACACAGTAGTGTGTCATGGGAATACATTAATAATATAAAAAAGTACCAAAAAATACTCCAAAACACCACCCTTTAAAAATTTTGAATAACCAATGTTAAATACAAGGATGGACTGTATAAAGAAATACAATATAACACAAGCGCATCCACATTGGAACGCGCTTCAATTTTCTTAAATGGTAAATTTTAAATGCAATGTTGCTAGGAACATACGGAAGGTCTGTGAACGTCGACATCAGGTTTCATAGAACGAATGCGGAATTATCTACAATAAACACGTCGGAAGGTTTACGTCACACTCGCCTTCGCTCTTATCGCCGATCTTTCATGGCACGTCGATCTCTATCCAGAATGCTGGAATGCGAATGTTCTATTATCCAGTGAGTAGTGATGCCGACTTTTGCCATTTTCTTCTAGGACGTATCAAGATTGCTCATTCGTTCGTTTATATTAATTTTCTGCTTAACGCATTTCCATCCGATGGTTTATTGTTTAGGGGAGAGTGAACGTTTTTTACATGTTGTATTTCTCGTGCAAGTTTCTATTCTCGTGTTAGTTTTGTTGGTAGAGTTTTTATTACATAGTTCTTTATTTTCGCGCTAGAGGCCATCTGAATGTAGTTTCTGTGGTTATAAAATTTCCCTTTGTTTGATCTTTTGCGTACGCACTACCTGTACTGAAGAACAAATTCGATCGTGACTTATAAGAAAGAACACGATGCCATATTTGCTCTGACGCAATTCCGTCATTACCTTTAAAAAGGGATTTAATGGCCGTGTGATATTTTTGGTGAAGTTTTTCTTTTGTGATTTGCTTTTTAAGCTTCAATTTTGCTTTTGCGGATTTTTTTCTACAAGTATTAAGTCCTTTGGGTATGTATTGTGACGTTGCGCAATATTTACTTTAATTTTCTGGTTTATTCTCATTTTTTCTGTTACTTCGTTGTTATCTACCTAATATCGACGATTTATCTACGTTACTTTTTGACTCGTGTCGAGTCAGAATTTTGCCTTTCCTCCTTGCTTTCCATTGAATCATGGTTTTCTTGTACCGGGTGATTCATTAGAAGTGATTATCGCTTGAATTTCGTGCGTAAGGTTTTAGTATTTTTTGCATTATTAGATTGAATTTCGTTAGTAATTTTGTTCTGTCATGACTGTCATTTAAGAAACCAGTGTCGCCGTTAATTGTTGTGTGCCATTTACGATTTATTACTTTTTCAATTTTGAACAATTTTTAGAGTTGATGCACTAAAATATGTAAGAAACGTGACTGTGTCTAGTGTTAGTTTATAATTTGTGGTAAAACAGAAGCAGTATTTGTAGAATATAAATAAGTAAACGATTTACTGAAAGCATGATGATACACCACTGCAATTAAATAAAAGATCATCAGTTAGTACCAACTTTATAATTTTTTTGATTTGCGGGATATTCAAATTGTCCTCACTTCTAATGAATCACTCGGTATTTGAGTTACCCGACGTGACAAACGTTAGATTTTTCTCGCAATTTATTTGCCGCATTATCATCACCCTTTTCTTGTTTTTTAAAGTCGGAATAATTGTTTTCCTTTCAGATGATGGATCTTATTTTTAATAAAAATGGGATTATGTTTATCAATAATTTGTTTTCTTAGAACCTATAAGATCCGCGATTTAGATCTTTGTTAAATGCGCAGTTACAGAATTATGTAGACTGTACCTTAGTGTAAAGAATAGAATACATGACTGTACGTATCTATTTTTGACATTCAAATGTCGAGTCGTATTTGTTTTAACTATTTGTATTGCCAGTTGTCTTCGTATAACATTTTTCTCAATTTTATTTTATTTTATCAAATAACACTTAGGTATCATGTTCGGAGGTAATTGTCAGGTGTTGGCTTTCACACTTAGAATGTATTTTGTATTCAAAATCGTTGTTACAAGAGTATTACAACAATAACAGGATAAATAATGGCAATAATGCTCATGATATGATACGATATTTTCTTTGTAGCGCTAAAACGGCGTGAATTTGATATCGTTATGCCTATTGAAATGTGTAATACCTTAGCTTGAAAATAAATCATATTATGCAGTAATGAGGATGGGAAAGCTGTCGGGCCTCTGCGATGGCAAATCATCTGCGACAGACTAAGCTATCGATGGGCATAAACAGAATTCGACTAATAATTTATTAACAATTAAGCACTTCAAAATAATAATGCCATATGCACCAAACTATTTTCATTCGGCTTGTTTAATTTGTAAGGTTATATTCAGTTCAGTTTAATATCAAAATAACACTAGGAATATTAATGTCGTATAAATTCTATTCTACATTGTGGCAAATTTTACACTGCAGTAAACAGGTGTAAACCTCTTTTGAAACGTTCCCTTTGAGAAAATAAGGAGAGAATAGAACTTTTGTCACACTATTCAATGCATTGACTCGTTTACGATTCCAATTTAAGATGGCATAGTGAATGTTTCGCATTTATCGAAGTAGGCAAAATCTAGCTAATTCGATTAAAAATTTTATTCATGGCGCCATTAGATAAATAGTTATTTACATAAAAGTCCGGAAAATGATACATTACTGGCGAGGGGGGCGAGTAGTTTAATTTCAGTCAGGTAGTCATTTTACTGAGGTATTTTTCAATTTTTATATAGAACTTTAGATTAATATCAATCTGTCAGTGGTGACAGGAGTCATTATAGACATTTGGAAATGTCACAAATGAGGCCGGTAAAGTGACAAGCGGCAGGAAACATAGTCTGCTCTGCCTCTGTCATGAAAACTAAAATTTCCTGACAGAAAGTAGGTATGAAAATGAAGGTTTCAGGACCATTTTGGGTAAAATATTTTTCTGAAACTACTCTAGAAACAACTACTTTCGCCTTTAAAAAGGGTGAAGAAAATGTGATTTTCCTCTAGTGAGAAAAGGAAAATACAATTGCTGCGTTAATCTTAATAATGACATTTACCTACAACTAAAACATACCCGAATCTAGATTGATAAGTGTCAAACTTATATTATTGTATACGATACCTGCTTTGATATGAATTTAAAAGATGTGCTCTTTTATCGAGGTTTAGGGTTGCCACATGACTGGGATTTTCCGGGATTGTCCGGAATTAGGTGCACTGCCCCACATCCCGTTTTTCATATATAAATCCAGGAAAAAAATAACGCAACGTCTTGAATAAAAATTCAAAATTTACCCTTTCCCAAAATAGTGGCGACACTGCACGAGCCAAAAGAAATAACCGGGTAATTTAAATAACATCAGCTTAGCGATTCTTCGATCTTACATACAATGTAGATCAGTTCCAGCTAATTGACAGGTAGCACTTTCATCCAGAACACAGTACTTCTTTAGTACAATCACCCCAATGCTCGTAACGTACAAAGAAAAATATACTTACCTATCTAAAAACTACAATACCAAAAATCAGACCTAATTTCACTTAATTCAAACTTACGTACCCAATTAATAAATGGGTTTTGGATTGCGATGTACCTACATAAAACAAAGATAAGTAATTAAATTAACACATATGGCATAACCTAAAACGAAACGTGTTAGCAAAGAAGAATTCTATGAAAACTTTACCCAAAGAGGATTACATCGCCATTCGCGTATGATAATTAGTTTAAACAATTTTAGCGTGATGAAACTGCAATTTTCCAATTCAAATCGACATTCTTCGCAAAGATAGACTGGTCATTACCACGATAAAAGCAAAAGTGAAAAACTACTCCCAACACACTAAGAGCGCATTCAGTCAGTTATACAAACCAGAGTACATTCAACGGAATGCTACCATGCGCTTCATATATTTCCTTCAACAATTTAAAATTAAATCAGCATGCTACATCAATTAAATTGTTGAGAACGGACAATGGCGGTGTATATTGCAGCAACGATGTCCAGGTGTGTCTTTTGAATACCAGTATTATTCCACAGAAAACCACATCCCTCAGAAAAACGGAATTGAGAAAAGCGTTAGGCTACGTCAGTCGAGGCCATTTGCGTTCAGAAATAAGTTCCTTTTCGTTTTTTCTCCTGGGCGAGATTCAGCGAAAAAAGTGGTAGAGCGACATTCCTGCTTGATTTCGTGAGTCAAAATGTAATAACTGGGTGCGTTGAAAATTAGATTGGAAGATTAATTCGCAAGCGATCACGTACACTGTTTGAGTGTGAATTTCTCTATCGTTGAAATTTTATTGAACCATCTGGTACCATTTTATGTGCATTGAAACAGAATTCTTAGCAAAGTTATAAAAGCAGGCGCCTAACATTTTGTATACGAGAGATTTTATTTCGCGTATGTGCGAAGATTTACAGTCGAAATTCAAGAACCAAAACGTGAAATTTATCAGAGCAGTAGTAAAGAATTAAGTAAAATTCGATTAAGTAGGGAGAATTCCGAAAGGTCAAATAAGTCGTGGAGAAGAGGTTAAGCAAATTTGGGCTGGTGGCGAACTGTGACTAACGGTCATTGGTTACTATGAATCCAGTGAGCGTTTACAAAAATCAATGAAGATATCTTTTGTAAACTGACCCACATTTAGAAGTAGTGAATTATCAAATTAGGAGCAACTTTAGATTACACAATTTGATCTTATAGCAGTTGCTTAGATTAGTTCTGTAATTTCTGTAAAAGAGTTGCTTGCCCTTATTAAATTGATCCATTATTTTATCCTTACATAAAATCTGTGAACTTCTTTTCTATCTTGATAGGTACACGATCTACCTACCAAAAGAGAAGTAAATGGACGCCTCCTTTCGTAAAATATATGAAACAAGTTCGTTTGTGTGGATTAAAGCACTGGAAATGTAAATCGTTACCCCTCAGACTACACAGACATACACATAAAAGGAAACTAAGGGAAAATGTGGTTTACGTATTTCCGATAAGCGAGTTGAACTTGCACATTTATTCACAATCCAAAATTGGACTGAGAGAAATTTGGTAGTAAACCTTATTGAATATTCAGTGTACCTACCACCGTTGATTTTCTTGAAATCCCCGCAAACTGCTAATCATATTTAATTCATCGGATTTAACGTGCAATTAGTGGATTGCTGGAGTTATTAGTACCTACTCCATTTTAATGGTAATGGTTTAGAGTTATTTATAGAAATTGTAAACTACACACAAAATCGGAGGTATTGATCTTTCTATTTCAAGTTTGCGTCAAATTTACAACCTTTATAACTTTGAGGTAGGCAACGGAGACGTAATTTATTCAGTTACGAGCTATCTTTCGAGATTTGTAGGTAACCTGACAAACTCTCTAGAGTGTTTAAAATACTATTGTATGCAATAAGCAAACAAGCATGGTGTAGTACAGTCGGATCCTTCAGGAAGGAAATTCTAAATCATATAAAATACCTGGGTACGTAGCAAACATACATTTTACACTGAAGACCGCCTTGACACTAATGATATTTACGCAAATGAGAAAAACACTTGCACGTCAACTGATAAACAAGTAAACCTCACAACTTTTAGCTTGAAGTCATAATATACACCGGCAAAAAATATTTTATAAAATGATGCATGTAAACGAATTACCAAACGAATTCTCATGTCAGGTTTATATTTTGAAGTAAATACTCCTAGTCACAAAGCGAGCTTAAAATTAAATATAATTAAGACCCGTCTGCAAAAATGGGAATAAACATGATTCTAATAGCTCGAGCATTATAATGAAATTGACTTTAGTTGAAGAACTTTGAATATAATTTTACTTTAATTATGGAAATACACTTTTGAGTTGAATCCTGTTTCCTAATTTGAACGTATTCCATAATATATTTATAGAATGCGAGAGTTTAACGAAACTTTGAATAGCATTATGTTAAGAAATAAATGCAAAGCTCGCCCTTTCTGTGATTTAATGTTTAATATTTGCCGACCCTTTTTCTGTCACATAATATTAATGTTTAATCGAGGGTCCTCGCTACGTACCTACCTACATTTTATTTTAGACACGTTGACATTTATACAATTTATGTTTCTCTAGCAGCGAGATGCGCTTCAAAACAATGTCTGATAACATGTATACCTATCGCAGTTGTACAAACAGCCCCCACCCCATCCTCTACAACTAGATATCTGTACAAATTAATGATATTAGGCGAATACATTATATAGTGCTCTTCATTTAGAAGTACACATAGGGATTTCCTATGTCTAGTTTTAAATGACAAAGACTTTGCTGAAGGACGCCTATTTTTATGCAATCATGAAGATTTTGCCGTCATATTAATTTATTGGGATATTATTGCTTTGGCTTCCGTACTTTTATTTTGGTTCGTGTGCGATGTATTCAACTGAAGAAAAAACTTGATATTGAATCCCATAAGATGGATACTTAAGGGAAAGAGCGGCTGAATATAATATCTATTCATCATAACCTAAAACCATACTATTTACTGTCGTTTTTATTAAAATCGAGAATGGCAATGGAAAATGCGTGTGCATGTTATTTTGGTTCCATAAAATTAGGCGTCTTTCAGAAGGATTTTTGTCATTTAAAGCTAGACATAGAAAATCCCTATGTCTACTTCTAAATGAATAGCACTGTATAACATTCGTCGTTTCATTACAACTACATTCATAGTGCATTTGAACTTGCTTGGTAAAACTGAAGTTTCCGACCTTTTTGAGCTTTTACTGGAAAAAGTTCACGTAACGAAATTAATGATAATTTGGTACTATCGAAGAAACAATCACAAAGGGGGATTTTATTTCTCTTAACACCCATATTAATATGTGACTTGTACGCACTCTTTAACAAGTAGGTACACCCTTCCGTCGAAATTTTTTAGTCTCAAAAAAGTCATCGAAAAATTCAACCTCGAAAGGGAATTTAATGAAGATTAAATGTCGCCGGTAAATTTTACTCTCGAGAGATTTTCTTACGGGTTTTTAAATAACAAAAAATTGCCCTTTCGAAATGGACAAATGGTCGTCAAAAGAAAATCCGTCATTACTCACTTTTCCCACCGAGGTGCCAAACTCCATCTAGACCGAGAGATAACGACAGATCTTGTGCGATGATTAGTAATTGCCTGTCGCTGGAATTTTCTCTACATAGGTTAGAACTAGCGTGTATATGTATGTATATCATAGGTCTGTTGAGAAATCCGTTCCATTTTTTATGGAATTTTTAAATTTTGAGAACACAACAAACAAGAATTTATTAATAAAACGTCTGCCTAAATAGACAATAATTAATACATTTGATATTTCAATTTCATATTGACGAAGCATGGAGTTCCACAAGGCTCTATCTTGGGACCATTATTTTTTATTGTTTACATTAACGATTTCTTTAAATTTGTGCATCCCAATGACTGCATTGCTTATGCGGATGACACTTCCTTAATCGTATCAGGCAAAGATGCTTCAACTCTTACCACCAAAAGCCTGAACTTATTACAGGGAGCATCTACTTGGTTCGCTCACAATAACTTAAAATTAAATAAAGACAAAACACATATTATTACCTTTTCAACAAACAGCAAGCTTGTCACGGGCAAATGTGCTAAAGTGTTAGGAGTTTATGTAGACGATAGGTTGAGTTGGAGCAGTCATGTCGACCATGTTATACAGAAATTGTCAAAGTCAATCTTTGTACTAAGGAATCTTAAAAGATCAATCAGTGCAGATACTTTAAAATCCTGCTACTTCGCACTATTTCACTCCCATCTGCAATATGGTGTTATGTTGTGGGGTAATTCATCTAAAGCATATAAAGCTTTTATTCTTCAAAAAAAAGTAATTCCCATGATGGTAGGTGCTGAATATCGTGCGCACTGTCAACCCTACTTTAAGCAATTGCGCATTATGCCATTACCATCCATATTCATTTTCGTGACACTATTGGAGATTCATAAAAATAAAGCTAATTTTGTTACAAACGACCTTACTCACTCTTACAATACCCGTGGAGCAAAAAATATTAGGACACCATATTGCAGATTAGAGATATCAAAAAAGAATAGTCTACGTGTAGAGTTTTACAATATTCTTCCCGAATCTACAAAAGCGCTTAACTACATTAATTTTAACAAGTTAAAAAGTAATCGTAAACGATTTACATAAAGCGCATTTCCACTTGCATTCATTTCCCATTATTGTAAGATGCAACTTCTATTAAAATCGTAAAAATCCGGCCACAAATATGAAAGATAGCGTTGCACATGGGCAATCCATTTTTGACGTGCTACTTCAATTTCAGTTTATGAGAAGAATTTCATTTCAATGCTTTTCTAAATAAGAAAGTTGGAACTGCGCATGCGCAAACCTAAATTTTGAAACTAATGTTAGATTTTCCTTTGTTCCAAGTGCCTAAGTATCAAATTTCAGTTAAATGCTTCCATAGATAAAAAAGTTGGCACTGCGCATGCGCAAAATAAAATTTTGAAACTGGCGCTAGATTTTCCTTTATTCCAAGTGCCTATGTATAACATTTCATTTAAATTCTTCCATAAATAAAACAGTTGGCACTGCGCATGCGCAAAACCAAATTTTGAAACTGGCGTTTGATTTTCCTTTATTCCACGTGCCTATGTATCAAATTTCATTTAAATTCTTCCATAAATAAAACAGTTGGCACTGCGCATGCGCAAAACCAAATTTTGAAATTGGCGTTTGATTTTCCTTTATCCCAAGTGCCTATGTATCAAATTTCGTTTAAATTCTTCCATAAATAAAAAAGTTGGCACTGCGCATGCGCAAAACCAAATTTTGAAATTGGCGTTTGATTTTCCTTTATCCCAAGTGCCTATGTATCAAATTTCGTTTAAATTCTTCCATAAATAAAAAAGTTGGCACTGCGCATGCGCAAAACCAAATTTTGAAATTGGCGTTTGATTTTCCTTTATCCCAAGTGCCTATGTATCAAATTTCGTTTAAATTCTTCCATAAATAAAAAAGTTGGCACTGCGCATGCGCAAAACCAAATTTTGAAATTGGCGTTTGATTTTCCTTTATCCCAAGTGCCTATGTATCAAATTTCGTTTAAATTCTTCCATAAATAAAAAAGTTGGCACTGCGCATGCGCAAAACCAAATTTTGAAATTGGCGTTTGATTTTCCTTTATCCCAAGTGCCTATGTATCAAATTTCGTTTAAATTCTTCCATAAATAAAAAAGTTGGCACTGCGCATGCGCAAAACCAAATTTTGAAATTGGCGTTTGATTTTCCTTTATCCAAGTGCCTATGTATCAAATTTCGTTTAAATTCTTCCATAAATAAAAAAGTTGGCACTGCGCATGCGCAAAACCAAATTTTGAAATTGGCGTTTGATTTTCCTTTATTTCAAGTGCCTATGTATCAAATTTCATTCAAATACTTTTATAAGTAAAAAAGTTTGCAATTCGGTTTATAAATGGTCGAGATGCGAAAAGGGCACTGTGAATTTTGAATCGATTCGATTCAACTTTTGGCATTGCGTATTATATGGCTAAAGCTATGCCATATTGAATTTAATGCAATTCAGTTCATAACTAACGGAGATGTAAAAGCGATCGAACATTTCTAAACAAAGTTATCGTTCACACGGACAGATAGATGGACAGACAGACAAAGGAACAGACGGACAGACCAACAGGCAGACGACAGATAGCAATGCAAAATTATAGATCTCTAGGATCGTTAATAAACGGCAAAAGTGTAAAATTATTGAACATGTAAAAAACGGTTTTTTGTTTTTTTTACAATAACTTTTTTTGTAAGCGGTACAGAAAAAATTCCTTCCTTGGTACAAGACTCGACACCATAACGAACCAAATAGCGAAAAAAGTAGAACAATAGCTCTTAAGATAAAAAAACTAGTAGCGTCGCAAAGTTAGCGGACGGACGGACGGACGGACGGACGGACAAAGTGGCCACAATAGCGCATTTTTTTTAAATTTTTGTGGAAATGCGCTAAAAAGAATGTTAAGAAGCACATGCTTGAACATTGTTTCTACTCCGTGCGCGAATATTTAAACACTAAGATGACTGTTTGTTCCTAGATGTTAGATGTTTTACGTTTAGTTAGTCACATATTATATTGTTTGGTCCATCGGTAATTTTATTGTGTATTTTATATTATGTTTGTATGTAGAACTGGACGTGTCGTAAATCAGATGGTATAGCATGACGAATAAATATTATTATTATTATTATTATTATTATTAGAGGTTTGCCAATCAATCTTTTTTTTATCAATTTTTGGAACATTAAGTACATAATCTATGCTACCAAGCGAATAGACAACGAAAAACGAAATTTTATAGCAATTTTTTAAAACATGATTTCGGGTAAAATTTAATACAAAACGCGTCAGTAAAATGACATTACTTTATTCGGAAATTAAAGTACTCGGCCCCAAAGCGGCCTCGCACTTCAATATTTCCTCGCCAGCAATGTGACATTTTCCTGACTTTTATGTAAATAATTATTGTTACAATAAAAAGTTATTTGTGAAGATAACATGGGAGCCAAAATCCTACTTTTCATGCACGGAGGAAACATATCAACAAAAGTTAACTTAATGCCCGTATCGCGGTTAGTGACCTTCGTTTACTCGTATAATGTTCGTCATTCGCTTGCAAGAGGAAGTGTATTAGCAAATAAATAAATAAATAAAAGGGATCTTGTCAAGGGCGTGCTTCGCGAATAAGACACACAACTGTCATAAGTTAACTGCGTCTCTACATTTCTTTTCCTTTTGTGTTAATGTGTTCACTGCATGCAAACCACAGCGTTAGCTTTGGTTCGCTATCGGGAGCAATTATATAAAATCTAAAATGGGCAACTTTAAAGTTTTGTCTAGATCGTTATCATTATTGAAAATAAATCGTTCAATGTAAATCAATTTAACTCCCAGTTACTAGATTTTTATTGAGAAGGTGTTTTCATGCAAGATATCGATCGTTCGTTGTATAGATTTTGGGAGATTAAAGACTCTAAAAAAGAGTTTTTACACTTGTCAAAATAGCAAAAAGTATAGGTACCTACTTGCTTTAATCATATATGGATAACAGCAGAAGCGAAGGAAAAACTTTTAGTCATTTCAATTTCGATGTGCTTACTTGCTTGATTAACTTCGTTTGAAAGTTAAATCCTAAGAGTAAGTATAGGTAATAAAATTCCAAGCTTTAAAAGTTCGAAGTTTATGCTAATTTTATTTGAACTCTTCCACCAACTACCTTGATTTATATTGACAATTTAGAACCCTCCCTTGGATAGACGGATGGCGTTTCCAGCTGCTAATTAATGGTATATTAATAATGAGAAATTAGCAGATGCTATTAAAATTTACGCTTTCACAATCAAAGAAACTTCCTTACTTAATTGCTTGGTTTGAAAAATATTCGTCTGGTTTATCTATAATTCAAGCACATTGAATGAGTAAAACGAAACCAATTACGGTACAATTTAGAGGAGACGGAAATTACACGATGACGTTTATTAGGAAAAAGTTTGTTATTGGATTTTTCAATAAATGTTAACGTCATTTTTCCCTTCCCAGCTTGATGTTACCTAGCAGATTGGACGATGAAATTCGTAATAAACCTATGTATATTATAAAAGGGCGAGGTCTTAATATTATTTCGCTTTTCTACAATGCGTTCATGTAAGAGAATTCCTCTAATTATGAGTTTGTTGAAATTTCTTATTATTTCTTGATACCTACCTAAATGTGGTAAATGCAAACGTTTCATCAAGTCTGGGTCCGGGTTTTATCCAGACCTCTCCAAATGTTCTGACCAATAGAATCGACATACCCTCGGACATAATTACCTGTACAAAAGGAAAAATTCTCAAATGGGTTACTCAAAAGAGCCCAAATCATCATCGATGCGCCTGGTGCGGCGGTGTCAAACTAGAAGACTACACCCTGTTGCATAGTCTATTTTAATTATTGTAATTCCACGGGTTGATCTGTGGCTATGCAACGGCAGGTGCAAAACTTGTTCAGTTAATTGTCTATGATAAATTTTTTAGTAGGCGAATTATGCTTCATTGAAATGATGTCATTGAGTTATTGTAAGTAAATTCGTTTATCATTACTTTAAAGTGAAACATCTTCGATAGAACGAGTGACTAAAATGCCTTGGGTAGAGAAACTAAGGGAACTAACTGTTAAAATATTTACGTTTAGCAGGTCTAATTAATGACAGGGATGACGGTGACAAAGTCGTAAACTTTCCGGAGGCACAACACAACACAGGGTATAATAAAATCGTTGGTTTATTTCATTCTCTAGAATTAATCCGATTCCGAGAAAGTTCACACGTTGTTTAGTATTAATGCAAGCGTAATAGATCATTGTAATTTAATTAGGGATACTCCTGGCGCTTATACGGAAATGTTAAAAGGTGCTTTCACGCAAAAACCCTTGGAGGTCACTCCTTTGATTAACTTAATTTCGTGTGCTAGGAAGTTTATCGTAGCATGAACTTCTGGTTAAATACTTCAAACTTAAACAGTCGCGCGGAAGTTCAATTTAATTAAATTAACTCGTTCATTTGAAATGTGTTTTTTTGAAAACACTTCGTTTCGTAAAAATCTTACCTCCAATTTTTTGTTATAAATTATTAATGTGTTACATGTTGATTCTTGCATTTTGTAAATTATTGGTATGAAAGTAAATACAAATGGTCCTGTAGGTCTGTAAAAGATGAGTCATACACAACTTGCTTTGGACTGGAGCATATCAGTATTTTTGTATTGTATGAAACATTTAACGATTTTTAGCTAAAGTATAAAAATAAGGTAAATTTACCTACACCTTTAAGAGCTTACACGCTCAAAAGCAAATTTTATTGACCATAAAAAAACAAACACACAGGAATTAGGAAAGTCAAACAAACCGAAAATCCACTTTGCTCTGGAAATATCGATCTACTGAGTAATAGGTATTAGCAGTGCTAATATACACTTTCGTATTAGGGAATTATTCAACTGCAGACGAGAGACAATGGGATCTGTGAGCTTTATTCAATTTGATCAAACAGTAACACTTGCATTATGCGTCTATTAACTGTCGCGAGTAAAACAAATAAAACCACGCGACCAAACGGTTTACTATCTATGAACGTCTGGTTTTTGAGTGGTTTTTAGTATAGTTTGTGTGTTTTTAATATGGATTTTAGCGTATTTTCTATGGACAATACACTTGCGCGAATTCCGTCCATCTGACGATTTGAGATCTCACTTCGTAGAAGGTTGAGGTTTTTTTTTAATTGAATTTAAGTTTCAACACGTAGGGTGGGCGAAACGAAAAGCAAATGTCGAAAGAGTCCGTTTCTGCGCACGTTTTTTATTTGTATGGACAAAAAATGGACGCATATTTGTGAAAAAACACGAGTACGAAAACGATATTAAGAGACATTTAAGCTAATTTTTAATTTATTTGAAGGAAATTGTTTAGAAATAACTTCTTTTAACGATTTTTTCAGCGTTTACAAAGTTCGAGAATCAATATTACCAAATTTATATTAAATTTATACGTATTATATGATTTCGCAGCTATGTAAAATTTGTTACCTATTTAATTTTTTAATTGATCTATTCTAATATTTTGATATCGCTTGTTTTTCTAAATGCCTACTTATGTTTCTGTTTTTCATTTCAGAGACCAACTTTAATTTGTTACCAGATGAATAATGTGCCTAGATTTACAAACTGTATGCTAAAGAATATAATTTATATTTATGTACCTTATGTCGATTGAAAGGAACCGGCCGATAAGTCTTGAAGACTTGGCTGGACCTATAACTGTATATGTTAATGTAAATAAATATAATTATAATTATTATTATCATTATAGCGACCTGCTACCTACCCAATTCCTACTCCCAAGCATCTATATCGAAATCGGGAAAAAGTTGGTTCATACCACGGAATTCCGTTTCATGAAATACATGAACATCCAAGCATGGGCAACCCACGGCCCCGCTAATATAATTCATAGTTAATACTTCAAACGACCCGCCAAGTTATATTAAAAATTCGAATTAATTAATCAATTACGAGTATGATTATGTTACACGTGCAGCATCTAGTGGACGCGATCGTTTGAAAGCCTCTTTGAAGAAGCATTTCTTGTTTCACAGATATCGCCAGGTATTTTCCAGAATTTTCGTCGCTATATATACCGGGTGGGGCAATAAAACGACAGGTGTTTTTGGATTAAGCAACATTTTTAAGCCATATATTGCAACAAATCTCAAGAGCATAAATGAATATTTGGATACAAGCTGAATATGGCGATTTTTTATCCACACCTGGTAACTTTATTATTATTATTAACTTTGTATGCAAAATCGTGTCAATTTTCAAGAGTACTTATTGTTTTTTTTAATGATTTTTATGAAAGCAAAAAATAGGTCAACAGGTGGCGCATGTGAAAAATTTTATTTTTGCCCCTTGGAAAAAAAGGTTGCCCATGCCTAATGATCGATAGTGACACCTTACTAAATAAGTTTAAATTGTCAATGTGACAATATATGTAAATAAACTACTAAACTACGACCTCCCTTAACTTTACTATGACGTTATATAGTGTGACGAAACATTCAGCACCAGTGAAACAAAGTATAGCTTAGATTTTATGAAGTCTCTGTGACAATCCTAAGATTTAATAGAGAAAGTCCGATATATGAGAGCCAACTTGAACTTTTACAGTTCTTATTGGTTCTTCGGGATTTTACAGTAACAATATTATACCTAGTTGTATACATTCGATAAGGAATGTGAATTTCTTATTCATTTATTCAATGATATATGTAATAACTGTAGGTAAGTTGTCACAGTGGTTATGTAGGTATACTATTATTTGATGAAGGGATAACTTGATTTTGTTAAAATCGAAAATATCCGCAAATATTTCGAAAAGGTGTTTGGAATAATATTTATTTTACCACTTTTCAATGAGCTCGTAGCGAGAGTTAATATTTGTACCTCTCCAGTTAGTAAACAGACTAAGGCATTGCAATTTAACCCCTTTCAAATTGAAACGACGAAGCGACACACGTATAACAATAATTTATTATCCTAGCTAGATAAATCATGCCATAATTAACGGCCTTGTGGTAAAATGCCATTTACCCTAAAGAAGTAGCGGACGACATTCGGGAAATTATGTTATAGTGCAGTGGCATAATCTCCATTTAAAATCCCCCAAAAATTTATTGTATGAAGGATTTCTCTATCTCCATATGCTAAGATGTCTATTGATTGAGAAAGAGATCCTCACCTAAGATTCCTAATCCAATTATAAATAAATGAGGAGAACGTTTCATGTCAATCATGTCTAAGTAGGAATATTTAATCATAATCTCCTTGAAGTAGGCTTAGTTACATTTTGTGATCGGTATATTATACCCAATTATTAAACTTTGTTCAGTCCGAAGTTGGCAACCAGTAAATCGCACTTAGTTTTGACCTCAAAGGTTAATAACATAACAGTGGCACACAAAGACTGTAACATGATAATTAGAACTAATTGCTGCAAGCAACGTGATTCAATATACAAGCTGAATGCACAGAGGCCATTAATTAATTAAAACCTAAATGTGGTCGTTAATTTTTAGATTAAACGCAAATCCGATTACAGGTCAATCTTATTTTGTATCGGAATTATTTATTGTTGTTAATTTTGTTTAATAATTACTTTGTTCTTTTGTTTATTTTATTGTAAAGTTTGATTTACGTGTTAAAAGATGAATGCGATATTATCGGGGTTGTTTAACTGTTTGATAGAAGATGATTTGATAGAAATAACACATCACTATGCACAGATTCCTTCCTGAAGACGGAAATGATTGCACTGGCACAGAGAGTGGTTGTAGTGTCGGTCCAAATAAAATAACCTTCGATACGTCCCTTAAAAGGGATCTTCCAAGTGATTCAAACAACTCCTCATCTAAAGCCAGTTAAATCCTTTCGGCAATCAGGGAGGACGATGACAACTGTGTTTCAGTCAGGTCTATCGACCTAACGCTCGTACCCAAAATGCCAATGCTATTTCATTAATGCGAAATCCGCAGGTTTATATGAACCCGTCAGAATAGCCACTACAAATACAGGGAAGTAAGATGGACAAAGGAACCAAAACTAAATAAAAATAAACAGGTCTGTTGAAAAATCAATAATGAATTAACCGGAAAGCTGTTTGGATAATGGAAAATAAACGGAAAAGTAATTCTGGTTTGAGGGCCTGGAAAAAGTATTGCTGTAAAACGTCGATGTTAGGTGAGGGGATTGACACATAATGCCAAAGACATTGATTGCAATCTTTTCCGTTAAATTCATAGTTACAGCTCAACCACCCTAGGTTAAATTAATTAATTCATAAGGGCATTTTATCTTTAATTATCACTATCGGATTGATAAGGTTTCGCACGGAGAATAAGCCCAGCCCACGGCCACGTTGTCAAACCGGAAGGGCGGGGAAGACTTAGCTCCTGATCTTACGTATGTAAGACTCGAACTGTCAAAAGTCTAAAATGTCTACCATCCGCGAATCGAAGTTAAAATTGCTATTCAAAACGGAACCCCATTGCGACCTAATCTCATTTAATTCGAGAAGGTGCTAAAAGGTTGAATAGCTATAAACGCCATGATGAGTTTAAATGTCACGTTGAGTATAAAATGTCAGACCCCCCTACAATTATACGAGCTTCAATAATTGTGAGAAAGGTCAGGTACCTACATCACGAACAGAAAAATCTCAATTTCACATTACATTCCTAGTGAGTGCTATGTACAGAAAGTCAAGCGAACTACGAGTACATTGTCATGTAAATTAAAAGCGTACTTAAATCTTAATCTTATGCTTTGAATAGTTAATTTTTTAACATTCGTCAAAAATGTTGTGTGCAGAGAATTTAATGAAACGTTTCCGCTTTCTGCGTTTTACTCGACATTTATTTCTGGTCCTTTACATTATATTACCCTTCAGTCTCATTGATTAAATTATTTGTTAATTAACCAAATGTTATTTTGGGTACAATGAAATCGTATAGTAGACCGAGTATTCGGAAAGCTTTAATTAAATATACAAACAGTAACCGTGCCAACTACAAACAATATCATTCACAGTTCCTCAAATGTGGAAGCCTATTACTTATATCTATATAATCTCGAAAATCATTTTTCCGTTGTTTTCTGTTTTACTCATTTTATAGTGACGATTCATTAAACCAATGCAAGTAATAAAAAAACATCTTTGTTTCTTCACTTAGGTACCTACAGGATGCCGCTCAAATCTGTCAATATCATCGCCAGCACGCTTCGATTTCAATTTCCTACTAAATGGATTTCTTGTAATAATGTCCTAAGAGGATAACATCATAAACAGTTTCCCAAACCCTCAAAAACCTACAATTAAAAAAGTGCTTTACCACATTCACCGTAAATTAATTTAGGCGGAAAACGTAAACATTCTCGAACAAAAATAGATTTGACATACAATTAAAAATAAAGCTTAAATATCTCCCACCACTGCGAAGTATGGAACACTTCTTTTTTCTCGTGAACTTCGCCCTTTAGGCATTTAGATATACTTTTCTTTTCTGTATGAACTGTTGATTTGTTCGAATAGTAATCTATTTTCCTTTACCATCAATTGTTCATCTGTAAAATGCCCAAATAAAGAGATTATTATTATCATTTAACCGTGAGGAGGCTAAAAGAATGTAAATAGAATAGGATCATAGACACAGAACTTATAAGTTATAAACGGTTCGTCGTAGTAAGATAACCGGAACTTAATTACAGTAGATACTGAGAGAAGGGGTATAAATATAAGTAAATTCGTGCTCGTAAGGTATATGATTTCACGAGCATCTCAGACACCGTACCTGCGCTAGTATCTCCATAGAGCTGTAGCAGCCCTCTAGCAGCATTTTTGAGGAAAACGAAAACGAGGCCTCACCCGCTAACCATCCAGTCCGTCCAACCAAAGGCTGGAAAATCTGGCATTCTACATTGAGTCCGTGCATCTTTAACAACGTCCAAGTTATGGGGGCGGATCCAAACCACTTCATATTGAAATATCCACGAAAGCGCATCGAGAATCCCTAGTGAATAAACAATCAAGGTATCTATAAACAATTACCTGCGATATAGCTCGCCTCGTTGTACTGTGTCGGGTGTAGTTTGCCCCATTGTAGTTATTTTGCGTCGGACTCATTGTGGCTCAATAGTATAACTTCATATATTATGTAAAAGCAATTTTAACTACCTACTTGCGAATTGCATTCAGACGGTGTTTTGCGGACACCAATTGTTCGTAAGATTTTCGACCCATGCCTGGTTATTCTTAAACTATTTACCCATCGCAGTTCACTTTATTGTTATTGTACATTGTGTTTGTAAAAATATAAATAATTTTCTTTTAGCACCTAGCGGTGATTCATTTAACGTACGATTATAAATAAAGTTTCAATATTTCCTACAAATGCAAAGTATAATTTTGCGAATTAATGTGCGTTAGCCATTTTACTTACAGAATCGTTCCTCCTCAACCCGATTTATTAATGTGTTATCTACCAGCAAAGGAGGTCTTTATGAAAAATAAGAACCTACTCACAGTTAATAAAGATTATTGAGTTATTATTTATCCTTGAGGCCAGAAGAGCCCTTATTAACTGGCAAGCAGCCGAGGCATATTAATAGAATTACACAACAAGAACCACACCGAAATTTATCAACCAGAAGAAGTAGGAGAAAAGGAAAATCCGTTAAGTGAGGTATACTCGTCATTGCTGTAATTTTAAAGCAGATCCGATCAGTTTAATCGAGGGATACGAAACTGGATGCGGGCTTGTTATTTAGTTGGATTTATGTTAAATTTGTGAATCAAAATCGCTATAGTATACACTATACACTTAATTGAAGAATATGGTTTATTTGCGTATGTTCAGTTTTTATGTTTCTATTTTCGTAGATGTGTTCAGAATATTGTATTTTGACTCAACTGTAAACGTTCATTAATCAAGCAAACCGATGCTAATCTGTTAGATTTTTTACAAGTCATCAGAAGCATTGTGATATCAGAAAGCTCTCATCAGTCGCATCATTTCGCATCAGGTAGAGGAATTCAATAATATAGGAACGTGTTCGCACTCCGTTTATTAATGGAAAGGTAATAAAAAAAACGGACACCGCCGCGATGAGACCAGCACTTCAAACATGTTCATAAGCGGCCACCAACTTACTGCTGCCGTGTTATTTAAATAACGAAACAAATGATCATTTCTATATTAAAATTTTACATCCACATATTATTCAAATTCTAAGTTCATTTAAGGTAGTTATGGTAGTGTCGTAAATCCACTAGTTCATATAATATACAGGGTGCCCATTATGTATGGAATATAGAATATATCTCGGTAAATATTGACTGTATATAACATTTTTCTATATACCTAAAAGTTGTTTAGCATTTTATTTGTAATAGTAAGGCAGCATTCCATTGTTTTTATTTCAGAAAACAAATGAATATCGAAAATCAATTACATTTTTTTAAATAGCAATGCACACTTTCATTAGGCTCATTTGATAGAGATTATTTTTCTTATTTCCATGACGTGCCACGTTAGCACCCGTGTAGAAAAGTTTAATTTTATTTCAAGCTTTTTGTGATAGGTTGTGCCACTGCCTTTATTTATTTTATTTTTATTTATTACTCCTCTCTTGTTATGGGTCCACAACAGGCTTGCGCCCAATTACCAGAGTGAACATTTTGAACATACATTGCGATGAAAGCCATTTTACTGCTAATTTCGTTTTGTCTTCAAGGTTTAATAAGAAACGTATACGTTCAATTGTTTTATTTTGATGTAGGATATCTGGATTAATTTTAGTGATCAAATTGTAATACATTTTTTTGAAACATTTTTTTGAATAAGGGTACTACCATGTTATACCACCGAAGAGAGAAAAAAATCACTATCAAATGAGCCTAAGGAAAAGGTGCACTGCCATTAAAAAAAATTCAATTTTGTATACATTCGATATTTACCGAGATATATACAATATTCCCTCGAATATTCCATACATAATGGGCACCCTGTATTCCTATTTACTGAGCTAAAGTGCAAATTTGCAAAGAAGTACAGGGTAGCGAGCTACCGATGTTTCTGAAATTTGTACACCTACCATTAAAACAAGTTACGAAGAATCG
Organism: Photinus pyralis; assembly: GCF_008802855.1. Taxonomy (NCBI): domain Eukaryota; kingdom Metazoa; phylum Arthropoda; class Insecta; order Coleoptera; family Lampyridae; genus Photinus; species Photinus pyralis. The sequence continues at coordinate 48,985,591 of NW_022170249.1, forward strand.
CATACGATTTTCAGTGGGGGAATTTTTTGCCACTCAGCTCGCATTTGGAAACCAGACTTTTGATCCGGTTCATATTCAATAGCACTGATCCTTGAACTCTTAGAAATCGATTGACGAAAGTTTGACATCTTTTTTCGTTCTTGAGGAACAGACGGACAGACAGACGGACAAAACCATCTCATAAGGGAATTTTTGTTCTTTCGAAAAATTCCCTTAAAAAGTAACTGTTGCAAACCCTATTACTACATACAGTTGTACAACTAGTGATCACGTTTCATTAAATCCCCCAAGTGTTCCATTGAAGTTTGACTCAGTGGCCCAGTTTAACCCAGTGACCCAATTTGACCCAGTAATCTAGTCTGATCCAATAATCCAGTTTGAGTAAGTGGACTTATTAGGTTCAAGTGCACAGATTATGAAATAAATGAAACTGTAGGTTGGTTTGTTGAAAATAATACTCGGTTGCTTGACGTAAAAACTTTCCATATCTCGCGGATACCAGGTAGGTAACTAACAATTATTATGATTTTTTTTAATGACAAATTTATATACTAATGCTGTAACAATTATGATACTGTTGTAATAGTGTAATGTATTGGGTTTTACCCAAAATGGATATCGGTCTTCACCGTACAGTTCAGTACGGAAATAAAGCTGTGTAAAGTAACATATTGCCGTGTTATTTTAACTTCAAATTTTTTTCTTTTGAAACGCCTCGTAAGTACGTACGGATGAGAATGATTTTTTTTGTGCGATCGAGAGTTTGGGTTGGTCGTGTCATGTTCCTATTGAAAAGAAAAAAAAGTAAAATGTTGTAGTAAAAATAAATGTTGAAATAAAAATTAAGTAGCAATAAAAATTAGTAATTTAGTTTAATAAATTTGTGCATAAAGTTTAAGTAAAATTCAACAAAGATAAAAGTCAGGCGGACAGTGATTAAGGTTAAGATACGAGTAACAAAGGGACATAGGTGGTCGGGATAGAGTGATTAGGAGGTATGCCGGAGTTGCGATTGGACTGGTTATATGGGGAATTGTGAGTTGATAATTGAAAAAGGAATGACGTGGGGAGAGTGTGATTTTTGGTAAAACGGAAAAAGAACGAGCTTCGTGGACAAAGAAAAAAAAGAAAACAATAGCCGTGCACGGTGAAGTGTAGTTTTTTAAAAATAAAAGTGTGTTGGACCATGAAGCAAAAGGGATGGGATTCGGCATGCAACCCGGAGGAATACAGTTAAGGTCAGTACTCTTAATTATACGCATATTTACTGTGTGAATTTGACTATAGTGTTTGCATGAAATTGTCAATAGAAAATTTTAACTAATTTTAAATAGTCTTGAAAGGATTTATTTGGTGACAATTGTAGATTTGTAGATGGAGGAACATTGAAAGTTAGTTAAAAATAGAGGAAGTTAATTTAATTAGAGAAGGAAATTGACATTTCTTTTGTTTCTCTTCGAACCCAAACTTGAGGTATTGAGTGTCAGGTTATTTTTTTTTATATCAGGTCATACTCACGCCGCCGTGCTGAAGGGGTGAATAAAAGTAAGAAAATAAATTAACTAAGTAGGGTTGAGGCATCTGTGTTTGAGACAAGGTGGGGATTGACAAACGTTTGATTTGCTAGTCAGGGGACGTAGGAATAAAAAAATAAATAATTTCAAAATTATTAGTTACTTTGGGTAGGTCCCTCGTACATACCATAACAATATTTGATTTCCTTGCCCGCCCCGTGCAAATACAACAAATACAAAGGAGTAAACCAGCACTATTCTGTATTATTCTATAAATCGGGAGAGATTGAGATAATGCATGTTTATATAGATTAGAGAACAACAATTAAACAGTACCATAATAAACACCCTGTTACGTTTAGTTGTCTTAGTATCTGTAGGTGTATTATAGTACCAAGTTAGGTATATTTGAAACCCTCTAATTCTCATGTTTTCGGCGTGACTACGATTTTTTTTGATACTGTGTATAATGTGTTTGTATGTAGTTTTAGATTTTAAATTTTATGTAAAAATCGACTTTTATATTTGTTATTGGAACTGCGTGTATATATATATAATGGTTTTGAAGTTTTTTTAGTTTTATTTGATAGTAGGTAGTAAAACAGTGATTTCTCAACTAGGACTTTTTTATGTTAAAAATTAATTTCAGGTAATTTTTTCTTGTGGTGCTTTACTAAAAACGGTTATAGCTTATTTTTATTAAGTATATTGCACTATTCTGCATTCCCTTCCCACATATAAACAAATATAACGATCGAATATTTAGGTACCTCTGCACGCCTGCACCGAATGTAAATTTCCAAAAAAAAAAGTTTTAAAAACAGAATGTTGGAACTCATCTTTGAAAAAAAGTTTACAGATATCAACTAACTATTTATAGTAAACTGTTTTATTAATTTACTTCCGATTAGATAAGGGAAGTATAAAAAGAACATACCAAGTTACCAATTAACATGTGATAGCTTTTTAAAAGCTTTCTTCATTGGTAGAAAATTAATAAAGCAACTATGTCCCAAAGTCATTTTGTTACATTTTTCGGTTTTAGGTTTCATTTTTTTTGAAAATGGAGACTTGCCAGTAATGCCGGTACGAGTCAGAAGGGAAGTGATTAGGAGATTGACTTGCTGTCTCTTCCAAGACGTATCAAAATAAGGAGCTGTAACTTTTTTTGGTTAGTTCCTATTTCCTGTCCTACATCATTGTGGAAAGTGAACATTATCGCAACTTCTGTATAACAATCGGCGCGCAAAGTATATGAAGTGTGATAACGTTCTGACTTCTCGATAGAGAACCCGTGAAGATGTCGTTGACTTGGTCAAAGAAATAAAGGAAAAAGTTTCCTTGCAAGAATGTGATCAAGAAAAGGTTGTTTCCTTCACGACGGACATGTGGTCAGACAACACACTGCACCGCAGCTACTTGAACGTAACTTTCTGGATTGAAATGAAACTACGGGTGTCGATAAAACAATCTGGACTTTGAAACGCTCAATATCTGCTTGCAAGTATTTTCCTGAGCAGAAGACTTCGGAAAACATCAAAGCAGCGATAGACAATTTATTCTCTCTGAGGTGAGGTGCGACGTACGTACGTGATACTCCGGTAACTACAAATAAAGGGAGCATCATCGTCGTTGCTACACGGGAAAAGCACGTGTTGATTGTGCGTGTCATAGGCTTTAACATCGAAATTTCGGGCGCATCTTGCAAAGCCACCGTAAATGCGTTGAGGGTTTTAGACAACCAGTGTAACAACTTGGTTACTTAGAGCTTCCAGTTACCTTAAAGCACGAAGAATGACTAGACCATGAAGATCTCTTGTGAACAAGTTTGAATCCATGAAGGCAAACATCGACAATCCAAAGAACGTTTTATCAACTCTTCTAATCAAGCGGGGGAAAGCAAGTTTGTTGGAAGAAATCGATTTAACCCTTCTTCTTCTTGCCGACGTCATATCAACGTTAGGAGATATTAAAGGTGTGTTTGACATGTTGAAATTTTCGAAGCGCCCAACCCTTCAGAACGTCGCCCCTTACTTTTTATTTCCTGAGAAAAGGTTTCACTTCTCAGTTACCGATTCGCCGGAGGTGCGAAAATTAAAGAAGGAATGCGTTGCGCATTTGGATTCCAAGGTCTGATCGTCGATTACTGGCATCCACTTGGCTACGACCTTCCTCGATCCAACTTTAGAGGAATTTATCTTCGTCCCTGAAGGTGAAGAGCAAGGAAGGAAAAACTGTCATCAAGGAGTATGCTTTAGCCGTTGCTGACGATCTCTCTTCAATTCAAGATGACGTGGTTGCAGTCATTCCGATTCCCACGGGAGGCGATGTCGAGGTTTGTACTTTTTGTTGTTGATAGACTTATTCATTCCGTCATTACAAATTTACAATTTAAATACTTCTAAATAAACGATACAAAAATCGTTTTTGCGCGATCGGTCATTTCTGACTATTTACCATGGGTGTTTCCATGACAGTAGGTAGAATTTACCAGTTGCTATGATTACGACGACGTCAAAATTACTTACCGATCTAAAAACAGAACAGCAAAAATACTTACCGACGCCTTTTTAAAAATCAACAGTCTTACATTACATTTAATCTTTAATTATTGTTAGGTACATTAAACGTACAATTTGTGCTGTTGTTTCCTATAGCAAGACGCTCATAAAGTCATAAAGGAAGTTCAAAGCTAGTAAACTACATCAGACACATGCACATTTTTATGAAATTATTAACTTCAATTTTGACAAATAAACTGGTTACCTAGTGATATACACCATACCACTTCGATCATTTCGATTTATTCTGCTCGTTAATTTCTTAGTGCATATTTATATTGGTTGCATAAATTTAATTTCGATCGCGCAAAAAATGTTATAAGCACGTCGAACGTTAAGGGTTACCGTTCTCAGACAATAATTGGAGTCGTCGCTTCGCTCCTCCTCCAAACAATTGTCTTCGAACGGTAAAAATCCCTTACCGTTCTCCATACTTAATATACTATTTCGGCCTATTACTATGCGATCAAAAATGAGTTGCTGTCGAGTCGCCTTTGAAATTTTTGTTTACATGGAAAATCGTAGTTAACTTGAACTTCCAAAGGCGACTCGACAGCAACTCATTTTTGATCGCCCGTTATTTAAGTCAAGTCAAAATCGTCACCCATGCATCAACCACTTGGATTTTAACAAGTGCATTTTCGTTAAAATAATCAGTTAGCACTTGGTGTTCACGGATACCATTTCGAGTTCTTACCTTTCTGGCTTTTGACATACTACATTTCCAGAGAGAAACATATTATAGTCTATTACCTTACAGAATCCCTCAAAACGGACCAAGAGAGATATTGTTTCCTCGTTCCGAGTTACCAAACCGCAACGGTCCGGGTCGGGTTTAAGACGGGACAGGTACCAATACGATACGAGGTGAAAAACGGAGGACGCTGTCCGGACCGAGTCATTACGTTACGGCAGCATTGACGATCCGTACCAGTTGTATGATGCCGACGGAGACGAGAGTTTAGTGGCCAAAGCTGTCTTCGTCGTTCAGGTTTTCTAAAGATGGGAAGGTTACAAGAAAAGATGGAGCACCCCCAGCCTACTTCCTGAAGCAGTCGAGGCGCGAGTACTTGGTGTTAAAAATGAAATTGTTACAAGCCTAAAGTTTAATCCTAGGTTTAATCCTTTTAAATGTTGTATTTTCCATTTAATATTTTGTTTCATTGTTTCAAATGCAGCTATTAAAAAGGTATCGTCGGTTGTTTAACATATGAGGGATCCTGCATGTTTTCATATACATTTGAAATCAGACATGAACTAATTAGTTCTTATTGCCTCCATTGTAATAAATTGCGCCAAACTTAAACTGGGTCACCGGATTAAACTGGGTTAACGGTTTAAACTGAATCAAACTGAGTCACCGGGCCAAACTAGGTCACCGGGTCAAGCTGGTCAAGGGGTGAAGCTGTGTAACCGGCAGAGTTGGACTGGGTCACTGGGTCAACTGGGTCACCTGGGTCACTAAATTAAACTGGGTCGCTGGGTCATGTCATACTCTTTTCAGTTAGACCCAGTGACCCAGTTGACCCAGTGACCCAGTTTGACCCAGTGACCCAACTTGACCCAGTTTGATCCAGTGACCCAGTTTGACCCAGTGACCCAGTGACCCAGTTTGACCCAGTGACCCAGTTTGACCCAGTGACCCAGTTTGACCCAGCGACGCAATTTCACCCGGGGACCCAATTCGACCCAGTCACCTAGTTTGATTGAATAACGCAGTTAAGTCAGTGCCCTCGGTTCAAGTGTACAGATTATGCAATAAATGAAATGCTGGTTTGTTGAAAATAATACTCGATTGCTTGACAACTGCCATTTCTGTGATGTTTGCTTTAATACTGCCGTAAAAAACTTTCCATGTCCCGAATTGTATTAGAATAAGTTATTTCTTTGCTTCAGGGCTTTCCAGTTTGCTTACAGGTGTTCATTCACATTTAATTTTTTTCTACTAGTTAGCTTAATCCAAATAAATCTTTTCTCTAAATACTTTCATTGACTACTTGACTACAAACTATAAACAAATGCATTTGATTTTTTTAGGTATTAGTTCTCTTGAATGAAATTGGGCTACGTGCTTGTTGCCGAATATTATTGAGGAAGTTTTTTTTAAATTAAAAGTTACTTGAAATTGTTTTGGATGATAACTAACAATAATTTAATTACTGGGCTACCGGGTCAGGACGGGTCACTGAGTAAAGCTGGGTCAGGATGGGTCACTGGGTCAAGCTGGGTCACCGGGTCAAGCTGGGTCACCGGGTCAAACTGGGTCAAGCTGGGTCACCGGGTCAAGCTGGGTCACTGGGTCAAGCTGGGTCACCGGGTCAAACTGGGTCAAGCTGGGTCACCGGGTCAAGCTGGGTCACTGGGTCAAACTGGGTCAAACTGGGTCACCGGGTCAAACTGGGTCACCGGGTCAACTGGGTCACCGGGTCACTGGGGCACCGGGTCACTGGGTCAGTAAACTAACTGGGTCACCGGGTCACTGGGTCACTCTATGCTTGACCCAGTCCAACTCTGGTAACCGGGTCAAGCTCGGTCACTGGGTCAGAAGATTAACTGGTCACTGTGTCATGATATGCTTGACCCAGTCCAACTCTGATGGTTAGTAGCGGTACACATTTTTGGCGCTAGCTCTCAAGCAAAATAATTACAAATTTAAATTATGTTTAACACTGCAGCAATAGACCAAGGAAAACTTCAAGTATTTCTGTAAACCTCAAAATCAATTTCAACATTCTTTCACTCGTCAACCGCCATTTTTGTCAAAGTCAAAAATCTAATATGCGTCGCGTTTCAGTGACTTGCAATTTCCTAGATGGTTCAAATTTCTTTTTTGAAATCTCAAGTTAAGTGTTTACATATGGGCAGATGCTATCGACTAATTGCTACGTAGGTCCGTAATTGTCAGTGTGTCAATTTTCTAAATAGTGTTTCCATGGTATCGAATTTACTTTACTGCAAGGAAAATTTTCTTACTTTACGCTTTAGATATGTGTTGCCTATGTAAACCAACATATCCAAAGGCCTTAATATATCAGCATTTAATGGAATTGTGCGCCTAAAATGACATACTTTGAATTGCAAATCGCTGTACAAATATTAGTTTCACGAAACATTGAAGGCTGCATAATGAAGCGTTATACTCAAACTAATTGCAAACACATACCAGCTAAATACTTCGCATTTTCAAGATTTATTTTATAAAAAACTGAAAGTATCATACTATGACAAGCTATACAAGTACTTAGAGAAAATGACATACTAGTTATAACAAATGTAATTATAAATGAAATAATGAATTAACAGCATTGTCATCATGATATCGTAGCTTCATTGTGAATATATTTCTTGCAGTGCTGACAACAAATCAATATGCATTTGGTGCAGATTCTAGAAGTCGTCATTGTAATAAATACAGTAATTGATTTACCTCGTTTATAATATTTAAGTCTACTCTTATGTTGCTTCCGCGATCCTCTTACTGCTCTAGCTGCTCTGGGAAGAGCACAAGTCCTTCAAAAGAGATTTGTGAATTTTATGGTTTTTGATGTGGTACCTTTAAGCATAATTCCCCTATACCTATAGCGTTTAAGGTAAGTGTACACTGATACTCAAAGAAAAATGTTGAGCCAAATTGCACTTTAAGTTCAATATTAACATTCAAAAAGCGATAAAACCTTTTTCAATATAACGATTGCTATTATTTCTGTTGTTATTCTTTTGCGATAAATACACTGATTGACAAGAATAAAACAAGCCTAGGCAAATGCCGACGAAGACAGTGTATTAGAGGACACCGACCTGGTGGTTGCACCAGCCTTATGCTTAAAAAGAGCTTACAAAGTTGAATTTACAAATTACAGTATAGGACATTTTATACGTGAATACGATAGAATGAAGCGCTTTCAGATAAGAAGCGAGTGTGCAAGCAGCAAATAAGACTCAAAATGCCACAATGTTGCCGCTTATAAAGATGGATTTTACGGGCCATGAGGGAGAGACTTTCTGCTAGTATAAAAAATGTGACTGAAGCTTATGGTTTGCGTCAGGTCTGTTTCAGATTTTTGACTTGGCAACTATATTATACTTATTATTGCGTTTATACTTGGAGTGGTTAACTACGATATACGATATAATTACGATTATAATTTGGAGAAAACTTCGACTTATCGATAAATGTAAGTTATTTGAAATTTTTGCGTTGTACAAAGGCAGGAGTCGATCGTTTTGGGGATTTTGGATAGCAATTATGCTCAAAATGATTTTAACCTTCCTGAAAAAGTCAAACCACTCCATCCGAGTTTATTTATAGGTGCAATATGGAAAAGTAACATGTTAGATCCAAATAGGTGAGGATCGAAATGACCACCAACGGGTTAACCCATGTCAGTACGCCGAATCTTCCAGCACCAGAAGAACTATTCAACTCAATATAGTGGGATGCAAAAAGATGGAAGATAATAATACACTGACTCGTGGAAATACACACGAAGGGACATTATCGGGCGAACAGAAATGCAATTTCGGACTGCAAAGGACATGAATATCAATTCGATTAAAGAAGATGACGATGTGATACTCAGGATTGCTCAGTGTGGCCAGTAAGTCGCCATGATGAAAGAAGAACAAATAACTGATCCTTTTTCTGAAGAAGATTAAGGAGGACCAAATATTCGATCAATGATCATCTTCCCACAAACGCAGAAGGAAATGTATAAAAAATATGTTCTTACATGACGTAACATAAAATGCAAAGTATATATTATGTAAACCAGTATAAATTTGTGGATAAAACGCATTTTTTTAAACCAAAATAACTTAGTAATTTTCTGGGCACCACTAGAAGGAGACATAAGATAGGTAGTAGCCTCAAAAATGTATTGATGTTTAACTTCTTGGTAAATGATTAATACGTAAACAGATAAACGTTTAAAGGCCGCTTAACACACATAAAAATTAAATTTCCGATATATTGCATTTTTCTACAATCGATATCCAAAGTTCAAGAGATTGCCGCGCGTCAACTGTCTCTTTCAATTGACAATATATGATTTTGCGCTCTTAATACACAAATAGCTATTTTGCTTCGTTCCAATCGCCCTTCGTGACTACTTTTCTCGTCGTTTAAGTTATAAACGAAAAACTTAAAACATTTTACGTTCTTTTTGGTTATCCCGTCTAAACTTCCAGCCAAAATCCGTCATAATCCTCTTTGGAACGCCCAAAAGTGACTGTTTTTCAGCTGTATATGAGTTTTGAGAAGTATACACTGTAAAGTTTCGTGTAAAAATCAACACGGAAAGTGGTCGATATACGACCACACGAGGAATGGTAGACTGTACCATATCCATTTTGGTAAAGTCTACCAAATGATAGTGGTAAAATTTTACCCCGAGTTGGTGTAAGTATTTTCACACGAAGATGTGTAAACTTTACACACAGTTTTCGTTAAATCAAGGTCAAGGTAACCATTTGAGGTGAAGAAATTTCTACGAATTTTCGTGTTACTATAAAATAAAATAAAAGAAACACTAGAGTGTGGGACTCTAGTGTTTCTTTTTTCTGAATATAGAGAAGGGGGAGGGAAGTGAGCGAAAACGTTTGCTACTAGAACTTTTTAAATAAACTTATGTATTTAAACAAATATGTATATATAGTACATATACATAGACAATATAAAACAACCGAAATACATATAACTAATTTATATATGTACCATCACATCAACTAAACTGCACAGTATTTTTTAAAAAGCAAGATTTTATGAAACTTCAATTAATTAAATAGGTGTAGAATATTACCTTTATCCGCAACTACATTATATGTACCTACTGTCCTCCGGGATTATTATCCACTTCAAAATGTTTTTGTAGTTAAATTTAATTGCGTTCATATTACTTTCACCAGCACAATAAAATTAATTCAAAATTGAAATCTTATACAGATAACTGCTTCTAAGGTGTAGGTGCTGCACTTGCTGCCTTATTTGAATGTAGGTACAATGGCGTCATACAAGAGATGTGAACAACCGACTGAAGTAATAATGGTGACTAACGCAAAGTCGAGATAAATGCACATTAGTGAGTCTATTTGCACAATCTGGTGTTAATCTAACGAAGAATCCGCGTATTCTTTACACTGACGAAAAAATTACACCACATTGAGTACTTTTACAAGTTACGGTGTAAGTCTTGTAGAAATTCTACACAATTGCGTTTTACCAATCGTCTCATAGTAAGAAGGTGTAAATCTTACCAGATTTCGTGTAGCATTATACACGAAAAAAATATACACTTTGCATTTTCAGCTTTACACCGAAAAACTTTTAACAGTGTATTTCTAATTTGCATGGTCTATCTGTAATAAAAGGAAAAGTGCTTCGAATTCTTTGAAACGGAATCTTCTGCTGTCGTTACATTGAAATCCAAATATCGAACTTAAAGAGATTGCGTGTGTGTCAAAACAAGCAAACACTGTAGTTAGTCTTTACATTCTAAAATATAGTTACTTCCAAGTCTTAAGTTTAAAATAAGCTTTTGGGTCAATATTTGGTAAACCGCTTCTAACGCTTTTTATTTCAATTAATGCGCTCCGTCTACCAAATTAACCCACTTCTCCTGGGAATGCGCGTACAGCTTTGAGAAACTTTGGATTCAGGCTATTAACATTAAGCTTAAATAACATATATCAATTTTTATTCAATTTCAATTAAAATTGAAGGTCGCGAATATGTACTTAGGTACATGGGTCAAATTTACAAGATAAAAGTCAGTTGTTTAAATTTTGTTTTTATATCAATTTTTTGGTATCTTTTAGTTACTTCTTTGACACCAACTTAACCCACTGTCACATGCATGTCAAATGCATTAGGTTATTATTCAATAGGACTATATAAGCAATGGCAAGTATAGAACTGGATGCCGTAGACCTAACAGATGAAAGGTTTAACGAATATCGTTAACTAATTGAACACATCAGTATATAAATTCTCTATCACTATTTAACAGGATGCTCATACACTAATCATAAGTTGTTTTATGGAGGCGAGGAGTTTTTTCCATAATGTACCCTAGTACTTATACAATTTTATTTTTATGAATGAGGCTGTCATGTCAGTTTTCCGATTTCGTTTCGCCAATCCAGATATAAATAAAATTAATAACGCATTACGTCATTTTTAAACTGTACAATTTGAGTCGGTATGACAGCGGTATTAATTACTTCCAAACTAATCTGCTAAAAAATTAATACCATAATAATTAGATTTACTAGATTTTATCCTCAATGGCATTACAATAACGACTAACGTGTTTCAAATTGATTTATGGTTAGGTAGTGTCACGGTTAAAACGTTAACCATATAATTATGTACTTCAATTTAGTACAATCGCACTCAATTTGTGATATCCAACTCCAATAGCGTCGATTATATCCAAATTTAAAACCAGTAACATAATCGTAGCAATAGCATTACGGAAACTGTATAATGAAAACTTTAATTAAGTTTCGCCGTATTTCTGAGCATGAAATTAATTATAAATTTGAATTGGTTCTAATTATACGCTAACGCGTTAATAATTTTCATTCGTGCAGAGGTGGAGTACGTTCATTAATTAAGGCGAAATAATTGGACAGCATTTAAAGTACTGTTTACCCTACGCAGTAAAGGACACATTCGTATTCGGATATTTGTTAGCCCTTACACTTTTGCTACGTAGGTAATATAGGTACTTAAAAATAGACGCTTAAAAGCTTTTTCTGGTTAGGATGCGGGTATAATGCCTTGCAAATGCCGTATTTTTGTAATAATTTGCTTAATTTAAAAGTCTTATTTTGGTAACCATTTTTTATAACTGTATCTACTCAAGGTGCACCGTGTCTGGGGTTAAATCTAAGTCCTTTATAACCTTTAACGGTCCTATGTAAGTTTTCCAACTGCATACGCAGAAGGCAAGATACTTTATTTCTAAATTGATAAATGCGTATACGCTTCGTCAGTTTGAAATCTCGCTTGAAACTTATTTGCTTTCGGCGCTTTTAATCAAGTCAACAGCCATTACTTAAAAATTTGCAAAATTCATGCGGAGCAAGTGTGTAAACTTGGCATGTATGAGAATGAATGATGAACGTAGGTGATGAATCTTTGGAAATCCTTCGGCGCAACTTTAATTCCAAAACAAACTCTACATACCATATACAGGGTGACAATTTGAAAACTTACCACCCCCCATATCTTATTAAATAAACGTGATATTTAAAAAAATCAAAATCCGTTTCGTCGTTGGAAAGGTCTGAAAAAATGCTTTCCAACCATACCAAATAGCATTACATTTAGGTTAGTAATTATCGTGCAAATCAAGGCTAATGGCCATAGATGCCGAAGCCTCAGGTGGGGTTTTAGTGGGTATACCCAGATAATGGGAGAGTCCGGACTTCTATCCGGAGTGTGCGTAATGCATTTCCCCACCTGCCCAAAAAAAAAAATTATAACAATAGTTGTTCCAGAATATATTTCTTCTTTTTTGTTTAAATGTCGATTTAAATCATAAAATAGTTTTTGGATAAATAATTAGCATATTGATTTGGTAACTAAACGACTGTATAGACAAATATGTAAATTTAAATCTAAAAATATTTGGTTTTATAAGCAACAATATTTTTAAAAATGAAGAGTGTTAAAAGTCCAGTTAATAAGGAAAAAGCGGTTGTACGACTTTTTAAGGAATCCGTACCTGAACGACAAAATATTATTTGGAACAAATGTTGCTTATGCCAGAAATATCGAGGTATTGTTGCGTGTCCTGCAAACAATCCGAACCTAGGTATGGGGTATAAAGGCTATTAGCATAGCAACTAGATTAAATAGACTAAAGGATTACAATTATAATTATAATATTCCGGTTTCGGATTTTGATAGGGGTATAGCGGAATAGGTACAAACAACACTTCAAGAAAACCAAGCCAAATGCCACAAGAAATGCGTTTTAAAGTATAATGAAAACAAAATAGGTGCTATAATTAAAAATTCACCAGAAAATTGCCCCAGGTAATATTGAAACTAATGCATCTACCTCAGCATCTCAACCGCATGAGATGTCACCAAAAGGTACCTACTCGCTCCAAAAGGTTGAAACTCTCAAACCAAAGGAACTCAAGTGTTTCATCTGTAAAAAAAAGGCACTAGAAAGGAAAACCACTGAGAAAGACGAAAGTGGTGTAGATGAAGGAATTGTATGTGAGGGACTAGCATTTGTGGATCTTTTAATTTACATACAAAGTGAACTTGACACTCTTCAGCGTAACTGCGTATTTCGTGTGGGCGAAAAATTTATAAAACAAGATTAACCCAGCAAAAAAAAATTAAAAAAATGTAAAATGGTAGACTGTCACGTTTTTGTGGGTTACAATTCAAGTTTTTGAAGTTCACATGTAGTATGTATAATATTAGTTAACAGTATAATTTTAAGTAAATTGGAATCTTTATTTAATACCTACACAACAACATTGACAGCATCTTATCTGAAATTACCTATAGCAAACAGAGCTTGAAGCGGAGATAACGAAATTTGGGCAAGTGGTCATTCCCTTTTCTACAATTAGTCAAGTTTGTACCTAATTAGTGGGTTTGAAAGTCATTATGAGTGACCTATTGATGTATGCTCGAATTGACTGTGGTGCTGTGTAAATTTGTGTGTCGTCTCCTTTAGAGATTGCAATGCGTTAATTAACGCAGTCGATCGTGGATCGGGATACACGTGTTTTGGCCCCTCAAGCCATCAACATTTCAAGCACCGAGTGGAATAACTCGGATTCCTTGTATCTTTTCGTTTTGGAACAGAGCTCTCTTACTATGCGGGCAATTTATTCATTAAAGATACTTAAAATGGTTATGATTATTGTATGGGATCTTGTATTTTTATTATCACCGCCATTTTGTTATAATAATTTTCCATCCGGGATTGCTTTTTTGTAAAACCGTAACGGAACGTAATCGATCATGAATTAAATAGAGACGTCAAGTTTAATTTTGTAAAAATCGTTGAATTTTTGGGAATTTCATTAATTAAACCAGAAAGAATACCTTTTGAGTGATACGTTACGTGTCATATTATAAGATTGTGATTAGATTTTTGGAACGGTGGCGCTAGCGCTATAAGGAATAGGGAAAGTTGTGAGGAAGTTTTATAGTAAAAGATTATCCCTTCGATCCTAAAGAACGTTAGCAGTATGCATTTTAAATAAAAATCAGACCAGTCCCTCTCTGAGAATTAATAAAGTTTTAATTGATCAAAACATGGCGGATGTCCTAAAATAGCATTATTTCAATTGGTAACCAAGTGAGGTTTTAGATCTCAGATATGAAACAGTATTGTTTCGAATTTTCTATACTGACTACATGTCTAGAAAAATAAAGAAAAAGTTCCTCGATCAGTTGTTCGGCGCAGCACAATGCGTATTTTCCATTATACCTGTCATTCGAACTTGTGCTTATTGCTGATTCATATTAAATAGCTAAGGTTTAAATAAATCACTGTCAAGATCCGATTCCAGATAGCAAAGGGTTTACTGTTCTTTACGAATAAAGTTTATTTAAGAGGATAGGCTTTTTCACTCAACGCTATTAGTCAAAACTTCATTTCGAGTTTGTCAACATTCATTCACTTTCAACGCTCGACATATCGAAGAAAGGGAAACGAGAACAAAACTCAAAGAAATTCATCAAGTAACGTAATACGAAATGAAATTTACAATGCTCACTTTTTAATCGAATTAGTTTCGTTTACGGTTGAAACGAGGTATTTCTACAAATAATAAACTTGTAAGTACATAAAAAACCTCTTTTTCGTTTTGGATTACTTATCGACACCCTTTTTGATAAGGCGTCGTGCTTTTTTAGTTGTGAAAACAGATACTGTTTACTAAAGGAATACTGTTTGTTCTAGTGATCCGTAACAATAATATTTCTTTTCGGGTACATAATCACCATTTATGAAATGTTCTGTTTACACACGAAGTTGTGGCGGTTAGTACTCTAAAAATGCTAATTTAATTCAGTTTCGATTAAGTTCGTCTTCCTATTTTTCAGCTTTATGACATATTTTCCATTCAAAATTACTGCGATGTCATTCTATGCTTGAAACAACCACTATTGAATTTATGTTTCACTTGTGTATTTTCCAAGATGAATGTTTGCAATGGCATATATCCTAAATCACTACCGGGTTATACCTAAGTATTGAAAAGGAAGTCGACAGGGAATTGCACTCACTCACTTAAATGCTTATTAATTACAAATGGTTTGACGTTAGGGAGCTTTTATGGGAAATTTAGTCCTCTACAATTTACCTATTATAATTTTTTCTCATCTATTTCGATTTGTCCTATGTTTTGGGATAAATGCGCGCGATCGCAGTTTTCTTAAAAAAATACCATAACACTATTAGCTGAACCGAAGTTCGCCGTTTCTTTGTATAGATCACGATATATATCTTTTCAATTTAACTTGCCGTTCGTACACTCATTTGCACGTGTGCAATGTAACTATTTATATAGATTGGCATGCAGGTACGCAGAAAATCGAAGAATTAAGCACTTACAGCTTTAGATTCTGAACATTCAAAAGGCTCTGAATGAGTCTTGAAAATTCTAAAGTTTTTGATGGTTTTGAATCTTGCAACGGGGTGCAGAAGAAGGTTTGAACTTCTGAATTCAAACACAAAATTACCCCAAAGCTCTCTTTAAATATCACAATAAAACAGGTATTGTATTTGAAAAACAAAAGTTGCATCGATTTCCGGTTAAACCGGAAGTGATACCGAAAGTTTGAATATGCGATCTGATAGATCGTTATCGTAATCCTAATAGTTATTGAGGTGACCCTCGTATCTCGAACGCACTGTATATAAGCCTTTACAAGTTTTACTATTCAAAATAACCACTATCCAGAACGTGTTTTGGTAACATTTTTCGCTCATTTGCCGAAATCGGTGTTTGCTCCTAAGCTACACACATTTCTTCTAAAATACATTTACTGAACCCATAAATTGGAAGTTTTCTTCGATTAATGCTGAACGAAATAGCTTTATACACAACTAGGCAAGCGAACCACAATTGTTTCGTTTTCACAAATTTGACCAACACTTGGAAACACTTTCTTTTTGTATCGCGTGTAAGAGAAAGCTTCAATAAGTAAGAAGGTGCATTTTATAGTTTTTGATTTTTGACGGCAAAACAACAGAGGTCAATCCTTTCTGCAAGTTCGCGGCAATAAACGTTTACACATCAGTTTTAACAATATGAACGAAAATTAAATTTTCGTTAGGTACTCGTATACGATTTTACTTTATGCTACGAAGAGTGTTTTATTTGATGTTTTAATTATTTTTCACTTCCTCTTGATTTCACGATAATACGGGAACAAAAGAGTGGAATTAAAGCGCTTCAAAGTTTCTTCACTCTTAACAATAACTAACTGAAATCGCTTTATTAACGAATTCCTAGCGAGTTTACAATTTTGCGGTGTCTGTCCGTCCGTCCGTTAGCACGATTTGTCATAAACGAATAGACCGATTACGATGAAATTTTGCAGGTGGAGTGAATTGGCAATGTAGACCAAAAAATATAAAACCCAATTCCAAAACTTAAGGTTAATCGATCAGCATTCACAGTGCCCTTTGCGCATCTCGAGCATTTACAGACCAAATTGCAAACTTTCTTATTTATGAAGGTATTTAAATGAAATTTGATACATAGCCAATTGGAATAAAACCAAATTTAACGCTAGTTTCACACTCGCTATCTTGACGTCACGGTTTCCTAAACCCATTAACAACCAAAACTCCATTGAAATCAAACAACTCAGCCAAGATGAGTTTCATTTCCATCACGGTTGATAAACCTATTCTTTGAATTTCCACGAAGAAAAAATTTAATTGCAAATTGACAGCTAAGACTTAGTTCTAAAGCTGCCAAAAGTTTTAAAAGTACAAAAGGAATGCTCTATGAATTATCAGAAAATTTAGAAAAACTTCTGGATTCTGATTTCAGATGTTCTTAATCCTTTATGATCCTGAACGTATTAAAAAATATATCAAACTATTCGTGAGTGCGCAAAACGTGTTAGCAGTTCTGGAACTGCAGAAACATGTCCATATTTCAAAGATTCTAAAACTTCTAAAATTCCTAAAGGAGGGGGCGGGGGTGAAGAGGTTGAACATGTTGAATGTTTCTGAGGAGTCGCTAGATTCTTGGTTCTCATAAGTATGAGAGTACTGAATCTCCTGAGAATTGCGAAAGTTAAAAGGAATTTGAATTTTTTGGATGGGCTAAACATTAATTTGGATATTGTGAGAATTCGAAAGATTCAGAAGATTCCCGATGTGTGAAAATTATAATAGATCTTTAGAGGGCTCTGAAGAGGAAGTGTATAGGACAATAACGTTCTAAAGCGGGTTATTACAATCTAAGGTGAGAAATCGACCAAAAATAAATATACAAGATGCGGCAGAATAACGTCCTTTTACTTCCTTTCACTCGCACGTTAGTAAGGGAGGTACTGCATTGGAGGCAAAAATGAACCCCCACTTTTTTAAGGATATACACGTTTTGACGCACCAGGAATCCAAATCAAACAAAATCTCGATGATGGCGGTCTGTCTGTCTGCCTGTACTCTCATATCCAGCTAAACGGATGAACCAATTGGAAACAAATTTGGTACACGTATTCTTACACATAAAAGGAAAAGCTTAATAAAAGCTTTTGGGCAGTGCGCAGATGTGCGGGCGATATTTGTACTGTCCACAGCAAATTTTTTTAATGCGCGCCCTTCCGTCGATTGATGTCGTAGCGGCGCGCTGGTTATCCCCTTCGAGAGAGCGGACTATTAAGTTTTGCCTCGACACAGTGCAGTTGCCACCATGCGTTGGAAAAGTGGGGGCCTACTGTTTGGGAGGATATTCTGAGAGCTGAGAACAATGGGGCTGTGAGAGCTTCAGAGTTGTGATCACCATGGTGTTCTGTGCGCAAACATGTGACTGCTCTAGGACCGCCCGATCGTTCTGAGGAGAATTCTTCATACTGATCTTCATTCAGATTTAGAATAAATTACTTTTTAATTGTATTTTTTCATAATAAACACGTTCAAACATTCGTGTCGATCTTCTTTCACCCCTCTCATGCAAAGGCATAGCAATTAATCACATTTCATTAAATACAGTCCATTTTTACATTATAAATATCGGAGCCTCTTTGGTACGCTCCAGTTTATGTTTAATTGTCGACAAATGTGAAGTGCAGACAAAGATGCTACTTGTATTTTATATACTCATATTGTATAAAGTTTTAAGTATGTTTGTTTTTATGATTTTATTGTAAAAGTGTTTAAAGTGTAATAGTGGATGTTTTGTGTATAATTAAAATAGGTGCAAATTTAAATAGTTCGGCTAGAATTTTCCTCGCCTTTTCCTCAAAAAATAAATAATGAAGAAACATCTCGCCAAATCCCAGAATACAAGTATTATTGATTTGAAGCAAAAACGTACAATCCCAATGAAAGATGATACCTTCGTGCATGTTAAAGTAAATTTCCCCACAGGAAACTCATAGGTGTAAGCACCAATCATACACACGGAGATTATTACTACAGTTTGACATTTCGCATCTCTCCCGAGACAAAAGCATAGGTATATCGGTATCGCGGTTACTGAATATAACATTTCTTTCTTTATGTAAACAATATAGTTCCATCACTTGTCTACAAAATTGGCGAACACGTAGGGAGCAGTAGATGAAAGAAACCCACAAACCAAATTAGAATTTCTAGTATGGGATCGTGCATATTATGCCAGTAAGAAGTGTAAAGCATACTGATGCCACTCAACTAAATAAGTTCTCGCAAAATCTCTTGTCCATTTATTATAAAATATTTTTATAAACTTGCATTGTTATCGTTCAATAATTAAATTTTTTCCTTATTAAGAAGGGCATTTTTATAGAAAAACGGTTTTTGACTTGCCACGTAAAAACTACCGTGGAAAAAAGCCATATTGCATTCCGTTTCTTATAGCCCATTTCGTATGTAATACTGGATTAAATTTGCAGAAATGTTGGATAAGTAAATGAAAATTTGAAAATGTTTTTGGGGAACTCATAAGATTTTGTAATTCTTTCAGAAATGTGTAGTACCTACACTTTAGAAATGTATCAACAATGTGTGTAAATGTTGGAAATGCTTTCCAATTACGAAAATTTGCAAGGAATTGTAAAATTTTTCAGACGGAGTTTCAACTTCTTGTGCCCGCATTTGTTATTTAGATTTATGGATTAGATTTCCCACTAAAATACCGTTCCCTATGGAAATGCGTGTATTAAGAAAAAAATTGATGATTGTTCTATTTCCCGATCGATATGGATACAAATACAGACGAAACGGGCTATCCGAAACGCGGTTTTAATAGCCCACACTACTTCTTCCGTGGGAAGTCGAACACCGTTTTACTATTGAAATGAGTGTGTTAATTGTTAATAGTTATTTACATAAAAGTTCAGAAAATGATACATTACTGGCGAGGAAATATTGAAGTGCGAGGCCCCAAAGGGGCCGAGTACTTTAATTTCCGTGTCAGCTAATGTCATTTTACTGACGAGTTTTGAATTAAATTTTACCCGAAATCGTATTTTAATATAAAATTTCAAATTTCATATAGAACTTTTGATTAATGTCAATCTGTCCATATTTAAATCTTTCTGCCTTTTGCATTTTCGCCAGTTAAGTTTTGTAAGTACCGCATTAAATTTGGATATATTCCGTAAATTTATTTTGCATTCAAACCGTGTACCGTGGTAAAAAATGATACCTCCTCTTTTTAACGGAAATACACGTTTTGAAGCATCAGGAATCCCAATCAAACAAATTCTCGATGATGTCGGTCTATCGATCCGTATCTACTCTCATTTGGTACACATTTCTTAGGCATAAAAGAAAGAACTGAAAAGTATTTGGGCGGAGCGAGCATGCGCGGGCACAGTAATTTTTTTGCTTTTACATTAAGTTTACTGCACCGTAGCTTTTGCTTTTTCTTGCACTGTAATTCAGACCGCTACGTTAACTGCAACGTAAGTTTGTTCTCATTTCCAGTTTAATTAATTATAAGGGGGGAGGGCATCATGTCGCTTTCCCGTAGAAACCGCTACTGAATCCGACATTTACTGTTCTCGCTTAGGGAAATTGCTGTGCACTTTAAGTTTGTTTTAGAATTTACCAGTAGCCGACCACCGCTTGCCCTTCAGAATTCCTGAGATCGCCGTTCTCATTCGAGTTACCTGCAGCTTTATATCGCCGACCACACCTCGTCCAGAAGCAAGATAAATCCAAAACTTATGGTGGTGCCCGCAGCACTCCCGTTCCGTCGTTTTCTGCCATCGTTCCGATGACTATCGCCGCCGTTACCGTATGAAAACTTTGACTTGTAAAATTTTCCTTTTTCTTACCTTCATTACATTTCATTTTTGTAATTATAAGGTTTTTTTTGTGTAAAGAAAAACCGAAGCTACCATGAGTGGGCGAACTTGTGAAAGTTAGTCTCACTCTAAATGTCTTTGTTTCAGCATTGTTGCTTTAACTTATTTTATATTTGGGGAATAAATGCTTGTCTGTCAATTAATTTACTGTGTGTTTAATCGAAACCCAAAGTGCGGCCTTGATAGCGTTTTCATGTCTGATTTTTTATTCGTCTCCAAGAATTGTCAGCTCTTAATTAAAATTTGTTTACTTAATTCTGTGGAACTGTTGGGTGGGGATCGAGGGCACTGTGTCTTTCAAGTTAATAACCAACTCTTTATACTGAATGCCGGACGTGTCTAAATTTAAAGGTTGATTTGTATGAGCTAGCTGAAAAGGTGTTTTGTGAGTGACTTAGTGACCGTTTGCCATTGCACACAGCAATATACAATAAATGGTTTTTTGTGAAAAAAGCGATTCACACTAGGCGCTTTTGTTTGAGGTCCCGTTGTTGGGAATACAGGTGACAATTTTGATGCTGCCGAGTTAAAATTTAGTGTTTAGCCTTCACGAAAACCTGGAACCTTATTGTTTTTGCGTGAAAATCGAAAAATGCATTTTCGAATTTTCGCGATTCTCCAAGCAAGTGTTGTCACCACGCAATCGGGCTTAAAATTTCAGGGTAATTGGGTATTGTTGATCTCTGGAACAGAGCCAAGGTTTTCCCAGAACAGTACTTACAGTATAACCTTATTTCTAAATTAAGCATGCTACTGTTTTGCTCAAAAGCGGTAGGTAAAACATTACGAAACCGGCGTGGTTCAGTTACAATTACGCATGTAGTCATAAAACAATGATATCATATCTGTATTCTTATTGGACACTATTTAGCGCTGATGAGCAGAAAAGTGATCTCATCTATTGTAGTGACAGTTGCCGATGAAAGCCTAGTTCATTATACTGACAAGGCCTGGTGCGTGACTTTTAGCTGAACCATTGTACGTAATGCCACTAAATTTGGAACGCTTGAAAGATCTGTGAAATTAATTGCCCTAATCAATTGAGTTTGGTGATCCGCTCCCCTATATTACTCTACCCTTCTGTTCTGTATATCTTTAATTATATTGCGTCTAAAATTGTACTGCGGTGAGGTACACACTTTGAAATAAATATTCAGTTGAAATAAAATCTGAGAGGCGCAAAACCATCAAACATTAATCACAATGGAAAGGACCATTTATTGTTTGCGCCGGACAAATCTACGGGTGAAAAAAAAGGACATTCCATTTAGGAGAATTATTACGTAAAGCGGTTCATTTTTAGTTGAGTAAATTGTTTAAGAGCATCGGCGTGAAAATACAAGGGAGGAAAATGTTTTACCTGTAGTGGAGTGTTTCCCTCGGGAGTTTGAACAGCCGGATGCGGAGGGTACAACTGCGCCAGGCACATCACGGCTTCATTGCAAAACTTCAGGCCCATTACTTCTTCGTCTTCGCGACCGTACCTAAAAGCACATCAAAAGGTAAAAGGTTTTCCGTAATTCAATTCCGTAGAAATAAATGGGCGTAATGCTAATACACTAACAACGTTTTATAAATATACAAATGACAGGTGTATTGAAATGTACCTACAATTCGAAACAGGTGTTATTTTCCCAGATATGCTCAAATGAAATTAAAATTCGCACGAATTCATTTAACGTAGCGTAAAGTATGTAATTGCTTTAAATATCACATCACGCAAATTACTAATTACCAAGCAGTGATTTTTTTTCGGGCTGGATCCAATTAACTACACTGGAATTATTTCATTTAATAAAGGCAAGGTAGGTAAGTTTCCAAGAATGTGCATTTAGGTACTGTAGGTCAGTAATTGTTATAGTTCAACTTCTACGGCCAAACACAAGGAGTCGTAACCTGCAGAATATGAACGTGATATTATTTGACCTTTGAATTTTTTACTAAGAGAGTATAATAATTCAACCATCTTTATGTCGCAGAATCGATATGTGGTATTTCAGGTCGTAGAAAGTTAACGCTGTTGTCACGACTTCTATCCCTCCAATGACAGTTTATATAGTAAATATAACTGAAGCGAAATGAAAGGGATCAGGAAAAGAATGCCCTTGAGGAAAACGAATGTGAAAATTCATGAGTAATGAATGACATAATGTAACCAGTGGTATCCATTTTTATCGCTCATTTTTCGTGAATTTCCAGTGAATTGGTAGCTGCATTTGAAAGATCAGAAGTAATGCGATATGGGATTTTTATTTAAAAAAACCTCGATCAAGAGTGGCTGTTGGAATGTTGAGTAAAATGTGTTTGTTATACTACTATAAAAAACGAGCTACCGTAGGTGCAAATTCAATTATGTTTCATTTCAAGCTCAACCGCTGGGCACATTAAAATTTATTATTTTTCATAATTTTATTATACTTATTTCTTTTTTGCAACATTCTAAGACAAAAGTAATGTATGAAGTAGATTGTGCCGATAGTAAGGAAACCAATGCTTCTACTGTCGATGTTTGTGCAACTTTGAACTGAAATTTTATACTTTTGACGAATATGAACTGGTTTTAATGACTACAACTAACTGGACAGCCATGTAAACCATACAGCAAATGCACTATGTAGTGATGAAGAAGCGAATGCTGAATCATCTTGCCAGTTTCGTTTATATTAAAACTAACACAAATGAGGCCAATTTAAGGGATAAATTGTGGAAATTACAATAGAACTGTTTCTCTTTTGTTGAGCTGTCGTAAGAGTACCGGACAGACCAACAAACCGACAGTTACAAAACCTTTTCCTAAGGAGCTTTTCAGCCTAAAGGGTTTCCAACAGTGTCTACTCGAATCGCATCAAATTCTAGTATGCTATTGCTTTTAAATAAATTCCTTAAAAGACACTCAACATTTGATTTTAAAAGTTCAACCATTGAATTTATAACTATCAACCTTTTGAAGCACTGTAGTCAATTTTGTATGACTTGCTCAATTGTCTTCGCCGTAATATTAAATAAAATCTGTTTTTATAAAAAAATATTAATTGATGGGAGTTTAAATCATTTTTTCTAGTTCTCGAATATGTTTGTTGTGTTTGTGTATATCGATGGTTGTGGTACCATGAGTAAAAGGCCGATTCTCACTTTCGTGCAAAGAACCGGCACGGCACATACTCGGCACGGGCAAAGTTTTTTGAGTTCAATTCACACTGCGACACGCTTGCCGCAGGTAAGCAGTTTCTACGTTGTAACGGAAGCTTGTTAAATTTTGCAAGTTTTGTGGATTTCAAAATTATATTCGGGTAGAAATGCGTATCGATGATTAAGATTTCTGTGAAGTTGTAATGTTCATTAAAATTAACAAATATTTTTTTTTCGATGTAATTAAGTTTCAAATATCGTGAAATATAAGATGAGTTATTGGTTTTGGACTTCCTATTTTGGGCGAGTTAACGATTATGGTACGTGATTTAAAAAAGGTCACCGGTTAAAAGACGCAATAGATTCTAAGAAAAATATGTAATAAAACAGCGAGGCTAAAAAATTATGAGTTTGTTTATTTCCGGAAACTTGATGGGAGCGTTAATTACGGGCGTTGGTTTACTCGCGATATAAAAACCAAAATGATCAGAAATTTGGGAGCTTTTTGCGTAGATATTCACGCGGAGCGTGGTACCGCCGCGGAAAACGCGGCCACCACTTATAAAGTTTTTTCGTAGATATTCGCACGGGCGAGTGTCATCGCGGAAACGGGCCATTTAAGTAAAAAGGCCCAAGCCAAATAAAATTTGTTGCGCGTATTAATTAAAAAATCGTATTTTTTAACCAAGAACAAGTTGGTCGTTCTGGAATAGTGAATTGTTCGGAAAGTATTAATCATTGAGTAACTGCAGTTTAGTTTAACGGGCGATTGAAAGACTTCCGTTCAGAAATTATACCTAAAGTACGAAAAGCGCGCTAAGAAATTGTTGTTCAATTGGGATTACGCGATTGGATTTAATAGGCGAAGATTGAGAATAATCTAAATCATGCTCCACTACAATACCCACCATCTAAAAAGGGGAAGAATACTACTGTCTAAATTGTAAGTTATTTTTATGAAAAGTTATTTACCTAGAAATTTATTCATATAAAATTTTTATCTTGTCATTTTATAATTGTTTTTGCCGAATGGTTTTATATAGATAGGATAAATATAAGTTAGAAGTTAGAAGAATATTCATTGTTGTAGGTATTAAATTAAGTGTTATATTAAGTAAATTTAAATATTAGGTATTCAGATTCAGGATAGATGTAAGTAATTGAGTAATATTTAATATAAAAAAGTAAATCAATTGTGAGTGCAGTGGAATTTGGATTTATTTTATTTTTTTCAATATAATCGGTTTATTTATTTAGATTTATTTTTTATCAATCAGAAACGTGAGACGGTAATAGTAGGGCTATTACAACGTGAGTTTCAACTGTAAAAATGTTCGAAACTTTACGTTAATTAAAATTGGTCTAATATTAGATGATGAAGAACAAGAAAGTACATATTGCAGAAAAAGAAAAATACGTTTTTGTGTACATAAAATGCATAAGAAGTATCTTTTATGACCGAAATCATTTTCTTGGACACATTCAATCAGCATCTCATCTTGTTCCGCTGAAAAAGTGTTCCTTTGCTGACCCTTCAACCTTTCTTGTACTATGAAAAATGAACTAAAGTCGGTGACCTGCACAGATTGTATTCACACTTGTCGGAACGTGCACGGTACATGCCCGGCAAATATTGTTTCGGAAGAACGCTGCGTGCAAAGGCCGTAGCTGGCCGAGTCTTTGCTCGCATAGTGTGAATTATACCCCAAAAAATTCATAAGATTCAATAATATAGATATTTTGCCGAGTCGGTGCCTTGCCTGTGCCGAGTACGTGTCTTGCACGAAAGTGAGAATCGACCTTAAGTTGTAGAGAAACAAATGTGCCAAATGCTTGACAGAACAGCTTCTTAGCTCAAACCAAGAATAGCACTTTTAGAAGAATGTCTTAATAATAAGTGTACGGAAAAAAAGTTTCCCACGAAAGTTTATTATTTTCCTATGTAGAAAAAAATATTTAATAAAAAGTATAAGTTTCTATTTGAAAAAATTAGTTGCCCTACACTTGACCCTTAACTGTTTATGTGAAAATGTGCATAGCATCATTAAATGAGCCCCTCCATATGAATAAGATTTTATATAAATATTTTTTTGATATCCCTGCTAGTTTCCGCAATAATCGACTCTCAGGTACTGATTTTCGTTTGTTCCGAATTCCATTGTTATACTCGGACAAAAACAAAGTTTGCCCATTATTAAATTGGTAATTCTAATTAGTACGCGATAATCGATACTTTTTTATGATATACGTTCTCTCGTAAAGACTCCACGTTGTTGTGTTACGACTACACGCGCTTTACTTTTGTTTGTGTTTATTACTAATAATCCTTTTATTGTCTACAGTCAAGCAAGGTTGAAGGCAAGGCCTGAATACTTTTAGGTAACGGTTTGCGTGGGACCAAACGGAATATTTATTTACATAAAAGTCAGGAAAATGACACATTACTAGCGAGAAAATATTGAATTTCCGAGTCAGGCAATGTCACAGATGCGGCCGGTAAACTGACGATGAGACTGGTAAAGTGATAAGCGGCAGGAAACGTAGTCTGCTCTGCCTCTGTCATTCTGGATTCTGGATTACGATAGGAGGGTGAACAGTGTCCACGCGTACTTAGGCCTCAAATTCGGGCCCTTTGTACTACCTCCCTGACTAGGGTCGCCCGACCCCTCAGCATCACTCAAGCCATCCCACACGTGAGATGAACCTTAGGACGCTGGAAGGGGAGGCGGCTCTAATCGTAGCCATGTCCGGCCAGGATTCCCCCAACATGGATCGTCTCAGTTGGACTAGAGTGGGACATTCACAGAGTATGTGGTATGCCGTCTCGTCGTCTGTGTAACATCCTCTACAAGATGGTGATTCCACCAAACCCATGCAGTGCATGTGCTTGTTTAGTTTACAGTGCCCAGAAAGTATTCCCACGAGTAACCTCAGGTTCTTCCTTGATAGCCCTGTACAAAAACGCGCCAAGCTACGAGATGGTCCTCTGAAGGCTTCTCTCGCATGGCGACAATCTAACATCAAGTTCCACCTAGCCCTGTGCTGGGTTTGGGTGTCTTGAGTTATTAGGTTGTTTACAGTTTTAACTGTAAGTGGAAGAGCCGGCTCTGGACCATAAAACGCCTGTTTTGAGGCCAGTCCGGCTAATTTATCGGCTTTCTCATTACCTTCCGTTCCAGCATGCCCTTTGACCCATACGAGCTCAAGGGTGTTGCTGCTTGCTACTTGCTCTAGTACGTGGTGACATTCGGAAACCATCCTAGAGGTAATTTTACAGTGACCAAGTGACTGCAAGGCAGCCCTGCTGTCACTTGAGATTCTGATAGTTTTGTTCTTTATGTTATGCATAAGAACTGTTCTTGCACTAAGCGTTAATCCTACCAACTCTGACTGGAATACAGTAGGAAGTTTACCTAGTGGTTGGGTGATATGGAAGTTCAGTTCTTTGGAGTAAATACCAGTGCCTGTACCTTCCATTGTCTTAGATCCATCCGTGAAGATGAATATATCTGGTTGGGATGCCATATTCTCATCAAAGAAGATGTGATAGTTTTTCCCTAATATGAATTGAGGAGTGAGTGAGTCCGATCTCCCCTCTAGGATAGGCAGACGCTTGATCGCCTCGCCCAGAATTCGGGAGTGGCCCCCCCTCAATGCCTCTGCTATTCAACAACCCCTTATTTTTCAGACGCAGGAATGCCAGAATGGCCTGCTCTCTCACGTGGAGATCTAGTGGAGGCAGATCCAAGAGGGCCTCCATGACGGCTGTGGGGGTCGTTCGCATCGCGCCTGTGCAGGCAAGGCACGCTAGTCTTTGCACATGATTAAGGAGTGCTACAGTTGTGGAGAGTCTGGTTCTAGGCCACCAGACAATTGCTCCATAACAGAACATAGGTCTAATCACGGCAGTGTACAGCCACAGGACAGCCTTCGGGGATGGTCCCCAAAGTTTGCCAATAGCGCGGCGACTTTGCCAGAAAGCCCTATTTGCTTTTTCGGCTTTAAGCTGGATATGTTTGCTCCAATTCAGTTTTTTGTCGAGTGTGATTCCTAGATATTTCACTGACTCTGAAAATTGGAGGTGTTTTTGGAATAGCAGGGGAGCTCGAATACCCTCTACCTTTCTTTTTCTTGTGAAGAGAACTAGCTCCGTTTTTGTCGGGTTGATGGACAAGGAGTGTTCCCTACACCATTCTTCGGTTACTGTAAGAGCTGATTGCATCAGTCTGCATAAAGTTGCCTCAAATTTGCCGGTTATAAGTATGGATATATCATCCGCATACCCCAGCGTATAGTACCCACTGTCATTAAGGCGACAGAGGAGCCTGTTTACAGTCAAGTTCCACAGAAGTGATGATAACACCCCACCTTGGGGGCATCCTCTCACTACTGTGCACCTTAGTGTTTCGTCGCCAACGCTGATGTGCACTGCTCTGAGATTCAGCAGCTGCGCAATCCAGCCTTGTATGACGTTCGGTACGCCGTGGTGACATAGAGCCATTTCTATTGAATCGAAGGTTGTTTTGTCGAAAGCCCCTTCTATATCTATGAATACTCCCAGTGCAGCGATCTCTCAATCTGCCCTACAACGCAGTGCAGGGCTGATTCCGTAGATCTTCCTGGGCAGTATGCGTGTTGGTTAGGATGCAGCGGAAACCGTGTTAGCGCCGTATCCCTTATGTATCTATCGCACAGTCTTTCAAGTGTCTTAAGAAGAAAAGACATCAAGCTGATTGGACGATATGCTTTAGGTGTGGAGTCATAGAAACTCAAATTTCCTGACAGAAAGTAGGCTTCATGAAAATGAAGGTTTCAGGACGATTTTGGGTAAAAAATGTATTGTTTACAAATTGCTTAAAGGTCTCTATAACGCTACCTCACGCTTGCAAATTTGTTTATTGTATAACAAATTATTGAAAAAAAGGATAGTTAAGGGATATATTCATATTACCTTCATAAGTAAGGGATAAAAGGTTATCGTAAACCGAAGCAAATCTTAGCTCTGTTTGCCACCAAAAGCATGGCCGTCTACAGTCCTTTTTCTAAGCAGTAACCGTACCAATTTCGAAAAACAACAATAAAGTCAATTTATATGCTTACATTCACGCACGGCCGAAAATGCAAACATCTCCACGGCATAAACAAGAAGTAAAAAACTTTCTTTGTCCCCAAGCTATGCGAAAATTTGCTTCAACCCGCAGACCACCGAACCCAATGTCAGTGGAACTAGAGGCACGACTGTGAAGTAATAATTACTTTTAAGTAGATATTGTGTGATTTGCAGGAGTAACAGCGACTTTCTCTGTTCGTTGGTAGTTCCAAACTTATTTCAATGTTACTAGAACTACTTTAATGGACATTTTTGCAGTGAGCGTTGTGTTTCCGCTACTTAACAAAATAAATCAAAGTATTATATGCAATAAACTCATTAATTTGGTCGGGTCTACATGAAAATCACTTAGTAAAAGTAGCGCACTGATCACTGTTTTTGGTAGTAGCAATTCTGTTTAAGTTTGTATTTCATTGTTTATGTGCATGATACTAAATCTCAATTTCAGGAATTGTTCTTTGTTCGTTTTAAACTTTTTTTAAATCATTGTACCATAGTTTTACACTATGATAATACACAATTTTTGGGGCACCTCTCATAGCTCGAGAGTCTATTAGTGACACGAGAAACAGAAACCGCAATTCGAGCTTTGATAAACATTAAACCGCGCGACAAAATTCGCAGCGGAAGATACCCTTTGGGCACCGAAGTCGAGTACCCAAAACGCCTTGCAAAAGGTGGGTAATTTCGCCCCTAGAAAATAAAAATAAATTAGTTGTGCGTGTTTACAAGACCTTTCCGACGACACCAATTTGAATCGGGCCAAAACTGTAGAAGAAGATAGGAAAAAACTTAAAAATCACCACTTCAGTATAACACGCGCGGGGATGGTGCATTGTACATTCCTCGTCTTTCGACAAGCGTTCTTCTAAGGGCCCGCATATGCTGCCAGCCAGCCGGCCGGCCAAGGTGAGCTACCTTTTTACAAATTGACATGATGAATTGACAAAATTGAAAAAGCAGGGTTTGGATTCGTTTGGACATCTGCTCCGGATGACCCATCTTATTTGTGACGAGATTAAATTCTTCTTTATGTGCGGCATGACGTTCAGAATTGCGATTAAACCATCCTTTATGGCGGCTCCATTTGTTAAAGGAATTCATAATTCATTCATCAGATGTTGGTCTTTGGGATTACATACAAATGAATATTGATGATCAACCACTGCAGAGTCGAATAATTTATTGATACGATATCACGGTATAAACTAAGCCTTTCTCATTGTTGAGAGTAGTTAACGTTAAATATTCAAATGTAATACCTAATACAACGCTTCTTGAGCCGTTAGCTTTCTGTCATATTATTCTTGTGTGTGTGGGTGTTAAAATTTGTCTGTTGACTTTGTAGAAAAATAATAATACAAAATTGACAGACTCAAACTTCAGTTATCAGACATTTGCTGGCATGGAACCCCTCGTATGATTTCTAATTATTTGTAAAGCGAGAAAAGCACTTCTGTTGATGACCAGCTATATGTACTTATTCTAGCTGTATACAAATATTTCAGCAAACTCTACTCTAACTAACAAATTCTGGTTACGAGGTCTCCCATTTTCCCTGTCTCTTTGCTACTTCAAACACGAGAACGTGTTAATGAGAATCTATTATAAGCCTTAAATCTTAGAAGCCTACAAAACATAATTAAGAACCGGGGTCTTAATAACTTAACAGAAGTACGTGTTAAACCCATAGTACTTACAACAAAAATGGATACTAAATTGTAGTCCGCTGAAGCATTCATTTGCTGTTCCTTCCCAAATAAAAAAGAACCGATGCTATGCCATATTGCCTGTAAAATTGAATTAATACAAAAGTTTCGCAATTTCGTTAAAAACTAAAGATAGCAGCTTTCCACTTGCCCCAGCAGATTTACAGGCTGATTTCTCTATAATGTAAAATACCATTTCTGGTCACGGAAAACTCTAATACTCACTCGTACAGGGCATTATGCTGTTAATTTACTACAATTATCTTTGACTGACCGCTAGGGCGCTTTTGCTGTGTACGTGCGACGAATGGGAAACTATGCAAGGAACGTTCAAGCCTCTCTTGCTTACGTAAAGGTTTTGGTTACCTTTTTATAAACCGTTGCTTCATACACCTAAACTGTATAATTCCTAATTTGCAATTTGAAATTACAGCAATTCCGTATACCTACTGCAAAAGAAATTCGAAGTTTCAGAGCGAATTGCCATAAATGGTCAAAACCAAAATTATGAATGTAAGTGCATATTTTTGACGAATAAAGACATTTTGAAATACCTCGCCAGTTTTCAAAACAAGTCACATAACGTACATTTCCTTAAAACGTTTTCTATAAATAATGCTAACGTAAAATTTACAAAAATATAAACTGCCAATGTACCTTGTAACAGTTTTATTATTATATCAACATTTTGTTCGTATTTCCATTTCAATCACCCTGTTTATAACTTTTCTATTCTGTGGTAGTCACCTTTTGTAACCTTCACATTCGTTTATTTCCGTACCTGCCCGTTTCTAATGTTTTATATTTCTATTATTGGTCTAAAAGCCAATTTCCGCTTTAGATAACCTATGTAATTTGATACCGTAACCATATATGGTATTGTAAGCTTCGATTGACCGCGTTATTGGTTGGAGCAAAACTTCGTTGTTTCATTGGGGCCGGAAATGGAAAAATTCAGCGTGTTTTACTTGCTAACCCGAAGAGAACGGTCGTGCGGTTCATCCTGATTTAAGTGCTAATTTAGTTCCTGTTTTGGCGAAAGCATCTTTAAAAACAAGTGAACCATCATTGTACCTGCCATTTCTTTTTGGGCATGGTAACCATTTAATCCGAAAGGAGTTCTTCTAAAGGAACGTAAGCATAATTGGGACCATTCTGACAACGATCGTAGGATAACTTCCATTCACTTTCGTACGTTCACGAAGCTCTTTTATTTTCCGTTGACTCTCTCCATGTAGAGGTTCGCATTTATTCTTGTGTAAAAACGTACCACCCATTAGTTTATTATTTTAGAGTTCACGTATTGGGGTCAAGAACTACGATCCGACTGTTTACCTGTGAAACGAAACTATAGACCACATTGTGTTGCGGATAAGGGGGCATAGGAAAGTAAATCGACTAAGTACTGGAGTGCAGTGTGTACGATCTAGCATCAAACCATTGAAATAACTTAATGGCCGAGTCGTACATATCTTGAAGCCGCTACCTTACTTCCGACACTTTGTGTAACACTTAGAGCAGCATTTGTCATTCAACGTGCAACCATATACCAGGACCTGTGGAAAAGAAGACCTAAATATTGATCGTACGGTGATGTAGCATTGTTAAACCTTTTTGTAAATTTGTGTGTTTGCATTTGACCCACCTCGGTGGTGATCAATTGCTAATTGGCCTGCATAGAGTCAAGATTATTACTGTTAATTGGTAAGCTTGACATTTTTGGGGTACAATATTTTAGCTAGTCAAAAGATTACTCTCGTTATGGGGTGATAACAATTTATGTAAGGTACGAACGAGCTCGTAAGAACCGAATAATTTCATTGCCGACTCAAGCTATAAATTAAGGTATCTATTTTCAATTTAATTCATTATTTTGCCACTGCAACGATATTTGGGTGTTAACTCCAGAGATTCTGGTGTATTTTATTCAACATTTTATGGGAAATTTTATGTAAACCCCTTCTTTTGTTAACTTTGGGAGGGTTCATATTTTGAGTTGCTGCTTACCTTAAATAAGATTATGAATTCCCAGTGGGGAATCTAAGTTGTGCAATTTTGAATTTATTTCATGGTGCAGTGCACCGAATAAAACTTTTTATTTGTGGGTCATTAGTTGCCTATTTTAAAGCTAAAGCTACCTTTCCTAGTTCCGGTAGTGTAAGCGAAACTTGTATGGGAATTAGGTGGCGCCCAGGAAATTTACAAGAAGCCACAAAAGTAAGTAGTGAAGATTTATTTGGAATCGATGATATATGATGAGCCATTACCAAATGTATTAATTCTGTTGTCACCCACTACCCTGTGTATTTGTCTTGCTCTCTCCGCTGTTTACTATTTGGTCAACAGAGCTAGCTGGCCGGTCAGCGGCGTGTGTTTTTTATTAAAGCACATGGTATTTTGTAGCGCCTAGCATTTTGCAGCTTGCGCGTTATAACCTACCAACATTGTGAAATTTTTATTGTGTATACGTCCCATTATTAAATGCCGAAAACTGAAGGTGTAATTAGGGACACTGTTTTTAAGATTTTGTTACCTATAAGTCTTTTATTACCTGAAGTACATTTTTAATGAAGGTTTACAGGCTAATTACTGCAATTATCTTTCACTGCCCGCTGGGGTGCTTTTTCTTTGTACGTGTGGCGAATAACAAACTACGCAAGGCTTCTTCTTCGAGTAATCATTATATTTATTACCACATAAATACGATTTCCGCCCAGTTTTTATGACCGTTAGGCACATTAAATTTATGATACCGTCTGAAAGATGGCTGCTTCAGGGTTAAAAACATTTCCGGGTTAATGTTTGTTCGTTTTATGGTGGAAGTAGAACAATATTCAACAAGTGTCTACTAAATCTGGAAGCAACAAGATTCGAACGGAAATTTATACTTCCCCGAGCTTTGTTGTCGGATTTAATAGTCGGCGGTATAAATTCATCTACATCTCGATTATTGCAACACTTTTGTCTAAACGAGGGCCTATGCTTTCGAAAGTTTTACCATAGAGAGAAAAAATACGAGTGGAAGGATTTGCATTTTAGCGATCGTAGGAGACAGTGGATGGAAGGCACTCATGTATACCTTTTTTAGAAGTCCTATAAGTGCTCCATCGTCTTTTGAATTATAAGAACTCCAAGCCCTTTTAAAAATTTAAAGCGCTATTCGTGCAAAAAATAATGTTAGGGAGAAGTTTCGAAAGTAAATACTCTTTTTTATTCAACAAGCCGGAAAGGACATGAAAAATGTTTCTAATCGTGATGGTGCACGTTATTTTTACAACTGCAAGGAATGTAATGAAACTTTACCATTTTCTTTTAGAGAAACTGAATTTTTAAAAGAAATTATGTTTTACATTTGTTTAATCCAGTGTAAACATCTTATGATGTTTCCACCAATTAAATAATAATTTATTACTTTCTTGCCAAGAAGCATTAAACCATCAGAACCGTGTTGATCGACAAGTGAACCGATAAATTAATTGAAATTGAGGCTAATTACATTATTGTTGACTTGATTTTGTGATGTGTAAAGAATTGAAACCAATAGAAGTGCTGGTTGTAAAAGCAGATCCAATTCTGAGGAAATTAATTGGTTCTCTGTACCTTCTGCTTTAGGTACTATCCAGTTTCTATAAATTAGACTCGCAAAGCCATAAGAAAGATTACAGAAATTTACAGTAATTTCTTAACTTTTCTCTCCGTTTATTAATTGTTGAAGGATTGGAGTTTCCTCAGTAATAACGTATGAGCCTCTCTCGCTGTTTATTTAGAACATAGGTACCTGCTATACTGCCGGCGGCGAAACATGTTCATTTAGAACAGATTAAGGAAATATAATCTTCAAGAATAACAAGGAAATTCAGAATAAAATGTATATACTATAACTTTACTACTAGGAAATAAACTGTAAAGGTTGTAAAACAATACCTACTAAGCACATTGTTGGCAAGGTTGACGTGTAAGCATTTCCTGTGGACTAACGTAATTGACACAGGTTAAGGCAGTAATATCTGTGATATAAATAGCATATAAAAACTTACAATAAATGTATCAGTTAACCATCTTCGAACTGTTGGTTTTCTGTGAATTGATTGATGTGATTCAAAATAAGTGAGGATAGTTTGAATTAAGTGCTTAAAAATTGTGGAGTTTTTTGGTTTAGACATTGACGATTGTGGTTTTTTTCATTACGTGTTGATTTTACACCTTGTACGGTCATCTTTTTATTTTAAATCAAACAGTTCTATCGGTGCTCCTCCCAGGCGTTAGCAGTATGTAAAAGTAAGTAAATGACGTACATTATTTTATGGATGTGTAAGTACCTTACTTTTTTAGAATCTTCCACAATGTCTTTTTCACCTAAACATGACGCGTTCGTCTTAAAGGAACATTATCGAAGTGCAAGTCTACAGGATGGGACATGGACGTATTCCATTCAGTCCTGTCGCCAGCAATTCTATCAAGAATTTCCTTATATGCAACGTTTTCCTACAAGGTATTTTCCATTCACAAATACCGGGTAACTCCATGATGCCGTACAACAGTTTTACGATGATCGATTAATTAGCAGAGGATTGTGGTCACCACGTTCTCCAGATCTAACCCCGTTAGATTTTTTTGTTTCTGATTTTGAAATACAATATTTTTCGAAATCGCCTGCACATCACTGAGAAACTTCAAAATGCAATCGAAGGGGAACTAATGAACATTACACCAGTAATGTTAGAATTAGTTTTCGATGATATGAAAATATGTGTGTAACTGTGCATTCAAAATAATGGTGGGATATTTTTAACAATTGTTGTGAAGTGATTGATGCGAATGAAATAATTTTTTATACATTAAATTTCTGGTAAAAAATTATTTGAATTATTTTGAATTTGAATTTTTACATTGTGCACTTTAGTATCAAAGTGCAAAAATGTTTGTTAAACAATACCACAGATTCTGTGACAATACTAAATTACGTTTATGTCATCCTTGTACATTGACGGCCGGTATTATAAAGCCAGACTTAACTTTGTTGTCAGCTAACGGTGTTGTTAAGACATTCCTTAACAACACTGTTAGCTTACAACATAGTAAATATGACTTTATAATACCGACCGTCAGTGTATAAGCATGATATAAACGTAATTTAGTATTGTTTAATAAACATTTTTGTACCACGTTTATACAACATAAGAGAGTTACATCGCATTGGCGTTTGTTTCATTTCAAACGTTCAATTAACGTTAAATGCTGATGTTATAAAGTGTTATATGATGTAACGTTTGCTAAACGTAGGTATTTAGACGTTACAGAGAAACGTTCTTGAAGGCGGACATTAGCAGTAGCGGTGACGTTAATAGTAAGTTATACGCTAACGTTACAAGTCACCATAAACGTGTATTAAACGCTAATGTTGCACAATTTTGTCATGTGGGGTAAGATTTGCTTGGCGAGTATTATGCATTAGGGGTGAAAAATTCTGTGTAAAGTGTAGTACTTTGTGTTGATAATTGAAAATTGTTTTTGTGTACAGATACCTTTTTATTTGGTTTATTGGTTATGCAATTGCATTCTTTCTTTGCAAGAAGAATTTCATCAATAGAACCACGCACTCGCAGTTCTTTTTGTTTAACCAGCGTGTGTAGCACAGACCCAGGAGGTATTCCACAACCAGTACAAAATCTGTCCTACGCAATTGGTTACGCAAGATATATCTCTAAACTTAAAATAATATCAAAAACATTCAAATTGACTAACCTGAATGTGAGAGTCACTTGACCAAAGACTTTTCGCTGGTTTACAAAATCGGGATCTACAAGTAAAACTCCCTGAAGTCGGTCAATTCTTCCAGCAGATACGACCAAATCTCTCGAACTTAAATATAATGTCAGTTTATTGTTTGGTGACGTTTTCTTGAAAACCCTGTAACAAAGAAAAGGATTACTATAGTTTTCACCGTAGTAACTTATAAATACAAGCAGGTATCTCAGAGACAAGCGCAACATACAGCGTGGCAAGTTGACGGCGGGCAAATAACATTGACAATTCAACTCATGTATAAAAAATCGCATAAG
Source organism: Photinus pyralis (assembly GCF_008802855.1). Taxonomy (NCBI): domain Eukaryota; kingdom Metazoa; phylum Arthropoda; class Insecta; order Coleoptera; family Lampyridae; genus Photinus; species Photinus pyralis. The sequence goes on from NW_022170249.1 coordinate 49,022,192, forward strand.
CCGCAGTGAAATTGTCACTTTGACAGCGGCAAAAGTTACCTGCAACTTTTCCAGCGACAAATGCACTAGTGGTTTTTTCACTTATTCATTTTCGAACCAATTATCGCATTATCCTTTCCCATATGACTAGTTTGACGTCTGTCAATAATTGATTAATTTGGTGAATTTCTTGTTCGTTAAATTGTCCTGCCGAATTACACTCGAGGTTTGTATTTAAACCGAGTAAATTTGGGTTGTGGCAATTCAAATCTGTTTCCTTTTAGCAATTGGACTCGAAAAACTGTCAACCTAAAAATGCTCCACCTGCGGTGTCGCATTTTTATTAGTTGACAGTTTTTCTCGTCTAATTACTAGGCAACAGATTTTTATTACCTAAACAACCCAAATTTACTCGGTAAAATACAAACCTCTTGTGCAATTATAAGTGAAAAATACATTTTCGGTAATTCCTGCTCCCCATTTCAACCTCCAGGAAAAATAAAAACATCCTCCGATAGATAATTAAAATATCCATCCGATGACATAAAATTGCGCAACTGTGAGGTCTCATGCAAGCCTAACAATTAAATTTAAAATACTAAACATTGGTAAAAACGGGTTGGCCATGGAATGTCGCCTTTGCTAGGTACCTTCTATACAAAAAATCGCTCCTTTTGACTATCATCTTTCTTCATTCAAGGCAATGTTGAAGAAGACGCCGCCGAAACCAGATCACGGGTTAGGAATCTCCCGGGAAGAGCAAGAATTGTTAGAACCGGATCGAGAGGAAGACCTAGGAAGGAGTATAGGCAAGTTCTGTCCAGACGATGGAGGAGGCACTTAATTCTCCAGAAGAGAAGAATGGTTCCAAGAAATGGCTGACGAGATGAAGTCAATCATTAAGAACGACACTTGGGAGCTCGTAGAGCGTCCACCGAATCAGGAAGTAATCGGAAGCAGAATAGTTCTACGGAATAAGTATTGTTCGGATGGAACGCTGCTTAGGATGAAAGCCAGGCTAGTTGCGCAGGGATTTAGCTAACGACCAGGAACTCGTTTCAAAGAGACATTCGCTCCAGTGGCAATGATAGGAACTTGGCTGCGCAATTAATCATGGAAGTTAGGCAATTCGGCATTACATGTGTGTCAACGGTGAATTGCAAGATGAACCCTCCGAGACATTTACCCGAAATCTTGGAAATCCTCTCTTGTTCTGTGCCCTCAACAGGCTTGTGACCAATTACTGAGTAACCCGCATAATGCTTTTTAGAGGTGCCTCTGCAGAAGGTCTTAAATTGTTCTATACTACTCCGGTATTTACCTTGCGAATTAGGAACACTGCAGGAAAAAATAAATTTGGGAAAGATAAAGATTTCAAAGATGTGAGGGGAAGTGTTAAAGTAATCACTGTGTTCGCGCTTGAGTAAGTTACTTTAATATGTAAGGGCTCGGCAGACACTTATCGAACTCAGAGTGTGTAGTGTAAGTTAGTCACTATTCCAGTTAGTCTTATCAATGCAACGTGTTAATGTTTAAGAAACTTATTACCCAGGACTCCTTGTCTTGTGATCACTTGATCCGATCCTCTAACAGAAAAATATAAAACTTTCGTTATGTAATAAGGATCAATAGATCAAAGGGTAGACAGTTGGCAAATTTTGAATTACAAAAATACGGCAGTAAACAGTTTTATCGATAAGTGTTACATAACATAAGGTGTATGATAACTTTGCCTCCATTTTGCCTTAATGTTTTTACCCAAAATGGTCCTGAAACCTTAATTTTCATGCCTACTTTCTGTCAGGAAATTTTAGTTTCCATGACAGAGGCATAGCAGACTACGTTTCCTGCCACGTGTCACTTTACTGGCCGCATCTGTCACTTTACCGGCCGCACCGTCACTTTACCGGCCCCATCTGTGACATTGGACGCGTTCACCAGACGAAGCGTTTCATGAGCGCTATCTAAAGGCAGAAATACTCTAACAAGGTTTCTCGCGATAGTTGCTATCTGATAGCACTGTCGAGGTGTAAAGACCAACGTAGTACGTCCGACTTACTGTGGTGTGTAGACTTCGACAGTGCTATCAGACAGTAACTAGCACGAGAAACCTTGCTAGAGTATTCTCACTTTTAGCATTGAATATCAGATTTATTATTCAATGCTTTTAGGTAGCGCTCATGAAGCGCTTCGTCTGGTGAACGCGCCCATTGCTAAACGTCTATAATGACTCCTGTCATCACTGACAGATTGACATTTTAATCAAAAGTTCTATATAAAAATTGAAATTTTATAATAAAATACGATTTCGGGTAGGTATAATTTAATACAAAACTCGTCAGTAAAATGACATTAATTCAATATTTCTTCACCAGTATCGTGTCATTTTCCGGACTTTTATGTAAATAACTATTAATGCTCTCAACGTTATCCAAAACAAAAATGCACACTTAAAGGAATTAAGTGTTTCTCCTATGCATATTTTATAAAATATATACATACTTGCTTACAATATTCTGGAATAAACTTAAAAGGTGATGCGTTGAAGTTTCAACGGAAATACCCATAAAATCGTTTGTGCTAGTATGGCACCTAATACTAGTTATTTATATATTAAGGGCATTACCTATAGTGTTGTTTATATTCTCAAGAGCTTTTTAGTCGCCCGAGAGCAAAAACTTCAGTTTATGCCCGTGGTTTTATGTCTTACATAATTCTTCGTCAAAGTAAATATTCGTTTACAAAACAATTCATTATGTTTGATCAAGTATACGTGGTTCGAATTTGTTAATGTGATTGAAACCATCCAAACGTCAAACGTAATTTCAAATAATTCAATTCATCATGAATGAAGAAGTTCCAGATACTATTCGAAATAATGTGATTTAGTAGGTATTGATATTTAATTATTGACGTTTCTAATTTTCAATGACCTACAAATATTTGTTTGATTTGTCATTAAGTATATAAATGAGTTACTATGGTGATACTTAATGCTCTAGGGCATAAACACAGATATAAAATGTGCTATGATGTGTTAGTAAGACATAAAATATTTTATGGTAAAAGTATGTTGCGGTAAAAAGGCGCAATTCCACGCTTTTCTGGTCAGTAGCATGTGACGTATGATTCAAATACTAATAATACGTACAGCTTATCGTTCCCACTTTCCTCGTTTTTGGATACAAACACGTAGGTGTACTTGTAGCTTCTCAAATACCTAAATGCAATTCATACGCTTATGTTGTAAATATACGAGTTCATATAAATGTAAATTCGCGTGCCCATCAGTATTTGACAAATTTCCGAATAAAAAATAATGTGATTGCTGATAATTCATGGCTAATTTTGCAATGTCATTGCGATTATTCCTGTGAGGGATAATTTAATACCTACCTATAATAGTTTAAAGAATGTGAATAAAAAATAAAGTATACGCCATGTATACCTGATCTACATAAAGCTTCAGAAAATTTAAATCTCGCCAGTAGAAAAAATTCTTTATCATTCTAAATGCGAAATATTAGGAGAGGGTGTGGTGAGCGTAAAGAAACTTATAGTTCCTAAAATATTAATTCTTCATTTGGTCTGGAAAAAACACCATGCTATACCGCCACAAACGGCAATGATTTAAGTGTTTAAATCAATCTAAACCGTCTCATGGGCGCGCTTCGTTTATAATTTATCGTTTGTGAAATCATTGAATTTGATAGTTATAAATTCAATGGTGAAATGAAGACGAGCAAACTTTCTCGCCAAGTGGTGAAATCATTTAAGTTCTACAAAGTGAAATCGTTATTAGATTGTGAGACTATTACAAAAGTTTTGATGTAACCACTTCTGAACGACGTAAAAATGAACGGTAGCTGTTATAATTATTGCCAAATTCTGTATACGTCCGAAAACAAAATGGATTAGTCTTTTATTCTACGAAAAGATTTAACACGGTTTAACAGTCTCGACAGCTCGTACAGAAAACTAATTAATTTCCAACGTTTGTGAGAGATGGCAGCTGGATGAATGCACAACAAATTGACCATTTGTAGAAAGAAACCTACGTGCTTTGGAAAGCGCCAAAAATTACACGGTTCTAAATTTATAATAAAAAGTTTTAATTTTCACCGGCGCCTTAGATATTTTAATTTTGTAATAAGAGGTCTCCTTGGAATTCTTCAATTGGGGCGTGATGAATATTTAATTTTGCTGCCATGAATGCCGTAATAAAGTTTTAACGCAAGTTACGCGTTTAAACATAAACTCAAGCTTTGTAAATTGTAATATTCAGTTCTTAAATTAAAATAAAATTTAAGGCTATATCGTCAAAAAATTTTACATCTTCAGACTTAAACCTTACAATATTTTGTTCTAGTCTTCTGAAAACGTATTGAGTTCGTAATTTCTGCCCCTAGTAACCTTTTTGATTTGTGTAGGGTCATTATACGTTTTGTTACATACGAGTTGACTACTCACATAAGTTAACGGTAGCACTACCATTGTTTTCCAGCTAGCGCCACGTCTTTTTAGATGCATTGCCATAATTTTTAGTAGGAGTAGATGGACAGATTGTTCTACGTACGTTCTACTTTTTACTACCCACTATGTATCTGACAGTGACTATGCGCGCAAGGAGGTTTCTTGTTCATGCTTTGAAGGAAACGATTCCAGATTTATGGTTCCGGTGTAGAAGAAATACCCAATTAAAATGCGACATCACACCATAATCGCATGTTGTACATATGTACATTTAGTATATAAAGTTTACCTAAGTGTAAAACATAAATGAAAAAAGTGTGTTCTATTACAAAATATAGTCATGGCGAGATTTATTAAGCGGCAGAGAAAAGCGATGCAAGCTTTATAAGGGTGTCGATGGTATCCGTCTGTCCGTCAACACAATAACTGCCAAACCCTTGGGCTGATCCGTATAGGATTACACCGAGGTGCTCTGCCGTTTCAAAAGTGGCATCTTCTATTTCAATGGCGCTTAAGGAAGGAGATGAAATTTACGATGACAGATAGAGGTGATTTATGCGACGATTGTCGAAGGTACCTATCACAATTTGTTACAATACAGGAATTGAAAACCCTCGTTCGTACAAAATTAGCAATATAAATATAACAAAGTTTACGCAAAAAATAAACATCTTGGAGCTGAACTCTTTGACGACAGGCATATTTAAATCTAACAGAAGGAAACAAATCACATTCTTTCTAAATGCGTTTACACATACCTCCATCAGCCAAGCTGCAAAGATCGATAACTTTAAGAATTGTTTGATTACTAATTCCATAAATTATGTTGTACACACTTTTTTAAATAGAACCGATCGTTATTTTGACACAAATAAATAAATTACAGTACCTCGCACAAAGCGCTCTTTCGACGCGATGGTTTTACTGCATATCTTCAGCTTTTCACATGATTACTAGACGACACCCGAATACCAACGATCCTATATTCCAATTGTGAGTCTAAACCACACGGGAACACGCAGAGACCCAAAAAAAATGTCATCAAAATCCGTGCAGCCGTTTAGGAAGAACACATGCACAGAAGAATTTTATACACAAAGACCAAGACCTTCCCTTGCCATTTCTTACGCTCGATAATGACAAATGTATTATAACGGAAGCACAGCGTACAAAATGTAAAAATGTAAACGCATCGTTACGGTACGACGACTTAGCGCATGTATAGGTCGGTAGGTACGCGAAATGGCATGAACGAAAAAAAGGGTTTTTAAGAAATCCTATAAAATACAGCTTTTTTTGGGAACCAAGAATTCATTTTGGAGCGACTTATAAGGTTTGTAACACTGCCAAATGCTTGTTTAGTTTTTATAACAGTCTGCTTCGACATATCTAGAAAGAGGCCCGAAGATATGAATTTCATTCCCAAATAAACGTACGATGGTACTATTTCTAAGATATTACTGTACGGCAATCGTTTAATTCGTATGACCATCCTTCGGACAAGTGAGAATAAGCTCCATTCACAATTCAAGAATTAGCAATTACCAGGGCTCTTAAAATCAGTGCGTACAATACACAAAATTAACTTGTTAATTGTAATAGTGACAGCAACGTCTTCTGTAGATATTTTATTAGCAACAGCAACAAGTTTTTTTTTACTAACAGCAGCGTTTTTTGAAATAAATAAACCTTTTTTTTACGTTTAGGCACCTTGTCTGGAAATAATCATACCCGCGGACCCGAAACATTATTCATTTTCATATGATGAATTTAAACAAATCCCCTGAAATACAACCATCGTGCGCATGACATCAAATGAAATTAGCGTACAAATTAGCGCAGAAGTTTGTTAACTTCTACCATTGAATAATAATTCAGATTTATTATTCAATGCTTCTACGTTAAGTGTTAAGTGCAATTTCTAATTGATTCCATTGTGAACGATATAATGTTCTATGGTATGTCAAACTTCTACGTTAAGTGTACGCTCTAATTGGTAATTGCTAATTCTTGCATTGTGATATTTGAATACATGAACTAGAGCGGGCAACTGTGCTTGATAATTTAATTTTTTTTAAATAATTAATTGTGATTATTGTTTAGTGGTCCACTAAATTGATCCAACAGTTTAAAATAAATGACATTTAGTATATTTTCGACGAAGAAAGAATTTTTGTATAACGTGCGAATGTCTTTATTGAATTAAATGCAGGGTGCTTTCGGCTACAAGCCATCTTCAGTGCCTCTCTATAAGTAAATAGAACCATAAAAGTGGTTTAAAATTGAATTGAAAGAAATAATCTACTTACTTGTCAGTAAAAAATGAGACTTCACATCATCACAATTATACTATAGGTAAATAAACATAAATAGCCCGCTAAAATTCGATTTAAATATTCCCGAAACCGACCCTGGCGCGACGTAAAGGTCAAGATTGCCTTTGTTTCGTTTCCGTGGAACACGTGTTTTTTTCTTCTCTGCTCTACATTGAAATGGGACATAATTTACAATAAAAGTTTCAAATATTACGCTATGCGAGCTATGCGAAGGGACTTAATGATCCATATCGACCGACGGTTAACATTTTTGTTCGTCTAGGATTTGCCTACAAAGGGGAAATTTAGGGAGAAGTATGTGTGCTTTTGTTGAGACCAGAAGTAAATCTTTAGGTTGCGAATAGTGAGTGCAGCTTCGACAATTACAAAGGTGATGTACTCGTTTTATTTATCTCTACGTCTATTGCATCCCCCTAATAACGGTATGATCGTGTTCAATTATTTACCAATTTAACTTTATTCTGGTACAGCATTGATTATTGCCATTTATAACACATTCCAGATACAAATTGCAGTTTTAATTATACTGGGCCTACTGGGTAATTACTGACCGATTTACGTGTTTTTGTTTATATTTAGATACTGTATGTTCCGTTTGGGGCAATACCCAATACAAGTATGCAGAACTACATTTTAATTTATAATCATCTGCGGGCGAGTGACGTACGTTAGGTGGTTGATTGTTACATATTGCACTTGGCATTGTGAATTAATTACTTGATACCAATGTTTGCCACGACATGTTCCTTTGTATTGTTGTAATGTGATACTATCGTTATGTTCCTACTATTTATTTGAACCGGGTGATTATGATTATTAATATTTGGCAGGGCGACTTGTTTCGAATATGTACTGTGCTATATTTAGATACCGATATATAATCTCGATTTGACGTAGCAGAGGCTGGCTAAAGTTCAGAACTGACATACGCAGAGATTATGTTTTTTGTACTGTTTTTTTGTGTCTTTGAAAAGAGCCATCTTGACGATATTGTTAATCAATCCGATTAGTCGATCCCTGACATGTAGTGACCGAATATTGGTTTTGTGTCAATCGTTGTTATGCCAGTGCAAATATGTTAACTGTCAACGCCTACATGAATTGTGTATATTTTGTTTATAATTATGTATGCGTGCGAGTTTGCCGTTGGTTACTCTGTTATTTATGTTATGTCATGACTTGTCTTTTGATCGGTTATTGTCAGTACTCATGGTAGAGAGCCTGGAGTTCGGTAATTTATAAGCCGTCATTTTAAGACTAGTGGGTTGGACTGGCCCTAGAGATGTCTGAATGAATGAGTTGGGGTCCCGCTTAGTAGTACATGAGGGCGCTGGCTAGGCCCGGCCTCACTTGGGCAGGGATTCGCTAAAAGCGTGTGGCGTGTTCTCGTTGTGACCTTTTGTTTTGTTAACAATTTGGGGTATCCTTCCTATGTGAAAGGCTCTTCTGAGAGGCCAGCTCCTAGCGATTTCATACAATGCTGACATGTCATGACCAGAGCAACTAAAGACTACTCGGTGTGGGATTTGGACTGGCCATCCAATATCCAAACCTATTATATGAATTTATTGTAATGTATTAATGATTGTTTTTGTTATGTGTGTGTAATATTTATTCTTTAGGAATTCCAGTGGAGCCTGGGATTAGACATTGTATTGCGGTACTTGACAACATGCCTTCATGCCATTACAGGTAACTAATTTTGCTATAAAGTTCAATATTAATTTGTTGGCTGGGTTTTTTCTTGGTCAGTTCTTTTTCCCCAGCCTATTTTTATATTTGTACTCGGTGAACTACCATTTTCTAAATTTAATCTTGCAATGCAAATTATTTGGATTAAATCTCCGTTTTTAAAGCATGTACTTGTTTTATTTGTAATCCTTACTTGATCCTCCCTCCGACAGGCAACATATATCTTGTAGCAACTCTTAAAAACACAACGTAGTAAGTGGTCCTATTATTCGGTTATTCAAGTTAGGTAGCTTTATCTAGACGATCGCGTGCCATAGGGTTCGGTTAGTTTGGGAGGGAAAGTTTTGAATTTAAATCTTGAGTTGCGCAGTCCCTCGGGGCTGGCCTGGGTACATCACAACTTTTAAACAAATAACGTTTATAAAATATTTACGAACTCGTCTACGTGACGGTCAAGTTGGAAGTGGACAGCACACGCTGTCGTCAATATATACGGGTTAAAACAAGAATGAGAGGGAAGGTCAAACGAGCGCGGCAAATTTGAAAATGAAAAGAATTGAATGAATTTGAAAAAACAATTAATAAAAACAAAAAAGCATGTGCTTAACTTAAATCTTGTTTCGATTCCTATGATCTTATTAAAAAAATGTTCTTTTTCTCTCCAAGCAATTTACCACTTTTAGAAAAATCTCATGGGGTTGTACAGAGTGCATTTAACGCTGATAGCGCACCTGTGAATGTGACAGTTTCGATCTGATTTATTAATCTTTTCATTTACTTGAGAAAAATAAAGGTGATTGTAGAGATAACGTACTGACAATTTTAATCATTAAGAAAAAATTGTATTCGTAGGTAGAAATATTGACTCTGTATGCCATTTTAGTGACAATGGAGTCGTGGTTTATAGAGCATCGTGTGTTCGTGTAACAACACATTTATTGAAACGGGCCGTTCTGTCATTCAAAGACAGAGACGTTTTCGGAAACATTTCAACGTTGGCCGTTATGGTCGTATTTGCCACGATAGTGAAGTGGGTGAATGAATTTCAACAGTTTCTTTGAGACCCGGAACTGTACGAGATGGTTACCGAAGGCTATGGAACCTGGAAAACATCGAAAGGGTGCGTCTGCGTCAAGCAGTTGAAACCAGCCGTTCAGCCGTACGACTTGCTAGTGCTATAATTACAACTAATTATAGTACTACAATAGAATTACCACCTTTTTTCATTTTTGTGAGCTAGACACGCTAGCAGTACTAGAGTTAATTAAAAGATTCAAGATTTACTTACACGGTCACATTTAAAGTTGTAACTGACCGTAATGCTGTGAAAGGTACACTTGTCAAAAAGAATAGGGCGTTGTCGATTCAGGGTTACGACATAGAAATCGAACACTCTTGCTTGGTTGGATGATCATATACGGTTACCTAGAAACAAATTTGTGGCTCAGAAAAGGTTAGAAAATGCGACACGTACGTTGAAAGTAGACGGAACGACTATGAACAGATATCGAGCCAATGGCTAAGCCTTGGTGGAAGAAGTAAAAGGTATGTATGTAAATTGTTATTATCTACCACACCGGCCTGTGTACAAACCAGACAGTAGCACTACAAAGGTGCGACCGATATTTGACCCGCGATGCTATAGTGCAGGTGGCCGACTATGTCTAAATCAATGTTTAGCTAAGGGGCCCAATTTGCTCGAACTTATTCCTGACCTTCTCTTACGTTTTAGAGAAAAGCCAGTCACTGCAACAGATCCGGGATGAGAGCCCTTATACTCCCCCTCCACTAAGCCAGCTAATGGGAAACGTAACAAAGTGTGCTTTGTACACGTTCCGTATACTAAACGGACCGTGTGCTTTGTACGCAAAATTTTGTTCTAACGGATATGTAATATGTCGTAGTCTTTTAGTGAAATCTGTCATTTCACGAAAAGACTAGTCCGAATCCTAGTGAAACGATAAAAATTTGTACGTGTGGGGTAGTTTCCCTTCCCCTTCTAGATCGATAAGGGATACCATTTATCGATCTCTAATGGGAAGGGAATCCAATCGCCTGGTCCTGGAAAGTAAACTGTTCCACAGTTTCATATAAATGACTAGGCGTTTCGTGAAATGACGGATTTCATTAAAAGACTACGACATATACATTAATTATAAAAATCAAACTGATTGATTTGTATGTTTCTAAGAGAACCGGCTACTCCGAATTAGGTTTTCCTGCAGCTTTCCTAGTTCGTAAGGTAAATACCGGAGTAGTATAGAACAACTTAAAACCTTCTGCAGAGGAACCTCTAAAAAAGCATTATGCGGGTCACTCTGTAATTGGGCGCAAGTCTGTGGAGGGCCCAGGACAAGAGAGGGATAATAAATAAATAAATAAAAGTTTGCGCGTAATCCTCAAATTGTGATACGATTTATAGCGCACCATTTATTACAGGATTCGTGCACTTTTACACTGTATTTGAGACATGCTCCTGACAACAAAGTAAAGTTATGCCATTCCAATTCCCGCGCCAGGCAAGGGTAAAACATAAAACACTTATAAAGTTTCATTCCAATTTTTATCTACCTACCTTAGATATAAATATTTTATAACTCATTTGAGGGATTTGGTGTTGTGTAGTTAATTCATGCTAAAATCTGGCGTTGTCAACGTTTTAAATTCTGCTACGCCACATTATCGAATAAAGCTTACCGTTTGGGATGCAGATTAAAGTAGATAATTACTATTACACACGGTACTTTTCTGTCCTACTTAATCTGTCCAAAGCTATTCGCTTTCAAAAATTGCTTCGGAGGAAATCATTCGAAATGCCATAATTTTAATCGGAAATTGAGGTTGAAAATTCCGCTCGTTTGAACTAACGAAAATAGATTACGAGGGATTATTTAATAGCATCGACCAAATCAATATCATCACACATTAATCTACCTCGTAAGCGTCTGTGAATAGACAAAATGGTTATTTAGGAAGATTTATCGGAGTGATTGTAAGTGTTGTTCTTTTAAATTATTGTGAAATAATTATATTGGAGTTCTGGACTGTGATGATTTCAAGCGATTAGCAGCTTACACATAACAGTACCAGGGGGAGAACCCTCTCCAGTGCGGCAAAGGAGGCTCGTGATTTTTAAGGGTTTTGGTTTGTAGAAGGCCCCCCAGCAGTGTCAAATATGCTAGCAGCGTAGGTGATATTGGGGTAGCAGCACGGTACGTGTATCGTGGGTAGGAGTTAAACTGTTACCGGCACTATACCAATTGACAGTATCAGTTTTCTTCAGTTGAATACATCGCACACGAACGAAAATAAAAATACGGAAGCCAAAGTAACAAAATCAATTTAACCAATATGACAGCCAGATTTTTATTTTAGTTGCACAAAATAAGGCGCCCTTCAGAAGTGATTTTGTCTTTTAAAGGTAGACATGGGGATAAAACAATACCCATACTTCCCTATGTCTACTTCTTAATAAATAGCACTGTATATATTTGTAATTGACAAGGCGAAAATAAATAAGCACTTGGAAAAGGTAAGTAAGCTTGTTACCAGTTATTTCTAGACGAAAGAGTCTAGAGATGGAATGGAGCGTCCAATAGAATTTATTACGAAGGTTCTTAAGAAAGCTGAGCAAAATTGTGTTGATTGTATAAATTTCGAATTTTAATTTATTTCGGCGAAAGCCATACAGTCAGATTTTTTGACAAGTTAGAATTCGATGTAGATTAATTACATTTTTGGAAAATATGGTACCGGCAAATCTAACTAAGCTGCAAAGTGAAACTCAAAATAACTTCAGCATCAAGTCAGGTTTGTTGATTTTGTAAGACTTCTTGCGGACCTCTCAAGTCCATTTTACGGAAAATGGTACATATTCCAAATGACCTGAGGCATTTATATTGAGAAGTACTGAAGCTGGGTACCTATACGTTGCAAAGATTCAGAAAATGTTTCGCGAGGTATGATTTATCGAAAACTGTCGTAACAGATAACGGGTCTCAGTTCTGTTCGAAGCAGTTCACAGAATATTTATCGAAAAACGGTGTAAAATGTTTACAGTCTCCCCCGGGACATCCACCTACAAATGGGTTTGCGGAAAACTTTGCGAAAAGTCGTTGCCCTAAAGGAAGCAATTTATGATAAGAGCAATACAGTAATGTAACATTTGACACATTAATATAATAAGTTCTTGTTGTATACTATGGAAACTTCAGAACTAAAACTCGCTAGCTTAGTGTACATAACAACAAAGTTAAGGTTCAGGTTAAATTTATTTAAGGAAGGATCTCGGAAAGTAATGTTTTCTGTAGGAGATTAGAGATTACAAATAACCCAGTAAAAAGGCATGAAGTTGGAGGAGATAAGATTTATCGTTATACAGTAGTTAATAAGGAGTTTATTGGGAAGAGACATGTAGATCAATAACGAAAGGTTGAATATTACGATAATAATGAGGCATTAGCAGGCAGTACAGGGGAATAGGAGGAGACTAGTACTTTTTGGCTAAGAGATGTAGAAACGTTAGAAAATGGACAAAAAATTTGGAAATAAAAGAACTACTCATTTTAGAAGATGTACCGATTAATATTGCACACGAGTGTGGGTAAAATGCCAAGCAGTGAGGGCTTTTCAAAAGAGATTACATATGCTAGATCGTAAACCAAAACGAAAAATAACGCCACTGCCGCGTTTGAACTTGTGAAGGAGAATTTGTGGTAGAATATTTAAAAGTGGCAGTATTGTATATATTAGCGCCATCTGGACATAATCAATGAGTTTAAATGGTTTAACGCAAAATAATAAATGAATGGCTTACAATTAGGGAATATGCTATACAGGGTGTTACGAAATTCGAGCCCACGGACAATGGGGGTTTACTTCTGAGACAAAACTGAATAGAAAACAGTATAAGACAAAAAAGGCAAACATCGGACAACTCTAATTTTTTGTTATGTTGTTAGGGTGTATGAGGGTAGTGTACCACTAAGTTTTCAACTTAGAAAGACAGGAGTGGTGGCCGAAACACCTCGATTTTTTTCGATTTTTTTCCATTTTTCGAAAATACCTTGCGAATTATCGACTGCACGGAAAATATTCTCCCAGTTTTTTTTAAAGGAGATAAAATTACCTACAACTGCCAAAGAGCAGGCAGGTATAATAAGTCCTGAAATACAGCCCGTCAAATCTTCGGTATATTTTTCCAAAAATTGCCCAAATCCACTTTTCATCTTATATTTATTAAGATATACGCTTATACCCGAGCATATTTCCTAATATAAATTCATTTGCACAGTGACGTACCATCGAGGGGCCTGGGTGGGCGGTGCCTCCTACCCTCCTGTCTCGACAACCGCGCGATACATTTTGTCCTTCCCCACCTCCTCCCACCCACTTTGAAGGGGCATCTTATCACTTATGGCATTGAATATATTTACCTTTCAATTATGCATAGGACTGACAGCCCAATAAAGATAAAAGAAAACCAAGGAAAAAAGATTTCGGAGGTGAGGTGTGCGTGCAATGTTATCGATGGATACCTTGAAATGAGGCAGAGAGGAGCACCGAAACGGCGGAACGTCAACGTCGTTGTGCTTCCTCGTCACGCAGTGACACTATCTTTGAAGGACACAAAGAGTGGTGTCCCAGAACAGATAAAAGCATCAAGACGTATGTACGTATGCTTCCTCCGTTCCAGTTTGGAAAAATGGGATATAGAAACAAAACAAGCTGAATAGGACGCAGAATCCACCATCCTAAGACCAGCACTCGATAATCTACTTCTTTCAAAAAGTCCTGAAATTAAAAATGATGCCGACTTAGTGGTTCTTTTGATCGCCCGTTATAAAATGTAAATTTAATTAATCGTAAGAAATAAAAGGGTTGGGTTACGCATGAGCAAAATATAAGACAAGTAGTAAAATACTTTCGATAGTCAACACATAATAAAGCTATTAATAGCAAAAATCTGAAGTCTCTACGACGTCCGGGCGCTGAGCCTTGGACCGATGAACAGAAAGCGACAACATAAGCGCTCCCACTTCTGGATCGCGCTAAAAATCGCTGTAGCCTGAATCCAAAATCGGTGTGCATTCATATTTAAGAAAATACAAAATCATTTTCCCATGCGGTTTTCCTTTTTCATAAAAATGCCAAATGAACCTCACCTTATGACGCACAAAAAATTCTGAACGCCATTTTCCGGTAGAATATACATATTTGGACTGTATTCTTATACCTCATCTCGTACAGTATTTATAAACTGCGACGGATGTGGTAACCCTTTTATAATAGTATTAGAACCGTGGTAGAAAGTCGCAACTTTCCTCTCACGGAAAGTACATAGGCTCCGAGACTAATTACGTTATCCCAGAAACAGGTCAAAAAACTAACAAATGACATGGGATATAACATAACATCTAAAATTATACACACATAGGTGACCAACACAAAATCAATACCAACACAAAGTATAGGTCTAAGTTACTGATAAGAAGTAATTTGGGGTTGCATGTAATTACTAAACATCCATTAATCAGGAATTACAACCAGGCGGGTATGGCGTATATACTATAGGGTCGTCTATCATCTTTAATAGGGTAAACATTGACACATCGTAAAACAATGACTAGGTAAGTATACTTATTTTGGATACTGCCAATACTAACTCCAGCATAACTCCACTGAAAAAGAAAGAACCAAAATTAGCTTTGAAATAAAAATGGAAGCGATTGGATTTGAGACCATCACATTTTTCCGTTATATTTACAGTGCCGCGTAGTTTTCTACCCGCCGTGTCCGCTTATAATAAATAAAATGATAATTAGCCATGCCCATTATCTACAGCAAATGGAGACAACTTTGTAAATGTTTTCCACGCGAACAATATAACAGGGAGAAACACATTAGTGACACACGAAATAGAAAACTCCCCTGATTAATATCTGCTTATTTTTAATTTAAATCTGTAACGGCCATTACATTTCCAAATCATACACTAATTTAATATCGTTTATTTGGTAATTAACTTCCGTAATAGTTCGTCTACAATACAAATAATAACCTAAAAATCTCAGTTATGTAAAAGTGGAACTTTCCAGCTGTTCAACGTCTTGATTTTAAGAAAGACTAATAGGGCCAATGTTCTAGTTTTAAGGCCGAATCTCCAAATGGAAGCACCTTGAGGCTAACTTTTAGAGTATTAAGAATTCAATACGAACTAAGTTTCCGTTGCCATTTCGATGTTTCACAAAAAGAATGAATTTACTGAAAGTTCTGCAGACATCAGCCACGGGCGAATTCAGAATAATACAAATTTCTGTGACATGCACATATTATTCAGTGTTTCCATTTCCAAAGTAATTTATTCTCTTTACAGGTCGGGGAAGGAGTACTGTTTAGGTACACCTATAAAATTAAAAAGCACGCATTTGTTTCATAAAAAAACCGTTCTCTAGAAAAAAAATGCGTTT
Organism: Photinus pyralis; assembly: GCF_008802855.1. Taxonomy (NCBI): domain Eukaryota; kingdom Metazoa; phylum Arthropoda; class Insecta; order Coleoptera; family Lampyridae; genus Photinus; species Photinus pyralis. Next base: position 49,038,141 of record NW_022170249.1, read on the forward strand.
CAAATGTAAAAATAGTTATTAAGGACTCTACGCCGTGCCTTTATTCATTTTATTTTACTTTTATTTATTTATTTCATTATGCTTCACAGAATTCAAGGAAAATTTCGACCGCTCTCATTACAGATCTCTCTTATTGCAGAAATCTTGAGAACCGAAGGTCACATTAGGTTCGATGGATGTTTCGAATCGGAGACCTGCACCCTGGGGGACTTGTTTTTGGATAAAGACACATTATTTGAATATGCTGGCACTAAAACATGCACAAATTAAGCCCTGACGATAAAGTGCTAAAGCGGTGACTACACATTTGATAACGTACTATCTATGCCCAGTTTGAATTTCAGGTAATTCGGTTCTCTTTTAAATCGATGGACATGGAGCCATCGAGCGACCAATTGGACAAGTGGGAGAAAGCATAAGCGTCTCACTGAACAACTCGACGCTGAAATATATCACAATACATAGGTTTGTGTGCATGTATATGACCACACTGCCTTCAAATACTTTGTTAATGGATTATGAGATGACCGCGTTCTCTAGTTTTTTTATATTTTTACCTTTTGAATCTGTAATATTAAATGTTTTTCAATTCAATGTGCCATTTAGCTCGTTATCACCACCAATTTTTTTTATACAATTCCTTGGCAACAAATCTGCAATAAACATTTCTTTTTCTAACGTAGTATTGTATTCTACTGACTTTAATTTCATTCTTGTCTGGATGCTATTACTTCAATAACTTCTTTTTTTAAATTATACTTATCGACGGTTTATGGCCCGTAGCGACTGTTCCAGAATGACCAAAATGCAATAATGAAATTTAGTGGTGTTTATTGATAGCATTTCCTTCTGTCTTTGTAAGTATTCTCTTCGTCTGGGACGAAAATCTGGTTCACACCGATCATATAGGATCATATACGCTGCTAAGATGTGAGTATAAACCTAATCTTCTTTAAATCTGATCTTGTGCTTCAAGGAATTAAATCGCCAAACACAGAAGTTAAGTAATTATAAAAAGTTATCAAAAGCATAGTTTTCACGGTTTAATTTAAAAGTATAATAAACAGGGGTTATTTCTAGATTTTTATAGCAGAAAAGAGGTCCCTTAAAAGTCAATTTCAATTTTACGTTCAATCAACGCGCTTTGGTGTTCTAAAGCTCGTAAAATAATCGTATACTTGTTTTCTAGAAGTTTAATGGCGCTTTTGAGTAGGCGATAAGAAACTTTCCCTGAATTTCTTTATAAGCGGAATGGCCGTAGACGTGTTCAACTGCGCATATTTGGGTAAAACGTTCTAGAAAAACAATATGTACCTACTTACTATCAAAGGATATTGTTAGTTTACATTTCAGCCTTTTATGTTACAGTTTTCTCTGTTATGGAAAGCTCGTTTCGAACATAGTCTTATATATTTTAATATATGCTTCGTAAACAATGCTGTTAGGGGATATGCTATAGAATTAATCGCCATTCTTCCTGTAAGGCAATTTATACGATTAGACAAAAGATTTAAAATGAATGGATCCATATTTATCTAATAATACTGTTTGATAGTATTGTATCTCTACTAGTGATTTTTTTAAATTTTTTAATTAATGCTTTAACCGAATATTGGCAAAATACGCCTTAGTTCTGATTATGTTTCGAAGTCATGCATTTTCACACAAACGTTATAATGTAGGTATTTTTATTTGTTCAATATAATAATTGTTAACATTATCTAAATGTAGATAGGTATACCTATATTGTTCTATTTATTTTTTTGCCACATGGTTACAATTATAACACTTAAAGCACTATGCTGCTTATATGTATTTGAACATTTTTGAAGACTGGTGGATAAGATTAAGATTAAAATAGTTGAAGAAGATAATACCTATTCCGTAAGAATAACGTGCTTTAAAAGCCGAAGAAGAATTACGTCAAAATGAGCGTAAACTGCTAAAATTCGACGAATGGGTTAAAGCAAAGTACGTGCAAACAAGAAAATATAGTTTATTTTTCAGAATTGGGAGGTATGTATTGTTTGAAATAAATTATTTACTAACTCACGAGTAATATATAAATGTTAGTATGTGTATTAAAACTAAACAAAATTATTGTAATTCGACAATATTCTGGGAGAATATTTTCTAGTCTGAAAAATACTTCCCAAGTTCCAGTCAAAATATTCAATGTCCTTTTCCGGAAAACTAAACATATGCGGGCGTAAACCCCGCTTATGATGCCCTAGAGTGTAATAACACCTTAGTTATAAATCTTGTCTCCCAGATATAAAAAACAAATTACAGTCAAGTGAGCAATAAAATGTGTTATATTGTGCCATAAGCTGTGTAATATACCACTTTTTCCACTACTGGCCTACGATGACATGTTATTAACCTTTTTTTTCAGTTGTAAATTTGGTTTCTCGACAGCTTTAAAAGTGGATCTATAATGCAATCATTATTAACCGATAGTCAATAATGAGAACTGTCACGCTGTCACTTTTAGATATCACAACCAGAAACTTCGCTCAATAAACGTTTAGACAAGTTCTCTAAAATAAATAATTGCAACTTCCTCCATCTTCAGAGACAATTAATAAACAAAAAATTTCCTGAGGACCAAGATTATATCCCAGGGCGCTTATACTAAACTTGGTATACAGTCTGTTTCACGCAAACCGTTACCTAAAAGTATTCAGACTTTGCATACCAACATAGTTTTTTATATTTTATCGAAGGAAAATATTATGTTATGAATGCTTTTCTTTAGCACCCTGTACATATGGCTCCGTTGACTTGAATTTCAAAAAGTATTTCAAAATCAACAATACTGACGTGATGCTACATGCGAATGATTCAAATTTTAATCGCCCTTCTACAGGGCATTTTAAAATTACTGGTTGATGTTTTTCAAATGAAACCTGCTTTATTTTGTTCCACTTTCAAATGTGGAAAAAAATTCTACATCGATCAATTATTACATTTCCTATGCCTATCTGTAATGGATTTCGTTTTATTTAAGATTTTCTAAAATTGTGACCGTTATATGCATAATTTTCGTAGGAGGACTTGAAATAAACGCGTTAGCAGATCTTTCAGGTAAATCTTTTTGTGGTTATAATTGTTATCATTCGTTATTCATGGTAGTTTATATCAACAAGTAAGAAAAGATCCTCTTTACTTTAATGAACACAAATTTAAATAAATATGAAATCAAAAACAGAAGCTGGCCATGATAACAAACGACAAAACAAGAAACAAACATCAATTGACGTTTTGTTCTACGTGGCTACCGTTTTTTTCAATACATAATGGCATCCTCTGATTAAATCGGTTGATAGTCGCCTCTCGAATTTCTACTCCATTTCATTTCACCCTAACTTGCAGTTCTTCAGCAGTCCAGTGCCGTTATCTGGATATCTACAAGACCAATAGCGCGGATCTGCAGGCCTAATCCAAAAATGTTCAAATACATGTAAGCGGAAACGTAAAAAAAATTTGTTTTTATTAAAAAAGAAGAGAAGAAAGGGTTTAATAGTACAATAAAATTTAAAAAAAAATAAAATAGTATATTGAAAGACAAGTGTTACAATGCGACCTATTGTAATACGACTATCTTGTGGCACGAGTGGCGACGCGAAGCGTAGCCACGAGTGTCCGCAAGATAGGAGTATTACAATAAAGCATTGTAACACGCGTTTTTCATACTATTTTTTCTATTTCGGTGCTTTAATTTAATTAAAAAAATCATTATCAGAAACTATAGGGAACATTAGAACTAACATGTTTTATGTTGGGAACACTTTTTATGCCGTTAAGTTTTAGGTTGGCAGCGTAGTAAGACTGACATTTTGAAGTTCAAACATGGAAGTATTGAGTACATACTTGTACTAACTAGTAACTGCCAACTTAAGAAATGCAGATGAGTTACCAAAAAAAACGACTATAATCACTGTCTTTGTACACTGTTTTCAGTTGTACAAAATCATCATTGTGACACCGAAATAGAAAAAAATTTTTGTCCAACAGAAATCTGTTTCGCTGTTTTTGCATTTTCAGATTAACCTGAGAAATCTGCGCGAGGACGCACCGATGACAGGATGGCTGTGTAAGCGGAACGTCGTGAAACAGGTGCAATGTAATTTCCCTATGTTCGATTTAAAAAAAAGCACATCAATCTATGAGGTGTGCGCGGTTCACATTCCCACCACAAAACACGCAACTTGTGTGACTATGAACAGCAACTCTTATAGTCTTGATGATGAAGAGCGCTCAGTAAGATTTTTTTTAAAGAAGCTATGTGAGGTCATAGCAACTTTAGGATACATTTTTCCTAAACTTACAATAACTTGACTTCACATGGCACGCGCTGACATCACAATTCATTGTGAACCAACCTTCAATTATTTGTAGGTCATGTGCACCTGGTATTCTATTAATTTGATTTATTCAATACATAAATGAAGAAAATAAGAAAATAAATAACCAAAACAATTACAATAAATGTTCGAAGTGTCCTCCTCCTTGACATTCTAAGCAATAACCTAACCGATTTCGTAATTAAATTGGACGGCGGTATTTTTAAAAATGTGACAGCTGTCAATTGTATCTACTACTCATTTGAACTACTCAATAGATTAAGGTGTTTTTTTTAAATCGAACATAGGGAAATTACATTGCATACAAACACTCCTACGTTCGCATTTAAAAATAGTATATTAAAGTACAAGTGTCATTTGACGAAGATTGTCGTACGAGGTAGTTTGCCGCATAAGCCGCGTAGCGGCGAATGCGGCAAAAGCCGAGTGCGACAAGTAGACAAATGACACGTGTGCTTTATACTATTTTTTCTATTTCGACTTTATTTTAAATAATAAATTATACAAATTGTAAATACAATATTGCCTTTAGGCGTTGTTAGGTAATTTTAAACTATCATTCAGTGTAGGTTGGTAATAGACACAGTTAATTTATTTTCACGTTGGCTAACCTGATTCCTGTATTTTCAAACTTCAAACTTTTAATTATTTGGTCATAATTCCATTTTGTGGCAGTTATGATGAATACGGATGACAAACACGTCTCTTGTACCCCACCAGAGATCCAAGAGATTGCCAATGAAGCGACGTTAAATTTACTGCCTGTAAAATCGAAAGTAACGTACGAGGAGTACAACATTTTTGAAAACTGGCTAGCCGAGAAGGGAGTTCAAAAAGTAAGCAAGAATGTACTGGCGGCATATTTTACTACGCTAAGTAAAAATAAAAAAGTTCTACCCTTTGGAGTATATATTCAAAATTAATCGGAATTAATACAATCGGTCAAGTTCCTCGTACGTTATGTACACTTTACAGGTTATGTTTAGTTTTGATTTGACGGATACCGTTGACGGCAGAAAAGCGAGGGGTACCAATCCAACAAAATAAAAAAAATAATACGTTTCTATTTCTTTCAGCATCATTTCTGTCTAGAAACGCACGCAAACTGGGCCAATCAAGTACGGTTTCTGTTTTGTTTCCACATCGAAATAGAAAAAAATTCATTGTATAATAATTATACTACTATCCACGACTGTTTCGTAATAAGATCATTATACTAGGTTGGCAACTAAATTCCCGCCGTTTTTTTGATTTTTAAGACAAAAATATTTTGTATAAAAATTAACAATTAATTAATCTAGAATGTATTCGCCGTTGCTGTTTATAACTTTTTTCCCAACTTCAACAAATTTTTCAATACTACTGTAAGAACCATATTTTAGGGTAGTCCTTAATAACGAAAAAGTAAAATGTCAACGCAACCCCTATTTGATAAATGTGGCAAGCTGACTGGTCAAGAATGCGCGATTGTGCACATATGGGTGCAAGGGTCTTAAGGGATCGTGTTAAGGCAGTTAAGTTGCGTACGCGCTCTAGTCACGATCGTATAAGGGATGCTAAGTAGAGCATCGGCGTATTAGTGAGTTTGGCGTAATAGCCTTTAATGTGAGTGTCTCCCACGTGTAGGTGGTGAGTGGTCTCCCACGTGTAGGTGGTGAGTGTATTGTGCAGGCCATCGTGCTGGTCGTGCTTTGTTGTTGGGCTTAGGTAAAACCCCTCGCAGATATCCGGATATATTCCTAGGCTTTTAGAAGTGCATTATGTGCATGTGCCTATGACGCGGTCCCGCGGGTAGCTTCCGTCGATTATACCGCTGAGTGATCTACTCGCTCGAGTAGATCATGGTGTCGACCCAATACGAAACATAAAGGCCTCATTGTTAACAAAAAGAGTTCGGGGGTGAGCTTGACCTGGATGCCGTTATCAGGTAGGGCAATGAGCGATATAGATCGACGTTACTGATCTATTGGCCGAGGGTCCTGATCAGAGGACCGAGGCGGGATGTGTATCCTAAATAATACACGTGCGCGCGGCGTAACCCTTTCCCAAATAGGTATGAGCTCCATCTTAACCCTTCAGGAAGTCATCCTCAACGACGCATTCAACCCCAATTGCCAACCGGAGTGTTCAGAGATCCAGGAGAGCTTAGGGCCAGTTCGGGGCTAACGCCCCCCGGTGAGTTACTTAATTAATTGGCGAGGATTGCGGTTAAGCAGTCGCGATATTTGTTTACATGACCCTTGAGCGCGGAAGACGACCAGTCAGACTGAATGCTGCCATGCCAACCTTTATGCGTAGATACAGAAGGACGTTTCTAATGAAAGGTGAGTTTACAGTAGATTTGTCGCATCTTAATAATGAGTTCTGACCAACAATTAGCTCCCATTTAATTAGCGATTTCCCGTGTTGTCATATAAAATATACCCCCTCATTACACTACGTTTGTAGAAATCGCCCGGTTTTGACTAAAAAAATTCATCCAACCAAAATCTCAATTCTGCATCATTGTTGAATGAAACTCCACGCATATAGCATTTCAAAGAGATCGGAAGAGATTAAAATCCGTTGGTGCCAAATCGGGGGAGTGTGGCGTCACGCGTTGTGTAGCGTGTTAATCGAGGCTAATCCGTTCCTTGCCCTGCTTCATATTATGTACAGGCACCATTTTTCATCGCCAGTAATGATTCGGAATTGTTTAACGAATACAAACCATTTAATTATATATTTTATATGGGATTTTTTAACAACTTATTTCCTAAATAACGGCGAAAGTGCAGGAATTAGCTAAATAATTTTTGTTTCATCATTGAATAAAAATAGTGTTTTTATTCAATGGTTTCATGCAAATGTTGGAATATTATATTTGAATGAATGCCATTTCAACCAAAAACTTGTACCCAGAAGGCAGTTATTGTGGAAACAAGTTTCCAATTTTTCAATGTAAACGCCACCAATATACCTAATCTTCTTTAAATCTGATATTGTGCTTCAATAAAATAAATCGTCAAAAACACTTTGTTCGAACTTAAACAATTATACCAAAATTTGTCAAAGGGATAATTTTCACGGTTTAATTTCAGAGCATAATAAACGGGGTTATTTCTGGATTTTCATAGCTGAAAATAGGGGTCCTTTAAAAGTCAATTTCAATTTTATGTTCAATCAACGCGCTTTGGTGTTCTAAAGCTCGTAAAAATTCCTTTATACTTGTGTTCTAGAAGTTTAATGGCGCGCTTTTGAGTAGGCGATAAGAAACTTTCTCTGAATTTCTTTATAAGCGGAATAGTGGTAGATGAGTTCGACTGTGCAAAAACAAACGATATTGTTAGTATAGCCTTTTATGTTACAGTTCTATTGTTGAAAGCCCATTTCGAACATCATTGTATATATTTTTAGATAATTGACGTGTTTTTAATGTAAGCGAAATGTAAGCATTGCCGTTAGGGCGTATGGTGCACAATTTATCATTATCCTACCAGAAAAGCAATTTATAGAGTACACGAAAGATTTAATATGTATGGATTCATCTTTATAGTAGTACACCTAATAATACTGTTTGAAAGTATTGTGTCTCTACAAGGGACTCTTTTAATCTTTTAGTTAGTACTTTTATTGTCAAAATACGTCTTTTGACTTCGGCACGACTGTAAATCAACATAGTTTTACTTACATCTCGACAAAAGTATGTTCGTATTTTCTTCTGAAGGTCCTGACATTTAACATATAACCACTTTGCCAGACAAGGTTGTATTTTGAACAAACCAGTTTTTCTGTATTGAAGTGCATGTTTCTCCCCTTATTCGCGAAAATCACACGGACATTTCTAGCAACCTTCTGAAATATAGCGGTCTCCCATTCGTAATGAGTCAACCGGTACTCTCTGGGGTCCATGATAAGGCTAAGGAGCTTGTTGTGTCTTATCGTAAATCTGATTTTGTGTAATCGCGGTACCTTAAAGCTTAAAGTTTTAGCTTTATTTATGGTTGTTATCGAATTGCAAACAAATATAGAATAAGCTTTTGCTGAATTTGTATGTTGGGGTGTGTTACGTTTAAATGATGTAAAGGGAGTCTTAACAAGTTTTTCGAAACCGTCAATAAAAACCCAATATAAAGATGCAAGGAAAAACAAAAGTATCGATTTCCAAGTTTCCCAATTTAATTTTCGTTTTTCGCTGTTGTTTATTTTATACGCTTTATACTTTACCCCATATTAGTTGCTTCCACTGTCTGAGCAGCTTCATTTAACTTTGATAACAGGTCTATATAATACACCGTAGGTTTAATCTCAACTAATGCCTCTTGCAACCACCAGTATTATACAATTTTAATACGGTATTTCAGTTATAAACTTTACGCTCTTTTGTGCTAAAATTAATTTTAGAAATGTCCGTTGGTATTATCTTAGTGTAAAGAATAGAATAGTGAGACAACCTCCATGTGCGTTTTGGAAACCGCATATTTAAGAGTTATAGATGTCGCGTGCGTGTCAATATTACCATCCACTAAAGATTGTCGGTAAAAAAATACAGATGCTTTTACTCGAAATGATTACGCTACTCAACGCTAGTACTGTACAGAAATCTGCAATATGAATGATACAATTAAATACCGCTCTTTTATAGCAAGGTACACAGCACAATGAAGCTATTGTTCATGAGCGCGGGTATGCGATGATGTCATGCTGTATAAGATTACAATAAATTCTGTATACACCTTGATTATTTTTGTTGGCAGACTTTTAATCTCCTTCCGTGTTGATAGTCGCTTTCAATATTTATTATGATTTATAGTTTACTTAATACCTTAGTGTTTACTTAATACATATACATTTTAGAGCAAAACTTCTGCATATCGACCCGAAACTCGAATCAGAATTCCAAAATTTGCTTCAAAACTGTGTTGAAATATTATTCGTATAAAAATGGTACGAATACTCAAAAATTTCATAATCATTGTGTTTTAATGTCAGATAATAAACCTTCTTATAAAAAAAATTTAAAACTCTATATGGAACAACTCATACCTTACGTTCTGAATTCCATAATCTCGAATTACGTTTGTGTCCGTCCTTTTTACCGCGCCATAATTCGGAAACAAAGGCGAATTTTGAATTCCGTTTTCGGAAACAGTTAACTAAGGGCTACAGTTCGTCGACATTAAACAGACAAATGGTTAGTTCATGTCGAGGTTCATGTCAAAGCAAGCGCGTACGCTCAGGCATAGTGTAAGAATAACACTATTCGTATAATAAATACTGGCACTGCCAAATTTGCCATGACACCACTGACTCAACAATATAGCAAATATTAACTATTGGACAGTTTTGAAAATGGCCTGCTGTATTTTGGTCGAAACATGTGCTCGAGGTAATTGTTCATATTTTCAACAATTATATTTGATGAAAGGTTACATCGTTTTGTTTATTTTTGTGAACCTGTACCTTTTTCAGAGATGAACACAATCGATTTTTCATATAGGAATACGTATTGACAGAACTAAAGTGCTGAATTTATGTATTGAAAAATTTGAATCGATTTACTTTATCCGAGACTTCATCTGAAAATCTTAATACTGGAAATTTGCAAATACTGGTATTTTATTTTATTTTATTTTATTTTATTTTATTTTATTTTATTTTATTTTATTTTATTTTATTTTATTTTATTTTATTTTATTTTATTATCCCTCTCTTGTTTTGGGCCCTAAACAGGCATGCGCCCAATTTATTTATTTTGAATCACAATGTAGGTACTTAATTATTTCTGAGAGACCTATGATGACTAAATGAGATATTATTACGTACCTGCATTGATTATATACTACGAACATATAATCAATGGTACCTGCCTACGATTCAATGTAAGGATGTCGCATTAACCCTTTAGGCCAAATAAAGTATTTCCCAATCCTAGAATTTCAGAACTGAGCATCTTGTCAAATATGATATTGGCATTCTATGCTTAAAATGGTAAATTTTCTAAAATATGTGCAGACTATAAGAATATGAGTCGAGTGTGAACTTTACTCGGCGTAATAAAGGTAAGTACAAATTGATTTATTTACTTCGGTACACTTATTTATCGCAAAAAACTTACCGCTGTAATATCCATTCTAAAGCTAAACTTCGATCCTTCGGAAATTTGAACATTGCTATATTTGGATTTTTTCTTCGATTATTTTCACAATATAAATATTGACATTTATTCTCTGCCATTTCACAGAGAAAGTAAAATTAAAATGTCCACTATTTAAAAACAAAAGTAAAACTGCTTTATGTAGGTAGGTACCAGATTCTATTATTTACAGTTTACACTATTCCATCAGACTATTGAAACGGAGGCTGTATATAATATTGGTAAAAGTACCGCAAGAATTTTATAATTTATGATTCTTTTGTCTATTTTACCCTCCCTATCTTCTAATGGGGGTGTAAGCTTAAAATCGTAAAACATCCGATACCTAAAATACCGTTGTTCATATACCCATAACCATAACCCACGCATAATTTCCGAAGTTTTTTATTGATTTGTCTATTGGTGTCAATTGTTAAATTATAGCACTTATAGCGATGCTTGAACAATGACCAAATTTTCTATAAATATTTAACGTTACGTTACGTAAATTTTCTAAACGCATTTATACAACCTTTGATCAAATGCAGTTATAATGCACTCCCAGTTTTTTATATTGAATTCAATATCGACTAGTCCCAGAAAGAAATAGATATTTAAATATCAGTTTGTTTTTTGAATGCAAGAAAGACGTATATTTTGCATAGAATCTTCTCGCTGGACGGATCCTTTTACGTTAGGAATCGCAAATTGTACACGCAGAAAGGCGTTTTAAAAAGTATAGTGCCACAAACAGTCCTCACTTCTGAGAAATGGATACAATAATGAAAAAGTGTATGAAGGCATCTAAATATTGTTACTATTAAGCGGGTTAGCTTTAGTAAAAGCGCCCACCAGTTCTCAAAACGTACCGACTATCTTACGGGCAAAGAGTATCTAATTAAGTATTCTTTGGTACGGCCGACAGTTATGCACTATTTCGAAACAATAATGCCAATAAAAAAATCCGATTTTTGCAACAGTAAATTCTAAATTTTTTTGTAAATGGTTATACAATTCCATTTAGGTATTCTGAAAATTTTACGCCCTTAATAGTCCAAGAGCCCAGTAGGAAAGTATACCTTGAACGCCCGGACGATTCTAATAATTTTCGTAGGATTCGCCTATTCGCCATAAAAAGTTGCATTAGAATCGACAACGGCGCCGGCGAAAATCCTGCCGAAAGCAGTTAAAAAAAAATTAAATTCGCCCCTTATTTTTGGAACATGTACTTTATTTTATTTATTTTTATATTTTGGTCCGGGAGAAAAAGGTAGTTTAGTACGAATTACCACCCCATTTGTAGTCGCGGTGCCAAGGGTTGCGGCAAGTTGCGCCCCGGCACCGTGACGTTTTCCGATAAAACTCATCCATATGCACCCTTTAGTACTCTTCCTGAACGTCCGGGAGAATAGAGTACATTTTCCAAAAATAAGGGGCGAATTTAATTTTTTTTTAACTGCTTTCGGCAGGATTTTCGCCGGCACCGTTGTCGATTCTAATGCAACTTTTTATGGCGAATCCTATGAAAATTATTAGAATCGTCCGGGCGTTCAAGGTATACTTTCCTACTGGGCTCTTGGACTATAATAAAATTACGTGCAAACGCATGCTTTGTCTCCCTCGCTACGGCACTTGTACGTTTTTGCTATTACGTTTATTACGAGAATCCTAATAATAGTGAAAAAGTGGATTTTTTGCACTACGCCTGAATCGACTGAAATGATCGTAATTTCACCTTAAAAAAATAAAAAGTGAACTTTTGCGCTCCTTATGTCTGTCTGAGTCACAAAGGCTCCGGAACTACACCACTTTATACATACTTGGTATTGGTGCAATTCGATCAGAAATTAAAAATTATTTCATGTTTGTTTACTCGTTGGCATGAATGTCCATAAGGGCTATTAAAATCGAAAAAACAAATTTGAAAGTGCACTCTTCGCCTCTTGCTTAGCGGCTTAACGAATTTTTCACTTTGTGCCTTTGCACATGTTTCACCATATCAACCAACACAACCCCAAATGAATACTAAAATTTGATACTATCCTATTCCTGCACCTAGGGATTATAGCATACAGCAGCACTGAATTAAAAAAATCCCAATTTTTATATTAACTTATGATAGTTGCATAGGTGTATTGTAGTGAAAATACCTCGAACAACACGTGCTCTACATCTTTTACTTTTAGCGCTTTTCTCGAAGCAAAATGTCAAATAAGGCTAGATAAACAGGAACAGTAGTAATGCGTAACGTAACCTTCACCTTACTTTTAATCTTTATTTGCAGAATGTGATTTAAACTGAAGGCAGTTAAAATAAAAGAACAAAGGAGCATTATTTCGCGATCTTTTTAACTGCATCTTTCTCTTTCATATGTAACGAAGTGAAATGAAAAATTATAATAAATAGATCGTTGAAAAAAGCGTCACCTTAACTCGTGTAGTGTAAGGTGGCAATGTAATGTGGAAGGTTTGTAGCATGAGTCGCTTTTTAAAATCCGTGACAGCAACGCCCTCCCTTCCGATTGTCGCGTCCAGAACTAAAAATTCTCGATGTCCAAATCAGTTTCCCTTTTCCTTCGTAAGGTTGTTTCACTATTCTATTCTTTACACTATGGTATTATACGCCCTTGGGATTTAATAAAATATGATTCCTGAAACTTTTTTTGTATACTTCAAGTCCAAGATAAAGTAACGGTGCAGCTGTCCTCTTTAAGATGAAGCGTCCTTATCAATTACACCTATTAGTGAAATAAAATTTTCATTAAAGATACGTCAAATGTACCTATTTCTGAACGGCCATCGCAGATTATAATGATACCTACAAGTGGAAGGCATTTACTTTTTTCGGCACATTAAGATTTATTTCCCATTCTCAAACTGCTTATTAATTAACTTTTTCTGCAGTATTGTCTTTTTTTTGTTCTTCCTTTGTCACCCGTCCATCAAAATTGTAAACATTTAAATTTGAAGTTATGTTATGGGTTAAGTGGAAGAACATTTGGTGGCGATGTTGTCCCTAGGTGAACTTCGCCCTTTAGATTTACATCTAATAAAGACGTTATTATTATTATTTAAAATGTTACAAATTTGCAAAAGGTGGTAATTTTTCCTTTAGCAGAAGATAGGAAAAAACTGAAAAATCTCCAGGTTATTACAACGCGCTCGGGGATGGCGCCCAAATGTCGGCGACTCCACATCATGTAGCCCCGTCGCTAACGTTGTAATAACACGTCCACGGGAGGTGCATGTACAAGTCTCGTCTTTCTAGGTCTCGCATCTGCTGCCAGCCAGCCAGTCAGTTAGCCGGCCAAAGTGAGCATTAAAACCTACCTTTCTATAAATAAATTTTCAAAAATTCGCTAAAAATATTCGCGATTTACATTAGTTGGCGGCAGCACTAGTACTGCCTTAATCGCCGTTGTAAGACGTATACTTTTGTTGAATTTGACAGTTATACATTGAAGGACATAACGTTCGCTTAGCAACAAACAATACGCAGACAGACACAATACGTTTATTAGTAACTGAAATAACCGTCGGTTGAGGGCGCTTCACACAATTTGTAGATCGCGAATTGTCTTCGCACCATATAATCAGGCAATAATAGTAGACTCTCTACCTTGGTGTATAATTTACTATTTGACTAATTTGACAGTATTTCATACAAAAAATGAATTTTAATTTATGGGAATAATCTAAAAAGATGCACTGTGAAATAGAAAATAAATATTTGCCATTTGTAAAATAGGTGGTCGTCATTCCGGAAGTATGAGGTGCCCCTACGGACATCCGTACTTTTGTCAGATTCAGATTTTAATGGTAGCTTAATATTCAGTAAATGCAAAAAATTACATGCAAGGTTTGAACATCGAAACAGTAATATAATAACTATATAACATAGCGAGATATTTATTCAGCTTATAGAGTGGTAATGCATAGACCATTATACATGATTGTTACACTTCAGCTATAAGTCTTCTAACAAACATATTATACCATTGTTTGTTTGAATAAATAATGATTATACTTCACGGCGGCAGCGTATACTTTGTCGTATTTGTTCCGCTCCTGGAAGTTTACACATAAACAAATTAAAATAGGAGAGTAAACTTTACAGTGAACATGTTTTTCTGTAATAAAGGTAAGTAGACTGCATAACGTAAAAGTTATACGACTGTTTGAAGGTTTTCACTTAGTCGAATGAAATATCGATCCTCAATTATTTTATGGGCCTATAATACATCAGTATGTTAATTTGATGACCGTTTAAATATACCTACTTAAAGTTCACTCTATCTTATCAGTACAAATTTCTATCTTCAGGGTGATTGAAATCCTCATCCGAAAGCCAAACTTGCAGGCGTGCATAAGCATAACGTTTAGGGCTCTCTAGAGAAATTGTCAACGAAAGCGTCATATTGAACTTGAGTGATTGGAAAAGTGCAAACAAGCCATTGAAGAGTAAAGCTAAAAGAAATAGATGCTCCGTAAAAAGCCTGTTAATGGTGCGAAAATTTGCAACAGTACGGGCTTACCTTTCCTGAGGTAGGTACTGAGAAAAATCGAGGAAATAGATACTACTTTACCAATTTCAATTCTCTCTTTTGAAGAAAAGAAACATTGCAAAAGTACATTGAAATGAGGAGGGCAGTAAATGGTTTGATAGTATAGGTATACAGGGTCATTCTTGACGAGCGTCAGTTAGAAAGATATGGAAAACCTTTGAAAATGAAAATAAACTGATAAGTTCTTTAAGGGTCTTGGTTACATGATGAATTGAACTATAGTATATTTCATTAGGAGTCCGGAAAGCAGGCTTTCTCCGTGCGCGCGTGACAAATTCCCGTGTGAGGCGTAGCCGAACGCGGGAAGTCATGCAAGCACGGAAAAAGCATTTCTGGACGTGTAATGAACGATATTTTTTATTATACTTCTTTTAAATCGATAACATAAAAAACAACAAACTCGCTAACATTTTTATTTTGTAACAGTTATAGAAAATGCGTTTCCACGGTTACTCTCAAATCATTTCAAAGGCGATTTGTTTAATTAGTTTATTTCAGATAAGGTTGACGAAACGTCAAAAAATGTCACAAATTCTCAAAGAAGTTTATCTAAATATTCAAGCATCTACGAATTAAAACACAAAATACTTACATATGAAACATTACAACGCATATAGATTTTCTGAAAATTAGTTTCCTTCCCTGTAAATTTGTATTTTAAAGCAATATTTTGGGTATTTATATTCAGCGCACGGAAAGAATCAAAGGGACCGGGAAATTTTTTTGTACTCATTGAATGGAAAGATAATGTTTCCAAGCATCCTCGATGCACGGGAAAACGACTTTCCCGCATCGCGGTGTTTTTTAGTTTCCGCTGGAGAGAAGGGGTTATGCGCGTTCTTCGGTTGGTAGTACTTATTGAAGTCAACGAACGTCATGTCATGGTTAACTGTCATCTGCTGTAAAATCAATTAAACCGTTGGTTGAGGGTATTTAGTGCGATTAATCGGAAACAGACGTACAGTAAGTTTTACGTAAATATATAAACAAGAACTTATAACGCAATCAAATTATTTTCCAGAATTGGAACTCAAGAAAAAGTAAAATTTATTGTTAAAACGTCTTAAAATGTGACCAGTGATATTCTGCAACTATTCGCATATGCAGTTTAAGAAAGCACATATTAACACACACAAAGCTTCCAAGGATTTTAAATGTAACGAGTGTATTTACGCAACTCAAGATAAATCAAATTTGAGAACACATTTCTTCACACATGTCTTCTGGGAATATTAAATACGATCGGTACACTTACGCGACCAATAAGAGCACTCTTTTCAAAGCATATTTCTTAACATTGAAGACTTCCAAGGATATTCAGTGCAAACGATGCAATGCCGTGACCAGTAGTAGCACTCATTGCAAAGGCAAAATATGTATTAACCAAAGATGTGGAAGTTTTAAATGTGACCAGTGCAATGGTAGTTACAAAATTATGTTACCAACCAAACATATGATTGTGTTACCAACTCATGATTAAAAAAAAACTAATTTACAAAACTTTATTAATTTTGACCTTTTTTTACGCAATTCGTTACAAAAAATATTGTACCTAACTCTTTCGAAAAGAATTTTCCCGCATTCGCACTAAATGCAGCACTCCCTACGGTCGTGCTGCAAACAAAGTGCTCATGCGGGAAAATTAACTTACCGAACTTGTTAGGTAAATAACTATTCCGTGCGCTAGCCTGGAAAAGGACAGATACCATTATTTCTAATACAGGTGTAAATAAGGTGATTTCAATGAAGTATAATAAAAAAATATTTTCAAGATGGTGCCACTTCCGGAAATACCGGAAGTAGTCACCAACTTTGTTATTTTAAATAGGGACCCCCTATTTTTTCTACATTTTCGGATTCTACGCCGAATTTGGAGTACAACGATACCCCATAGTTGATCCTTTGCTCCAAGGGCTTCGTCGATATTCAAGTTTTTATGTCAAAAATTGAATGTGCATGGGTAATTTTAAAAATTTATTATTCGAAAACGGTGAGAGATATTGCAAAACAGTTTTCAATGCTTTATTAAGGAAAGTTTGAATTTTCTTATGGTATACGAAACCGGTTAAAAAAGTGAGACTACGTCACTTATTCAAAGCTCTCAACTTTTAAACCTTTAAATTTCGGTAACTCCATTTTTTTAAATGGCACCCCCATTTTGTTCTTCACCGTTGTTTTCCTTTTTCCTAGACCTTTAATTTGATACAAAATGTCAAAAGCTGCTTCAAACGGTTTCCGAGATATTCCATGTTTTAGTTACTTCTTGTAGCAAATTAATAAAAAAATTAATTCGCTTAGTGTTATTCTTTTGTTTTTATTATGATAATGTTTAAACGTCAAATGCGTTGCTTGAACTTCTTGTCAATAATGGCTCGTTTGGGTTACACTAATGAAGATTTTTTGAATGTAATAACTCTAACCGACCCCAGTGTGAAAACTGTGAAGTTGATCTGTCGTTAGAACACATAATGTGTCAGTGCCCACGCTACGAACAACAAAGAAGGCGACTCGACGTTTGTGCAACAGTAGAGGCAAACTTAACAAGTGAAAAGTGTAGAAATACGCTAATCTTCTTTAAAGAAATAGGACTCCTTAATAAAGTCTAATATTTTTAACTTACCTCGTAATAAAGGCCAATAGCCTCAGCAGCTGACGCCTAAGGAGGGGTTTTAGTGGGTATACCCAATATTCGGGGGAGCCCCACACTTTGGGCGTAAATGCATTTCCCCTCCTAAGAAAAAAAATCGCGGCCAGGACTTGCCGTCTTTTTTCCGAAAGATACCCTGACAATGCGCAACCCACAGAGGCTACAATTCGCAAATTACTACAAGCGAAAACATTATCATAATAAAAACAAAAGAATAACACCAAGCGAATTAATTTTTTTATTAATTTGCTACAAGAAGTAACTAAAACATGGAATATCTCGGAAACCGTTTGAAGCAGCTTTTGACATTTTGTATCAAATTAAAGGTCTAGGAAAAAGGAAAACAACGGTGAAGAACAAAATGGGGGGTGCCATTAAAAAAATGGAGTTACCGAAATTTAAAGGTTTAAAAGTTGAGAGCTTTGAAAAAGTAACGTAGTCTCACTTTTTTAACCGGTTTCGTATACCATAAGAAAATTCAAACTTTCCTTAATAAAGCATTGAAAACTGTTTTGCAATATCTCTCACCGTTTTCGAATAATAAATTTTTAAGATTACCCCTGCAAATTCAATTTTTGACATAAAAACTTGAATATCGACGAAGCCCTTGGAGCAAAGGGTCAACTATGGGGTATCGTTGTACTCCAAATTCGACGAAGAATACGAAAATGTAGAAAAAATAGGGGGTCCCTATTTAAAATAACAAAGTTGATGGCTACTTCCGGTATTTCCGGAAGTGGAACCATCTTGAAAATATTTTAGTTCAATTCATCATGTACCAAGACCCTTAAAGAACTTATCAGTTTATTTTCATTTTCACCGGTTTTCCATATCTTTCTAACTGACCCTCGTCAAGAATGACCCTGTATACTTTTGTTCCCCTTTTTCGTCGTTCAAAATCGTCCAAAAAACGAACAATCAGAAAAATCCAACACACTCTGCTTCTATCACTGTATAGCGTCTGTATCCCCGAGTCCCTTGACATTCCAGGAGGGCTATGCACTTTCATTGTTTGCTCAATTTGAGATTATGTTTTGATTACACGATCTTGACTTGTTTTTTTGTAAACTAATACAGTCGCAGGGGTGAGTAAATAACGGTAACCCAATTAGTTGACACCTAATGCTGTCATTGACGTCTACTCTCAACTATAGGCTTGGAATTTTTGCACGAAGTCAATGTTACTTGTCTCCGGGGGGAAGACCTTGCTAATAAAAACTTTAGAACCGTTTTAGTTTAGAATGCTACACGAGTTGCGATTCACTCATTTCTACATGTTCTGTAGTTTAAACGTTAAGTTGCTCTCCACAGCAATGTAATTTTCCATGTGGCATGTAACAAAATCTCTGGTCACGGAGGTTGGTGGAGAAAATTGACCCCCCCCCCCACTTCCCCCACACACACTCAGAAGGGGTGGCTTCAGCTCGTATAGTAGCTGCCATTATTCAATATAATGTAGAAATTAAGTTATATATGAAGGTAAATGCTTACGAGAGAAAATTATGCAACTCTGGAATAGACCTTCACATCCTAAATAGATTTTCACATGGGAATCTAACTGTAATGTCAAAGAAAAGGAAACAGGGCATCACCAGCCTTACGGAGTTTCAATTGCGAACGCATCTACAACCATTTCTATGGGAGGGAAAGAGATTCGGTTACTCAATCTGTATTTACCAAAATCGCAGCAAACTTAAGTACTGTACAGGGTGGTTGGTAACGGTGAGGGAAACAGTGTAGGGTACATGGGGACAAAGTTGCCCCATTTTGTGACTAAAAACGCATTTAAAATTTTCGAAAAATCTTTGAAAATAACTGAGATATGACCAAAAATCTGTTCTTATACCTCATTCCGTAAAAATCCAATACGGCGCACATAAGAATTTAGTACCTTGTAGCTTTTACATCTAGCGTGTTGTGGAAATCCTAATGACGGATTCTACAAGAAGTGCTCATGGATACTAACGGGAACCGTCCATTTTCGACCGTTTAAAATAGGGAAAATGAAAATGAAATTTTCAATTTTCAATTTTTCGGTTATTTTTCAATTTTCAAAGATTTTTCAAAAATTGCAAATGAGTTTTTTGAGCCACACAAAATGGAAACTTTTACCCTACACTGTATCTTTTACCGTTACGGAGATCCTAATGGTGGGTTACGAATTTAAATCACGCTGTACAAAATATCCTTTTACTTTACGGTAAAGTAAAAGTAGTAAATTTTAGTAAGGTCTTTGAGAAATATTTTTGTTTGGTTAAGACAAACTGTTGTGTGCAAGTGATGTACGGTTAGTTCTATATGGTAATTGCAACCACTCTATGAGAGATGTTAAAGACTTGAACAAGTGAACAAGATAAATATTATAAAAAATAAAGAAAATTTTTTGCTAATACATATTTAGTTGTAAACATCCATAAATTTTTCAAACAAATTTAATGACTTTATACAAATTTTTGACTCAATTTCTGGCTGAAATTGTACCAAACTAAAAAATTGGTACGTATGTCTGTAGAGAAATATCCCATAAAGATGGTAGGTATGCACCGTAAGCTTTCAGCAAATCAACATTAGTGGCGACCGTGACCAGACGCTAGCTTAAGGATCGCGTGCCGAAAACACATCCCTTGATCCCGTGCGTCGCATAACTTAACCACTGTTCCATGTTCCATAGCTCCTAAAATCCCGATGATCGAGAAGAAGTTCATTATGGACAAAGTATGTTTCCGTTGCCTTAAATTGGGTTACACTTCGAAAAAGTGTCCGAGCAACTCATCCAATTGAGCAGATATCGCGCGAAGAATCGTCACAACAAACGCGGCATTTTTACGTAAGAAGATTGATGTAGAGGGAATGAAGTTCTTTTCGTCTTTCGTGGTTGTCTGATCGTTCTTTATTCATTAAACGTACCTAGCATCTTTTCGAATAAATTGTGTACGTACGGTTCTTTTCAATTTTAAATGAACTAGTTTCCCAACAGTTATCATTAAAACTATTGATTTTACTGTTTCTTACTACAGAAAGGCAAAGATAATATTATTGTTTTGTACAGAAGATCGTTAAAACAATGCATCATGCATCACACAGACACTAAATTTTGCGAATCTGGGAACCAACAGACTACGTGTTTTCCATTTTTGTTTTTCTAAAACAATAATGGTTTTGTTTATTTTATTTATGCGGGACAATAAAATTAACAAAAAACCTACAGAAAAACTGTTGAGAGATGTCATTAGCAATGCAAAAATTTTCACCTGAAAAAATTAAATACTCTTAACCATAACATATTATACATATGTATATAACTTTATACAGTGCAGATGTGTAAACGAATTTTGCATTTAGTTTTCTATTTGTATTTTTCAAGAGAAGAATCTCGGGAACATCCTCCTCCCTTTGGGAGTATTCTCTAGGGTGTACCTCACGCTCGCCTAATTCATGTGTTAGATGCCGCTGGAGTACACCTAAACAGTATTTATTTGCTACTCAATTGTAAATGTCAGGTAATCAAGCAAAACTTAAGCTAGTAAATTATTCATTGGACGTAGATTATAAATTTCAATAGCAACAAGGAAACTCAAACGTTGCAACGCTGCTGCCGTGTAAAAAGTTAGCTGTGATTTTACAATTTTTCCTAATATTTACGTTCCTTGCAGCTTTTACAGTAAAAGCGGTTTGTACAATCATTTTATAAATCGACGTAACCAACATTTCACAAATTTCTGATTAAATAATAATGCGAGTTGTTCATTAGTCAAATTATTATGTACCTAACATATTTTCATTCTTAATTTATGATTAATATTATCTATATGTATCATACATAATATTATACAATTATACACAAGAGAATATTTTTTACAAACTCGAAGGGAATTCCAGGCTCGCCTAAGGGTGACCAGTAAAAACTTTATTTATGGGGGGTGAACTTTGCCATTTTTTATCTTGTATTATTTCTTGTTGGGAGGGAGAGGGTTTATGACAGCGGATCCAGTTATTATTCATTGCTTATGACGGATAATTTACACGTAATCTGATACGAATTCTTTGTATTAAGAGATATTACTGTAAGTACAGTTTGTTAAGCTTCTCTGTAGTCAATCCATCATATTTGAAAAAACAGCCAAACGTTCTTATGAAATGCTGCTTTTGTAGTTGAAGTCTATTCTCGAAAATGTATATTCTTTGCAAAGATGAAAAGAACGTCTGTACTTTAAGGAAGTTAAAATATCGGTCTTAGATTTTTAGTTAGTTGTTAGATCATTGAATAGAAAAATCATTTTTCTTAACTGACAACCCTTGTAATGAGAGTAGAAAAACGTACAGCACCAATTTGGAAATACGACAGTAAGTATTTTGCGACGGTACTTAAAGATACTATATCCATATATTTACATAATGCATATATTTTCAAAAATAGATTCCGCGATTTTCAGAAGAAACGCACAAGGCTAATGTAAGGATAGGCAATTGGAATTTATGACTCCTAAGGCGATAAAACTACCTGGCATTATTCTGCACATTGTTACCCCGTTCCTAATGGCATGAATTAAATAAACAAACTACTATATAATTAAGGTATTACGGTGCGTACTAAAAGGAGGTGCAAATATGAAACCGCCTTTTTTGCACAAAAACACGTTTATTGTGAAAAAAATGACTTGATATTCTCGGCGTTTTTGGCGATATAGCAATTCACTGTTCAGAGTACTCAATTTACTAGACATTGACCGTACGGCCCATACCCTCGCCCATACCTAACCTGATATCAGAGTAAATAATTTCATACTGGTGAATTAGATAAGATCGGACAACTATTTTATTGAACTTAAAAACTGACATTCATACGTACACTATGATCACAGATATACACATACAATATGTACCAGGTGGATATTTCCATGGCTTAACATGATTTTGGTAAGTAGATTCATTGCCAAATTTTTGATAAAATAGTGAGAAATACACCTGAAAATGAACTAATTCGTATATCATTAGACGAGGAACAAAATCTTCTTTCGATTGGTGTCATTATAAACCCTCTAAGTTAACATAGGGAGCAACTATCTACAAAAACCCTTTTCCCATGTTAAGGAAAGCCCTATGTTAGGTTTCAAAATATTCACCCGGTGTGCTGTGATATTCTATTTACTTATTTTAACACATTTAAAGAAAATTCATAAATTGTCAACTTCAGGAATGGCTTTCAGCTTTCAGACTATGCCATGCAAGAATAACACAATAGCACAGACAATAGTATGAATATAATGCTGAAAACCCGAAAGTTCTACGATACTCCGTTGCCGAGATATCGATCGGTTTATAAAAAGTGCCCGAACAGCCAACACTTTTATAATTATAAAAATCAATGAATCATTTGACCAGTAAAATTCATTATTATCAGGTAATTTACAGAAGATAGAAAAACGAAATACAGTAAACAGGTATTTGTCCATCTAAATTCAAATATTAACTACAGGTCTTCGATAAACTTATTTACATAATTAGAGCTTGATCGTTATACATGGTCTATTGTGTTTAACAATAAATGAAGAAAATATGAAAAACTCTGAGGATAGCAATACACCGTTGATCTCACTTAACGAATTGGCTTAGAAATGCGTATTGTTGGTTTGCAATAATATTGAAATGCAATTGACTACAGATTATTTATTTATTATCCCTCTGTTGTTCTGGGCCCTCAACAGGCTTGCGCCCAATTACAGAGTGACCCGCATAATGCTTTTTAGAGGTGCCTCTGCAGAAGGTCTTAAATTGTTCTATACTACTCCGGTATTTACCTTACGAATTAGGAATACTGCAAGAAAACCTAATTCGGAGTACAGATGAAAAATTCACCTCAACCCAGGTTCGAACACCCCACCTCCGGATCTATAGTCCAATGCTCTACCACTGAACCAAAAAGCCTTAAGGGGATCGAACAGATTTTCGTCGTATAATTCTTAGTTATTCATTCCAAACAGGCGTATGGCTAATTACATGAAATGTAAACTAACTTAAACAATTGCGAAAGCCTAAAATCAAACTATTGTATGTCACTATACTGCAGAGTCCCAAGGAGTTTTAATTAAACGAATAGTAGACGATCACAAGTTTTGAAAATTTTTTAAACGGCAACGATAAATCAAGATAAATAATTGACGTTAGCAATTGGTTATAGTTATTTAAGGGAAAATTTTCCTCTCAATCACATCTATTTGTGTATTCCTTCGTGCCGGTTTCAAATAAAACCACAATGCCACTCGGTTTTATTATTTTAATTTGAACAGAAATTGGGACGGTAACTCTTATACCTCTAAAGGTACAAACGTCTAAAGTACAAAAACGCTGCATTTGGGGAGGAGAGTAGCCAAGTGGGAACTGCCAATTAATTTTTGATGCTCTGTGTGCGCCAGCCAGTCTAAAGCACTTCCAAATGCTCATTTTTATTAGGCTTTTTGTTAAATTTATCAATTTGCCAGTATAGGAAATTTTATGCGTGTATCGCTTCATAGCGAAAAAGAACGGAACTAATATGCAATAGAATGCTATGCGTTAAGATAAGAAGCAAGTGTTCAAGCAAATAAAAATTGAAACGTTACAGTGTTGTTGCTTCTAAAAACCGTCGCGACGAGGTATGAGAGGAATATTTTCTGATATACCTTTGCGAGTATAAAAAATTATCAAAGTCCTCGTTTGAGATCGAAGGGACTTCAGCGCATTTTTGTGTGGCAGATCAGTATTCTATTAGCCACTTTCGACTCAACCATCAATAACAGATCTTGTCGAAGGCTACTACATTCACTAACCGCTTCCCACTTTCCTCGTGCACCCGCAATTCGCTTTTAAAGATTTGACTCCACCATCAGTAAGATCGTGTCGGGGGCTACCACATTCCCTTTGACGGTACCCCCTTCCGACGTCCCGTTTACCCGCAATTCGTGTTTGAAGATTTGACTCCACCATCAGGAAGATCGTGTCGGGGGCTACCGCATTCCCTTTGACGGTACCCACTTCCGACGTTCGGTTCACCCGCAATTCGCGTTTGAAGATTTGACTCCACCATCAGGAAGATCGTGTCGGGGGCTACCACATTCCCTTTGACGGTACCCCCTTCCGACGTCCCGTTCACCCGCAATTCGCGATTGAAGATTTGACTCCACCATCAGTGAGATCGTGTCGCGGGCTACCACATTCCCTTTACGGTACCCACTTCCGACGTCCCGTTCACCCGCAATTCGCGTTTGAAGATTTGACTCCACCATCAGGAAGATCGTGTCGGGGGCTACCCCATTCCCTTTGACGGTACCTCTCCACCATCAGTGAGATCGTGTCGCGGGCTACCACATTTCCTTTGACGGTACCCCTTCCGACGTCCCGTTCACCCGCAATTCGCGTTTGAAGATTTGACTCCACCATCAGTGAGATCGTGTCGCGGGCTACCACATTCCCTTTTACGGTACCCACTTCCGACGTCCCGTTCACCCGCAATTCGCGTTTGAAGATTTGACTCCACCATCAGGAAGATCGTGTCGGGGGCTACCACATTTCCCTTTGACGGTACCTCCTTCCGACGTCCCGTTCACCCGCAATTCGCGATTGAAGATTTGACTCCACCATCAGTGAGATCGTGTCGCGGGCTACCACATTCCCTTTTACGGTACCCACTTCCGACGTCCCGTTCACCCGCAATTCGCGTTTGAAGATTTGACTCCACCATCAGGAAGATCGTGTCGGGGGCTACCACATTCCCTTTGACGGTACCTCCTTCCGACGTCCCGGTCACCCGCAATTCGCGATTGAAGATTTGACTCCACCATCAGTGAGATCGTGTCGCGGGCTACCACATTCCCTTTTACGGTACCCACTTCCGACGTCCCGTTCACCCGCAATTCGCGTTTGAAGATTTGACTCCACCATCAGGAAGATCGTGTCGGGGGCTACCACATT